>NW_011888823.1:3765532-3776450 GCF_000151845.1 Pteropus vampyrus
GCTAAGCAGAGTCGGGCCTGGTTAGTACTTGGATGGGAGACCACCTAGGAAGACCAGGTGCTGTAGGGGTAAAAAATTTAAAAAAATAAAGGATCATAAGCTGACAGGTCCTTGCAATCTGTGAGGTCAAACGAGGATTGCCTCGCCAAAAATAAAAAATAAATAAATAAATAAATGAAGATAAAAATGAAATATCTAATGGCAGAATTTCAATTTTCCTCCCTGGTCAGTGACAGCAGCCAAGCCCCGGTGTCTGCCCCAGCCAATGATCATCCTGAGCTGATGTCTACCTATTGTTTGCCTTGGGCAAATCACTTCTTCAGGTTTCGATTTCCCTCTCTGTAAAATGAACAGGGCATGTCTAATGTCCCTCTCAGTCTGTTTGCTATTGGTTTGAGCTTCAGTCTTCTTATCTATCAAACGGACTTCTGATGCTCCACTTGAGATAATGTATTTATTCGATCATGGAAGCTGTAAATGGCTTTTCGAGTTGAGACCTGTGGGTGTTTCCTGTCCAGGCCCACCAAGCTCACCTTAGGGTAGTAGAGATGGCAGACCTCCCCCAAGTCCTTGCCTGTCACCACGCCCAGCCGGGCAGCAAGTCGCTGGCAGAGCAAGCCCAACACCGTGGCCCACAACAGCACCCAGAGCAGCTGTGAAGGGAGAGGATTTCAGCCAGAGGAGGCAGTTTCTGCTAACCCCCAAATCGGTGGCACCTTCTAACCGAGGATACTCCTTGGGGAGAGAGTAGGGGAGATGGAGCAAAATGACCAATCTCCCTCCCACCCCATACACCCCACATTCTGGCAGGGCTGCCCTGGGGACTCTTTTGTGGCCCATTTGAACTTAACATCTCCCAGCAATACCAGCCATGCAGGCCACTCTGGGGAAATGTGGCAAGCTGGGGTCTCCACCCACTTAGCCTGGTCACCCGCCTCTGCACAGTGCCCCCACTCAATCACTTTGAATCCAGCCACAGCACCAGCCTGCAGATCCGACTCGATGTTTCCTGGGTCCAGGAAAGCGATGCTCATGAGAAAGCCTGGTCCCGTGAAGGCCCACAGCTTCCGAAAGCTGAACATGCCCTGCAGGTGGGAGTGAGGTGAACGGATGCTGGGTGTAGGGGCTATGACAGCTGGCCTTGGCCCATCCCCAGCTGAGCCTTAAGGGGCTCATCAGCCCAGCCTGGCCAGCCCGTCCTGTGTTCTCCATTCCTGGAGCTGCGCCCTGGGGAGTTAGTGGAGGGCATGGGATGGGAGGAACCAGCAGGATTTGCTGAGTCACAGCCCACCGGTTTTATGGATTTGTCCCATTCAGTAGCCTACTTGTGCCTGACCAACCTGCCCCATCCAAGCCCTGACTCTGAGATCCTCAGAGCCCCTGAGGGGGCCTCCCTGGGCCAGCTCTCCCCTCCTGAGCTCCTTGTCAAACCGTAGGCCCTCCCCTCTGGAGCCCACTGAGCTGAAGGTCCCCCTACCCCAATTCTAAGGCTTGGCCTGGTAGCCTGGGATCTGCTAAAAATTCTGGAAATGGAGGGTGACAGCATCCTATAAACCAGCCTGCAGCTTCTTTCGCTTCTCCTGATGCCCTTGTCTAGGTCCTTTCCTTTAATGATACAAATCCTTGAAGCTCCATCCTGATTCACCCCGAGTCCTCTTCCCTTCATAGGAAAGCTGAGATTCATCCAGAAAACCTTTCAGGCAAAAGATAAGCTAAGTGCTGGGGACAGATTCAGAAGGGCGCAGTTACACTGTCATTGATTCTCAGAGCTGGAAGGGACTTGCCACGGTCTTCAGAAGACCTTCCGCCCCCAGCCCATGCGAGTCCATGTGGTCCTGTCCATTCCAAAAAGCCCCAGGAAGTTTCTGGCATTCCCACCGGTTCTGTGTCCGGGACGGGGATTTTCTCAGTCAGGTAGGTCCCTCCGGGAGGCGGTTGCTGTGGCTCTGCATTGGGTGGGCTGGAGATGGAGCCATAGCTGGGCCTGCTTGGACTTTGGGGGCCCCTGTCACCTGCAAAGGACCCCATGAGGCATGGTGAGTGACCTGCTTGCTTCTTTCTGGTGGCTCAGGGCTAAAGTCTTCCTCCCCTACCTCCTCCCGTCAAAGTGGAGAAATCAAGGTTCAACTGAACAGGGGCCCGTGACTCCCACCCTGGGTCCATCACCTTCACCCTTTGACCAAATGTTCCAGAAGATGTGTGGGAAGTATCTTCAGAATTACCCTCTTTCCATGTGAGTGCAGGGATTCCCAAATCCAGATCTCTCTTGCCAGAGGGACACTGGGCTCTGAAGAGGGCTAACTGACACCAACATGTATGCCCCTTGGCCTCACCCTGGCCTCCTCCAGCAGCTGAGGAAGCTCCAGGGGCTCCAAATGCACAGAGATCAGACAAAGGGGATGCTATGCCCATGGAGATGCAAAGAGCCCAACTCTGGGCTTGTATCCAGAATTATGGTCCAGACCAGGACTCCCATGGGGGATCAGGGGCTCCCTTTGCCCCTCCGACTCTCCCCCATCCCCATCCCTGGAGGGGGCTACTCACCCATCATGAGGATGGCAGATTAGGCACTCTCTGCGTGTGAGTGGCGTGCTGGACAACTCCTCAGCCCATGTTCCCTCTCTGGGTGCTGGCACACGCCAGTGTGTGACCCACACCCTCTTACCCATTCTTGACTCAGCTTGACTGTCCTCACACATAGGGCATTGTGAAACACTTTCCAAAGGCAGAAGTGGCCAGCTCTGCCAGAAGGGTCTGGTTGTCCGCAGTGTGGATTTTTGTTCCCCTTCTGGCTTGAGCCCCACAATACCTCTGGCCCACTTCTAGGCATCCCATGTTCTGTGTCTCCCAAGTTAGTTCTGATTTCAAGATACTTCCTGCCACTTAAGCATTCTCTTGATAGCCTCCTACCTCCTTCCTACACAAGCAGTCTGGTCTTTCTCCTCTTTAGTCTGAAGTCCCATGACCACTGGTCGGGCTAATGGGAAGAAGGAGTCCTGATGGATACCTAGGCTTCAGTTTCCCATTGAGTGCCTCAGAGTGAAAGACCTCCCAGACACAGCCACAAGGACATGCATTCAGGATGCAGGCCAAGGAAGAAAGCATCCTGGTCCTGGTCTTGCCATTAATTCACTTGAGACTTTCACCAGATCATGTCCTCTTTCTGATCTTGCTTCTTCTGTTAAATGAAGGGTTCAGACTAGCTAAGAGGTTAAAATTTTAGATGCCCAAAGTGGCCAGGCAGGTAAGATAAACTATGAGACAGGTTGGGAGTAAGAACAATAGCACCAGCTCAGTGTTAAATGACAAATGATGCAGAGCCTCAGTGTCGGGGGACAGTAGGGAGTGGTGGCAACTGTAGCAAAGCTGAGGTCAGTTACTCTGTCTGAGGTGTGCAACGCCTACAGAGTTCCAGCCAATTGTCATGTGGGCCCAGTGTCACCATATCTTCTGATTCGTCAAGGATGCTGGAAATTTTGGAATTTTATGCAATATGTGCTTTTCGAATACTAGGGTCAAAAACACTGAGAATATTGTGTAATTAAACAAAACATTCCCATGGCTGGATTCTCCTTGAGGGTTATCATTCTGTAACCTCTGGATAATGGGTGAGCAAGACCCTTCCGGCTCCCAGTTTTTTGCTGCCGGCTCCTGTACTCCCCACCTCCTTCCCTCCGGGTCTCTCCCTTCCCATGCCTCTCATGCTCTCTATCCTGTAGCCTTCCTTTTCTGCCAAGATTCAATACCTAAATCGTTATGGGGTTTCCAGTTCCAGAGTCTGACATTGTAAGACCCAGAAGAAATCAGGGCAAGTTCTCAGGCCCTGACCTGATCTGGGGTGTGATGTTATCCCTACGTTGATTCAAAAACTTTAGCCAAAGTTTGAGAACCTAGGTTTGGAGGAGGCGGCCAATTCCCTGACTCCTTATTGCTGGGGGGAAGGGCGAATGACGGTCGGAGAGGAGAGAGCAGTTTCACGGTTTGTCGCTGCGCAATCCTATTGCCTAAGGTCCCGTCATCATCCCTGACCTCTAAATTTGCACACATTTCCCAATCGCTACCTTGGGCTCATGTGGGGATGGCTGGGTTGGGACTGGGGTAGGGTGTTGTGATGATTCATTTTATGTGTTAACTTGATTGGGTCACGAGGTGACTGGATATTTGGTCAAACATTCTGCGTGTGTCTGTGAGAGTGTTTTTGGAGGGGATTAACATTTGAATTGGTAGAGCAAGTAAAGAAAATTGCCAGTTGAAGACTTGGATAGATCAATTCAACCAGTTGAAGACTTGGATAGATCAAAAGGTGGAGTAAGGGAGAATTCTCTCTTTCTGCAGGACTTTCTTTGAACTGGGATATTGGTCTTCTCCTGCCTTCGGACTTGGCTTTGACTGCGACTTACACCATCAGTTCTCCTGAGTCTCCAGTTTGCAGATTTTGGAATGTCTCAGCCTCCATACTCACGTAAGCCAATTCTCTATCTATCTATCTATCTATCTATCTATCTATCTATCTATCTATCATCTGTCCATCCATCCATATCTATCATCTATTATCTATCTATCTAATTTTCTGTTGGTTCTGTTTCCCTGGAAAACCCTAGGACAGGTGTATTTCTCTTTGCACCTTTTGTGGGGCCTTACCTATAGTTAGGAACTCGGGAAGTGTCATTGATTAATGACTGAACCCTACTCCTCACAACCCCTAACTTACCGAAGAACCTAAGAGCAGAGGTTCTGGGCAGAGAATTAGAGAGTGGGAAGCTACACAGCAGTCCCCTTGGACCTAGAGCCGTTGCTGGATATTGAACCTTGTATACATGTGATGAAATTTCATGAAGCCAAGTTCACTTAAAATAGATCACAGACCTAAATGTAAATACAAAATTATTTTAAAAGACTGTATGTGAATGTTTATAAAACTTTTAGAAAAAAAGTAGGAGAATATCTTCAGGATCTAGGACTAAACAAAGACTTGTTAGAGTTGACACAGAAAGCATGATCCATAAAGGGATAGATTGATAAATTGGACCTCAACAAAATTAAAAACTCTTGCTCTGTGAAGGACTCTATTAAGAGGATGAAAAGACAAGCTAAAGACTCGGAGAAAATGTTTATAAACCACATATCTGACAGAGGACCAGTAGCTAGAAAGAGAAAAATCTCTTAAAACTCAACAGTGAAAAACAAACAATTCAATTTGAAATGGGAAAAAACATGAACAGACATTTCACCAAACAGTCTCTACAGGTGGCAAAGAAACACATGAAAAGATGTTCAGCGTCATGAGCCATTAGGGAAATGCAAATTAGAACCATAATGAGATATCACTACACCCCAATCAGAATGGCAAAAATAAAAAACAGTCACAACACCAAATGTTGGCAATGATATGGAGAAACTAGATCCCTTTTGTTGCTGGCGGGAATGGAAAATGGTACAGCCACTCTGGAAACAGTTTGGAAATTTCCTAAAAAACTAAAGTTGCAACTACTGTATTATTTAGCAACTGCCTTCCTGGGCCCTTTTCCCAGCAAATGATGATTTATGTTCCCACAAAAAAATCTGTACATGAATTTCTATAGCAGCTTTATTAATAATGACCAAACTGGAAACAACCCAAATTGTCCTTCAATAGGTGATTGATTAACCCAATGATGGTACATCCATATACTAAATATACTCCTGGGCCTTTAGCCCAGAAAAATTAAAACTTATGTTCACACAAAAGTCTGTATATGAATGTTTATAACAGCTTTATACATAATAGCCAATATTGGAAACAACCTCTATTATCCTTCAACAGGTGAATGGTTAAACTGACTCCAGGAAATCATGCCGAGAGAAAAAAAAGTTAATCTCGAAAAGTTACATATTGTATCGTTTCTTATATAACATCTTTGCAATGGCAACGTTTTGGAAATGAAGGTTGCATTAATGATTGCCAGTGGGTAGAGATGGATGAGGTGGGGGTGGAGAGAGAGGTGGGTGTGATTATAAAAGGATAACTCAAAGGATCCTTGTGATGTTGGGACTGTTCACTATCTTGATACACAAACCTAAACATCTGATGAAATTGCACAGAACTTAACACATGCACGCGCGTGCGCACGCGCGCGCACGCACACACACACGCGCACACGCACAAATGAGCACAAGTAACACTGGGGGAATCTGAAAAAGATCAGTGGATTATGTCAATATCAGCATCCGTATCCTGCTTGTACTGAAAACAGGATTTAGACAGATACGTGTATTCTCACATTCATAACTTTTTCTGCAAGAGTCAAAAGGTGGAAACAATCCAAAAGTCCATCAACGAATGGATAAACGAAATGTGGTATGTGCAAACAACGAAATATTATTCGGCCTTAAAAAGGAATGAAATCTGATGCTTGCTATAACATGAATGAACCTTGAAAACATTATGCTAAGTGAAATAAACCAGACATAAAAAGACAAAAATTGTATGATTCCACTTATAAGAGGTACCTAGAATAAGCAAATACATAGAGACAGAAAGTGGAATGATAGTGGCCAGGGGCACAGAAAGCGGGGAGGGGAGTTAGTGTTTAACGGGTAGAGAGTTTTTGTCTAGGACCATAAAAATGTCTGGAAACGGATAGTGGTGATGGTTGCACAATAGTGTGAATGTACTTCATGCCACTAACTCACCCACCTAAAAATGGTTAAAAGGGTAAAATTTATGTATATTTTACCACCAAAAAAAGAGCAAAAAATCCTGGTTTTAATATTGTATTATAGTTTCTCAAGAAATTACCATCAGGGGGAAGTGATCAAAGTATGCGTGAGAGCTCGCTGAGTTATTTCTTGCAACTAAGTGAGAATCTGCCATTATCTCAATTTTTAAAGTGAAGGAAAAGAATGTGTCTTATTCGATGAATATTATTCAATGAATAAAAAGATTTAAAACCCCTCGCCAGAGCTTCTGAAATCAAATGGCCTGGGTAGGAATATTATTTACTGGCGCCATGACGTAGGCAAGTTTCTTAGGCCCTCAGTTTCCTCACCTGTGAAGTGGGGAAATACAATACTTACCTCAAAGAATTGTATGAGACCCAATACATATATGCATCTAGTACTGTGCAGTTAATTGCTCTCATAAATGGAGCTCCAAAGTGTCTTTGGGCACTGTTCTTCAGAACTCCAAATGCATTTTCTGTTATAAACATTGATGCTCATGGCGGCTTAATTTTCAGGCTTGTCCCCCAAAGCCTTTGGATTCAGTGTAGCTCAAATGTGGGACACTTATGACAATTTAATAGCAGAGGACAATTCTGACGCACTATATCATAACATGAAATGGGAAACTACGAAAGCGAACGAGAACAAGTTTAGTCATGAATGCCGGTGATAAGAGAGAGCAGATTGAACCACAGGATTATTATTAAAGGGAGGAGCATGACTGAGATTCAGAGGGCCACTTTCCAAGGGTATCACCAGTCTTGGTTTTCTACTTTGTCATCAAAAGTCAAAATCGGAGACTCTTCTTGTAGGATTTCACTTGTCTGTGACATTACTCTTTGTTTATCTGCTCTCGTTCTTGTGGGAGGAAAAACCCCCACAAAACCAGTTGGGCATTCTGGCATTTACCTGACCCATTTCCACGGTTTCTCGGGCTCTTGGATGGCTGACAGCACTTTAATTGGGTTCCCAGACCATCATCTCATCCTGAACCCCTTGCAGTCACCCAGACATTCAGTGCTCCCTCCCTCTCAGCTCCAGGACTTTGCATAGGCTGCTTCCTCTTAGAACGTTCTCCACAGACTTTGCCTTGCTTCAGGACTCAGCTCAGGTATGACTTCCTCCAGGAAGCCTTACTTGATCTCCCCAGGACCAGGCTGCATGCTCTCTCAGCCTAATGCCCTCCCTGTCTACCCAGGCAACTCATAGCAGTGAGGTTGCTGTCAGTGACAATGCAGTAGGGAGTGGGACAGTTTTTGCGTGCCTAGGGAAGGGGGAAGATAGTATAGTCAAGCCTGCTCTGGATGTATCTAAAGCAGGAAGGTGTCTCTTCTCTGTTCTGGCATCTGTCTCCAGAGAGCCACATCTGATATGTTCATCAGAGTGGGTTCATGCATGAACTTGGGCCAGATTCCCCGGGTCCAAATCCTGGCTCTGTCATTAACCTGTGCGCCTTGGCCTTGACATATCTCTCTTCTGTAAAATGGGAACGATAATAGAATCCCACCACATAGGGGTACTTGTGAGAATTACCACGTGTCAAGGGATTGAAGAGTAAGCGCTGCATAGGGCTTGCTCTTCTTCTTCTTATTCATTTCCCTCTGCCTCCCTGGGCTCCACCACTAGGTCGAGTCCACATTAAACACTCTAATACTGCAGGCACGTGTCCTCTTCTTAGCACTTTCCATGGTCTACATTTATCCGTGGCATCCATTTATCCTTGAGTGATGTCTCTTCCCTTCTAAGCCATGTGCCATGCAGGAGGGCCCAATCCTGATGTCCCCACAGCATCCCAAATCCTAGTGGAGTGCCTGAAACTTCAGAAGTGCTCAAAATTTATTTATTTACTTACTTTTTTTAAATTAAAGAAATGATTTAAATTCTACCCCCCTCCATCTACCTCCCACTTCCCCCCTCCCCACTCCCCTCTGGTAACCACTAGTCCATTGTCCATGTCCATGAGTCTCTGTTTGTCCTGTTCATTTGTTGCTTTTAGGCTTACATCCCACATACAGGTGATATCATGCGATTTTCAACTTTTTCTATCTGGCTTATTTTGCTTAGTATGATTATTTTAAGTCCATTCATGTTGTTGCGAATGGCAGTATTTCATCTCTTCTTATGGCTGAGTAATATTCCATTGTATATATGTACCACAGCTTCTTTAGCCAGTCATCTATCATAGAACACTTCGGTTGCTTCCATGTCCTGGCCACTGTGAATAATGCTGCTATGAACATCAGTGTGCAGTTATCTTTTCGGATATGGGGTTTCAAGTCTTTGGGGTAAATACCCAGGAGAGGGATTGCTGGATCATATGGTAGATCATTTCTTAGATTTTGAGGAACCTCCATACTGTTTCCATAGTGGCTGTACCAATTCACAGTCCCACCAGCAGTGTATGACGGTTTCTTTTTCTCCGCATCAACATTTATTTTTTATTTGTTCAGAGAAATAGCTATCTTAGTATTATGAAGCAAGAGGAGGGGGTCCTGGAAGTTCAGGGGACAAATAATATGATCTAAAAACAAACCAGTTTTGAAAGGGATGTCACACAGGCAGGCAAGGAAGTGGCAAGACAATTCAGGGGAGGAAAGCCCTCCACGGACTGAATGTTACAGCCCTCCCCTCTTCCCCACTGCTGCAGAGCATCCGGGACTGGAGGGGGCTCTTGGGATCTCTGCAGGCATGTTCTGGTGCACTGCCCTGGGTCAGCCTCAGTTTCGATTCTCCACAGATGAAGAAAACAAGCCAGGGCCGAGGAGGCTCTCTCTGACTCAGCCCGGCTTACCTCGGGGTGACTAAGCACTTTCATTGTCAGCCTCTCTTGCCTTCTTTTGCGCTCCGGCCTCGGCCTCGCAGCCTTCTGTTCCCAGCATGGTATATTCAGAGCCCTTGCACTTGCTGTTCCCTCTGCCTGGAATATTTTTCCTGCAGCTCTTCACAGGTCTAACTGCTTATCATTGGGCTCCAGTTCAACAGAGACCCCAGAGGCCCTCCCTGAAGTCTCTACCCTCAATCTTCCAACTCTGAGTCACTTTCTACTCATTACTTGGCTTTGTTTTCATTAATGACTGAAATTTTACATATGAAATTATCTTTTATGTTTATTGTCCATCTCCCCACACTACCTGTAAGCTCCAAGACTTTGTCTTGTCACTATTTATCTCCCAGCATCCAGAACAATCCTGGCACATGGAAGGGGCCCACTTGTTGAGCCTCTTGCCTGACTGAATGAAAAAAAAAACTTCCTCTCTAGTGCTATCCAATAGAGTAGCCACTAGCCACATGTGGCTATTTAAATTGAAATGAGTTAAAATTAAAACTCCAGTTCCTTAGTCATATAAACCACATTTCTAGTTCTCAGTGGCCACATGTGATGAGTGGCCACTGTATTGGACATTGCAGATAAAAGACATTTCCATCACTGCAGAAAGTTGTGTTGGATGGTACCGCCCTAGACCATGCACTTACGTTACACTTAACTTGTATCATTTTCTCTGCCTGGAAGGCTGTATCTGACATTAATAAAAATGTTCCACATGTAGAATTTGGTAATATATTCAAACAAACAAAAGCCTTAATATCAATTACGCTTCTTAGAATGTATCCTTAAGGAAAAAATTGTTGATCTATGCAAAGATTTAGCTACAAAGATGTTCAGTGCAGCATAGTTCGTGATAGCAAAAAATAAAAATAAAAAGGCAGATATTTGCAGAGATTGGTTACATGATGGCAGAGCCATCAAAAAAGAAAAAAATAGAAGACTGTATTGACGAGGAAATATTTTCAGAACTTATTGTTAAATGAAACAACTGGCTAAAACTTTCAAAAAAGTTACAAAACATGAAGAGATTAAGGTAGGAATCTAGGGAGAGTCCAGCTTCGTGTCTATGTTCTCTAATGTTTGAAACTTTTCAAGAGTGTAATTAAGTATGCGATTATTGGTTAATGAGCATCTATTACTCTATGATTTTATTTTTGTTAAAGTCTTTTGAAGCTGTAAAGACCAAATCAAACATTGTATATAAAGTGCTTGATAGAGTAAATGCATAGAAAAAAGAGTAGAGACTATTTGTTACAATGTTGAAAGTAGCCATTTCTAGGTAGAGGAATTGAGGTGAAGTCACGTTCTTCTTTTGGTTTATCACTATTTTCTAATTTTTCTCTGATGAACATGTATTTCTTTTGAAATAAAGGAAAAGGACTGTATATA
>NW_011888823.1:3776975-3784727 GCF_000151845.1 Pteropus vampyrus
TGCACCCCCATTGCCAGCTGCCTTACGGAAGCTTACCCTATATTTGTTACCAAGCAGGCAGCCAGTACTGGGCAGAAACAAGCCCCTGGACAGAGTGACATTAGCAAGGAGCTAAAAGGAGGTGATGGGGACCCTGTACACCATTTGGGGGTGCTTGTGTGTCAGTAGGGATGGGGAGGAAGGTGGAGTGTGAGAGCTGGCAGTGGGTGTTTGGGAGTCTTGGGAGAAGATGAGCAAGGCCAGTGGTGATCCAGATCCCTTCCCCATGGCCCCCCACCACCACCCATCTGCTCTTTTTCTTTGGGGCAGGGGAGGGGAGCAGGCAGTTATGCTGAGTAGTATGAAGAAGCCCCACCCCTCCACCCCTACTAACCTAGTGACTAGTATGGATTTTGGAATCCAGACTCAGGGTTTGAATCCTGCTTCCCATGTGCTAACTCTAAGAGTTACTTAACCCTGTGGTCCCCAACTTTTTTAGCACCAGGGACCAGTGCTCCTACGAAAATCTAATGCCTAATGATCTGAAGTGGAGCTGAAGGGGTGATGCTAGTGCTGGGGAGCAGCTGCAAATACAGATGAAGCTTTGCTGGCTGGCCAGCAGCTCACCTCCTGCTCTGCAGCTGGTTCCTAACAGGCCATGGACCCATACCCATCTGTGGCCAGGGAACTGGGGATCCCTGACTTACCCTATTGTGCCTCTATTTTCTTATCTGTAAAATGGGGATAATGATGCTAATAGCATTCAAGAAAAAAGGCTGAAATTCGCTTGGTAAACGCCACTAATGGTTCCTATTCTTAAGCCAAGACGCGAGACTGGTCAAGGAAGAAGATTCTGGCTCTCACTCCCTGGAGGGCTCCGTTTATTTCCATCAAAACCGCAATCCGGAAGGCGCGCCTCCTGGGTGCGGCGGTGTCCCAGACCCGCCACCCCGCTTCCTTCCCAGTACCCGCCCGGGGGCCCGGCGCGCCGCGCCGCGGGTCTAGCTGGACTCCGTGTGAAGCGTGCGGAAGGGGCTGCGTGGGTCGGAGGAGCGCAAGGCCGGGGAGGGCGGGCGGTGCATGGCGAAGGGACCGAAGTACTCGGCGGCGAAGGTGACCACGTCGGCCGGCTGGCGCAGCAGCAGGAAGAGCAGGAAGTCAGAGATAAGCGCTTGGGCGTCGGGGTGCTGCTGCAGATATCTGGTGTGGCTGAGACGCAGCTGCTCCTGGCAGGACCGAGCCCGAGCCTGAGCCTGCCCTGGGTCTCCCGCGC
Organism: Pteropus vampyrus; assembly: GCF_000151845.1. Taxonomy (NCBI): domain Eukaryota; kingdom Metazoa; phylum Chordata; class Mammalia; order Chiroptera; family Pteropodidae; genus Pteropus; species Pteropus vampyrus. The sequence goes on from NW_011888823.1 coordinate 3,778,228, forward strand.
CCCAGGAAGTCCCCTTACTTCATTCCAAGGAGGGCTTAGGGACGCTGGGACCTCCCAACCCACTGGGGTGTGCACTGCAACCAGGTACCAAGAGAGACTGGTCACGGTGGAATTTATGAGCCTGGAGGGTGGGGTGGGTGGTGGGTGGGGAGGAATCGGGACCGCAGGGGGCAGCCTCTCCTCACCTTCCGGTCCAGGAACTTCGAGTAGAGCTCCATGTCCTCCTCCCACATCAGGGGCTTCTTCTTAAATACCGGATGAGGCTCCATCTCATCTGGATGGGGAGGGAGGAAGGATGTGTACCCCCCACCCTAGAACCTTCCTCGGATGCACAGGGATGCCCAAGAATACCCAAATTGCAGGCTCAGGTAAAATCCCAGGGCGCTGCCCACATTGGCAGAGATGCTGGAAGGCATTTCCTGCAAAATGATCCTCCCCTAACTGCCTTGGGGCCAGGCCCGGAGGGCAAAGCTTCTGCATCTGATCTCGGGCTTGGATCCCGCCCACGGCACACTCAGTCCAGCCCCTGCACCCGAGAAGGCCCCAGGTTTTCCCACCTCCCCTTCACTCTCCCACCAGCCAGAGGTTTTACTCACCCTCCTCCCTCAAGCTGGGCATCTTGGTGATCAAGCAGTAGCTAGGGGAGCCCACCTGGATTCTCTTGGCCAGATGCCTGGAGAGCAACACAGGAGACAGTGTCTCCCTATACTAGCCCACTCCCTCGAGAGCGTCCTGGGGGCTTCTCTCTACTGCCGCCCTTCCCCACCCCCCACCCCCACTTGTCTTTGAGTTCCTGGGTCAAGTTCATTTCTGCGTCCCCAGATAATGGCCCGCTTTTCAAGCCCGGTACTGTTCCCGCCTCTAGAGATGCATGCTGGTGTGCCAGGGCCGTACTGAAACCTTCGGAGGAGTAAGTACAAAAAAATAATGAGCCTCCTGCTACGTGACACTCAATATAGAAACAACGAGCTAAGTTATGAAATAAAGAAGGCCAAGGGTGTTCTGATTACTTTTCTTCCTGTGTAGTAGTTATGTCAATACCTCTCTGGAAACAAATCCTCCTTCCCTTCTCGAATTTTCTCACGATTTAGTGCCTGTGCTTTGCTGGTGACAGCTTGGCAGTGTGCCAGAATGCTTCTCCTAGCATGTTGATTTATCACATGTCGAGTTGTTAAACCTTGATGCTTTTCATTGTGACACTAAACATCTGTGACAGCGCTTTAGCTGTGCCTTAGGCCCTGTGGAGTCTCGAGCGAATGTCCTTAGCCATTCAGGGCTCTTAGGTGAGGTTTGGGAGGCACCATGAGAATCAGAACGAGTGAATACACGAAGGAAGGGTGAATGATGTGAATAAAGCAGGAGCACTCAGATCTCAACAGTAACTCCTCGTGGTGGTATCCCCAGAAACAGCAGTCTTCCTTGGCCCCATCACTCTCCATCAGTGAGCAGCCAGGCTTGTGCTCAACACTGCCCCCCTTGGCCCCACTGTTGGTAGCTCACCCATCAGACAGCAGGTAGAACTGGCAGGACGTGGGGATGCCCTGATCCGAGTGTACAGTCTGCTCCACAATGAACACTTCCGCCTGCTGACGGTCTACCTGGATGGTCTGGGAGCCTAGGGCTTGCTGGCCGCAGCCAAAATAAAAGGAAGGAGGTGAGGTGGATGCCCACCAGGGTTCCCCCAAAATCTCACCCAGGCCCTTTTCTCCATCTTACAGCTTCATTCGTCATTAACCAGTGACAAGCAGCCCTTGGCTGTCCAGACACTCAGGCACTGCAAGATGTGAGTTGTGCCTCCAAGTTAAGTTGAAGGTCCCCTCATAGAGAGCCAGCCCCTGTCCCAACTCCGCTGCATCCCCTCTCCATGACCAAGTGCATCTAGTTGGCAGATTCCGTGGCAGGGGATGAGGATCAACCAATTAGGTGCGAGCGTGTGTGTGTGGCCTCCTCGGGCTCTTGCTGCTGCAGGCCCGATGCCCTGTTATAACTAAAACTTAAACCCCTCTTATGGCTGCGGCCATGGGGAGAAGAAAAGTGTTAACATAAAACACGTGTTTCAAAGAAAATGGGAGAAAATGGCAAGGGCCTATTTGTGCCAAACACATTGTTCTTTGTCATGTTTGTGTTAGAAAAGACTAGAACGTCATTTATGAAATTTGTCAAATAAGCCCCCAAAGTGTATGTTCAGAGACACGGCTTTAAAATCATATATTGTATATAGTGGACAATTTGGTGATGGACAGAGAGGAGGGGAGTTGGGGGGCTGGGAGAATGGGGTGAAGGGTTAAAGAAGTACAAATTAGTAGCTGATAGTTGGTCACGGGGCTGGGGAGCACGACAGAGGGAATGCAGTTAGCATTAACATGATGGCTAAGTGGAGGGCCAGAGGAGGGAGGGAGCAATTGGGGGAATCATTTTATGAACTATATAGATGTGTAACCAATGTACTGTATACTTGAAACTAATTTAAATAAATAAATTTTAAAAAATAATATATTATAGAAGTCGTAGGTACATGGATTCTGAAATTTTAGCCAAAACAGAAGAAGAGAAGGAGGAGGAGAAGGAGGTGGAGGAGGAGGAGGAGGGGCAGGGAGGAGGAGGAGGAAGAATAGCTTTCAGGGTTGAGCCTCAGTAAAAGAATATTTAAATGTACTTGGATATATTGTACTTCCTGATGTTAAAAAAATGTCTTAAAAGCAGCACTTCACTATGTTTATTTTTCCTGGACTGACTTTTGTGCAAAAAAGTGTTGCTTCCCTCCACGGCTCACACGCTTTGGTCCCTCACTCACTCCACCTGTCCCACATGCGGTCATCTCTCTAACGAATTCAGTCTTGCTTTCTCCTGCCTTTGGAAGTCCCACCACATGACCCCGGTTTCATCTCCATCCCTCTCACTCTTCCACTCCACAGCTGCCTCTTCTCTCACCCCAGCGCCCTCCATGCCCCTTCTAGTTTGCCCTGAGGCCAAGACCACTGCCCAGGGAGGCCCCTCACATAGGTGGAATAGCAGAGTTTGCCCTCTGTGTCCAAGGCCAGGAAACGGGCATTGTTGGGTACCATCTGCCGCCAGGCCATCACCCTCAGCAACAGCAGGTTGGCAGCCTCGGAGATGAAGCCCACGGTTGAGTCCCAGGGGATAAAAGTCACTTCGGTTTTTACTTCCTGTTCAGGACAAATCTGGGTTAGGGATGTTGAGCTGGGAAGGGGCAGGGAGGGTGGGCAAGCCAGGTGTTTGGTTTGCTGAGACCCCACTGCAGGCTCCTGGCCCGACACGATCTGGCCCCCTGCACCTGGTTTCAAGAGGATGGGGAGTCCAGCTTCCACCCTCACCTCACCCTCCTTGATACTTCTGTTCATGACCAGCTGATCCTCTTCCTTCAGCAAACTCATCTTCCTTTCCATGGGGAGGATGTGGAACTAAGGGCCAGAGCATGGAGGGGAGAATCGGGGACTCACCAGATTGTAAACAAACCATCGGAAGGAACGTACGCAAGAAAGACTGCCAGCCAGTAAACAAACCACAAACGAACTGGCGCGGGCTGGGAAGGCCCAGAACAAAAAAAACTGGAAGCCAAGGGGGGAAAAGCCCCTGGGAAAAGCCAAGCCCCGGAAAAGGCAACCCAAAAAGCCCCCCGGGGAGACGCTGGGCTCTGAGGCTGGAGGAGAGGTCTGGGGTGGGCTGGACCCAGCACTTGTGTATTAGAAGGACAGAAACAACCTGCTGCTGACCTCCCATACCCCTGGATAGATGGGCTTCCGTGCTGTGTGTGGTGGGGATTGCAGGGTAACTGGAGAAAGAGAGGTAGATGATGTTCCACTGAGATCCCCTTCCTCCCCCTCCCTCCCCCTCCCTCCCCTCTCCCAAGGTCTCTATTCTCTCACCCTAGGTTGGGGCCAAGGTTGGGGGCCCCAGGAGGTACCTTGATGAACTCTTGACTATGTTGTTCTATGGTCCTCAAGTTCCACGAGAGATAGCCTAGGGTGGAAAGAGGGGACAGCGCCATCACAGGTTGGAGATTGCAGGAGGGGAGGGTGGTGCTCCAGGCTAGAGGACTCAGGTGTAGTGTAGCCACAGGAAATAAACAAGCGGGGCTCTTGTCTTGAGTCTGTGGCTGTAATTAACCTCCCCAGCACCTCTACCTCCCGCACACCCTCAATGCCTCATTCTGGTCCCAAGGTGAAGTCCGAGGGTTGGTCCTGAGTGAAGGTCCTGGGAATGGAGGGAAGGGGTGCATGAGGGCGGTGGAGGAAGGATGGGGGTAAAGGATATCAGGCAGCAGGAACTCTACCTCGGACAGAGTTTCCACAGATGGTTTTGTCCATGAAGCCTCTGCAGGAGGCGTGCACAAAGGGGTAGTGTGACACGACGTCGAACTTGTCTTTTAGTTTCCCGCTCTGCACCTCGATGGTCAGCTCTCCCTGAGGCTCTCCTGTATTCGAGACCATGGCCAGAGTCTCGGAGAAGAACAGCATCTGCAGCTCCTCCTTCCCTGGGGGTGAGGATGTTGTGGGGACAGATAAAGGTGCAGCTCCAAGCCTTACCTGTCTGACGCCCTGGCTACTAGTGCCACCACAGTCTCCACCCACCCCCTCCTCATCCCCGTCTCCCAGGCAACTCCTGTCTCCCCTCCATGGGCCTCTACAGCAGCCAGTGGGTGAAGACACACCTCCACCACCCCAAGTCCCTGAGGTCTTCCCTTGAAAAATATGGGCCCTTTCCGAGTCCCAGGAGAATCAGGCTGAGAGAGACAGGGCCAGGTCTGGGCCTTCTCCCTTCCCTCTTCTCCACACTTGTGTACCCGCCTCCCCGCACCAGCCCAGGCTCACCGAGGGAGTTGAGGAAGTGAATAGCTTCAGCACTGGCCTCTAAGGGTGACCTCTCTGCGGCCGAGGCATGCTGGTCCTTGGCTCTGGGGTCTATGGGAGGAGGAGAGTATGAGATGGCAGACCTCATATCCAGACAGGCTGGGGCAGAGGTCCCAAGAGTAGAAACCCCCAAGGTGGATTGTGAGGGAGATGGCCTTCCCCTTTCCAGCCCTAGAAGCCCTCTTCCTACCTGAGGATTGAACTTGAGAGGACATGGTGCCTGCTGCCTGCTGCCAGGCTGTATCTAGCTGTCTCCATGGCAACTGGGAGCTAGCTACCACCCCTTAAAGGGCCATCAACTCACTTCTCGAAACACTCTGACCTTAGAGGAAATGGTAGGAACTAAGTATTCTAGTGCTCAAACCAAGCCTGAAGTATTGTCCAGCAGAGGGAGCATTTGACATTTTTAAAAGGCAGGGCGATGACATAGGTCATTAGAATGACCTTAGAAGTTGTGGCCCCGAGTCAGACGTGACCTCCCATGCACAGAGCCCAGTTAGATGCTCTGTGAATAGCAGTACATGTTGTGGTCCTAACATGTCACAATGATGGTGATCACAGTGACAAGCACAGCAAACTCACAAACCACGCTAACTTTAGGCCAGGCGCTGTCCATAGGGCCTCAATCTTCAGAATAACACTGTGAGCAGGTACTTTTTTCCCTCCATTTTATGGCTGAGAAAACCGAGGTAAAGTCTTCCCAAGGTCACACAGCTAGTAACTGGCAGAACCAGGACTCAACCCGAGGCAATCCGGTTCCAGAGTGAGAGCTCAGAGAAACATGAAGCAGCTAATAGATGATACGATGCATTTAAACACGTGGCGCCACAATATGGATAGTAATTGGAGACAAGGGCTTGAAAATTGAATTACGATCTACTCAGACCGCAGGCTGCGGGCTGTCTGATCCCCACCGGGTAACTGTTGGAGTCCTTGACATAGTGGCTATAAAAGGGCTCAATCTGATAGCCAGGGTCACAGAAAAGAAAAATCTTGGGAGGAGGTGGGAAGACGGGTGAAAAAAGTGAAGAGGATTAAGAAGTACAAACTGTCAGTTATAAAATAAGCCATGGGGATAAAAGAAAAAAATAGCCACGGGATGTAGAGCACAGCGCAGGGAACGCAGTCAGCAACACTGTGGTAACTATGCACAGTGACAGATGGGCACCGGCCTCAATGTGGTGGCCGCTTCATAAAGTATATAAATATCTAATCACTAAATCGTACACCGGAAACTGTATAATATTGTATGTCCACTATAAGTTAAAAATAAACAAATTAAAGAAAAATCTTCACATGAAACCTCAGTCACCTCGTGTCCTCCCTCCCTCGACCTCCGTATCACTTGGGAGGGTAATCTTCAGAGAGCTTCTTACTGGATAATTATGTATCAATTTTAGGAAGATTTAGAATTATATGTGGAAATGTTTAAGAAGAGCTAATTTTTTTTTTTTTGTATTACGTTGTGCATATTTTATATTTCAAGTTCTGGAAAGGGTTAAAATAATGTGGTATGGGAAGGTGCTTAAGAGGTAAGCCTGGAGATTCTAATTTAAATTAGGCAGTTGAATAATTGATTTAAACTGTTCTTGGAATGTAAATTCTTACTGGAATTGTAAAAACACTTTT
>NW_011888823.1:3784777-3819380 GCF_000151845.1 Pteropus vampyrus
GGGGTCAAGGTTGGGGGCCCCAGGAGGTACCTTGATGAACTCTTGACTATGTTGTTCTATGGTCCTCAAGTTCCACGAGAGATAGCCTAGGGTGGAAAGAGGGGACAGCGCCATCACAGGTTGGAGATTGCAGGAGGGGAGGGTGGTGCTCCAGGCTAGAGGACTCAGGTGTAGTGTAGCCACAGGAAATAAACAAGCGGGGCTCTTGTCTTGAGTCTGTGGCTGTAATTAACCTCCCCAGCACCTCTACCTCCCGCACACCCTCAATGCCTCATTCTGGTCCCAAGGTGAAGTCCAAGGGTTGGTCCTGAGTGAAGGTCCTGAGAATGGAGGGAAGGGGTGCATGAGGGCGGTGGAGGAAGGATGGGGGTAAAGGATATCAGGCAGCAGGAACTCTACCTCGGACAGAGTTTCCACAGATGGTTTTGTCCATGAAGCCTCTGCAGGAGGCGTGCACAAAGGGGTAGTGTGACACGACGTCGAACTTGTCTTTTAGTTTCCCGCTCTGCACCTCGATGGTCAGCTCTCCCTGAGGCTCTCCTGTATTCGAGACCATGGCCAGAGTCTCGGAGAAGAACAGCATCTGCAGCTCCTCCTTCCCTGGGGGTGAGGATGTCGTGGGGACAGATAAAGGTGCAGCTCCAAGCCTTACCTCTCTGACGCCCTGGCTACCAGTGCCACCACAGTCTCCACCCACCCCCTCCTCATCCCCGTCTCCCAGGCAACTCCTGTCTCCCCTCCATGGGCCTCTACAGCAGCCAGTGGGTGAAGACACACCTCCACCACCCCAAGTCCCTGAGGTCTTCCCTTGAAAAATATGGGCCCTTTCTGAGTCCCAGGAGAATCAGGCTGAGAGAGACAGGGCCAGGTCTGGGCCTTCTCCCTTCCCTCTTCTCCACACTCGTGTACCCGCCTCCCCGCACCAGCCCAGGCTCACCGAGGGAGTTGAGGAAGTGAATAGCTTCAGCACTGGCCTCTAAGGGTGACCTCTCTGCGGCCGAGGCATGCTGGTCCTTGGCTCTGGGGTCTATGGGAGGAGGAGAGTATGAGATGGCAGACCTCGTATCCAGACAGGCTGGGGCAGAGGTCCCAAGAGTAGAAACCCCCAAGGTGGATTGTGAGGGAGATGGCTTTCCCCTTTCCAGCCCTAGAAGCCCTCTTCCTACCTGAGGATTGAACTTGAGAGGACATGGTGCCTGCTGCCTGCTGCCAGGCTGTATCTAGCTGTCTCCATGGCAACTGGGAGCTAGCTACCACCCCTTAAAGGGCCATCAACTCACTTCTCGAAACACTCTGACCTTAGAGGAAATGGTAGGAACTAAGTATTCTAGTGCTCAAACCAAGCCTGAAGTATTGTCCAGCAGAGGGAGCATTTGACATTTTTAAAAGGCAGGGCGATGACATAGGTCATTAGAATGACCTTAGAAGTTGTGGCCCCGAGTCAGACGTGACCTCCCATGCACAGAGCCCAGTTAGATGCCCTGTGAATAGCAGTACATGTTGTGGTCCTAACATGTCACAATGATGGTGATCACAGTGACAAGCACAGCAAACTCACAAACCACGCTAACTCTAGGCCAGGCGCTGTCCATAGGGCCTCAATCTTCAGAATAACACTGTGAGCAGGTACTTTTTTCCCTCCATTTTATGGCTGAGAAAACTGAGGCAAAGTCTTCCCAAGGTCACACAGCTAGTAACTGGCAGAACCAGGACTCAACCCGAGGCAATCCGGTTCCAGAGTGAGAGCTCAGAGAAACATGAAGCAGCTAATAGATGATACGATGCATTTAAACACGTGGCGCCACAATATGGATAGTAATTGGAGACAAGGGCTTGAAAATTGAATTATGATCTACTCAGACTGCAGGCTGCGGGCTGTCTGATCCCCACCGGGTAACTGTTGGAGTCCTTGACATAGTGGCTATAAAAGGGCTCAGTCTGATAGCCAGGGTCACAGAAAAGAAAAATCTTGGGAGGAGGTGGGAAGACGGGTGAAAAAAGTGAAGAGGATTAAGAAGTACAAACTGTCAGTTATAAAATAAGCCATGGGGATAAAAGAAAAAAATAGCCACGGGATGTAGAGCACAGCGCAGGGAACGCAGTCAGCAACACTGTGGTAACTATGCACAGTGACAGATGGGCACCGGCCTCAATGTGGTGGCCGCTTCATAAAGTATATAAATATCTAATCACTAAATCATACACCGGAAACTGCATAATATTGTATGTCCACTATAAGTTAAAAATAAACAAATTAAAGAAAAATCTTCACATGAAACCTCAGTCACCTCGTGTCCTCCCTCCCTCGACCTCCGTATCACTTGGGAGGGTAATCTTCAGAGAGCTTCTTACTGGATAATTATGTATCAATTTTAGGAAGATTTAGAATTATATGTGGAAATGTTTAAGAAGAGCTAATTTTTTTTTTTTGTATTACGTTGTGCATATTTTATATTTCAAGTTCTGGAAAGGGTTAAAATAATGTGGTATGGGAAGGTGCTTAAGAGGTAAGCCTGGAGATTCTAATTTAAATTAGGCAGTTGAATAATTGATTTAAACTGTTCTTGGAATGTAAATTCTTACTGGAATTGTAAAAACACTTTTAAAAACTTCAAATTTACTATGTTTATATGTTTCCTTATTAAATTGCAATAAAAGTAACTTGGGAGGCTGGTTTGTCAGTCAATTGTTTAAAAAAAATTTTAAGAGGGGAGGGGGGTAGATGGGGTAAAAAGGGTCAAATATGTGGTAATGACAGAAGAAAATCAAACTATGGGCGGTGAACACGCAACACAATATATATATTCCTTATTGTTGAATTGTACACCTGAAACTACTGGATTTCATTAACCAATGTCACCATAATAAAAACGATTTTTAAAAGAGGATAGAATTCTTTTTATTTTACTTTTTCCAGCTTTATGGAGCTATAACTGACACATAACAATTGCTTTAAAAAAGAAAATATAGTAATATAAAACATATAGAATGAATAAGTGCCATATATACTGCCTAAAGCAGTTTTAATTCTAAAAAGAGGACCAATTAGTAATCAAAGCCCCCTTAGAAGTTCTTAATATTACTAGATCTATGATTAGAATGATATGACTGGAAAGCTGAACCTAAAAGGTTTTGAAATGCTTATATTTAAAAAATGAAAACATTTAAGGAATTTGCTAATTTTTAAAAGCCAAAGTGAATTCTGAACAAGCCTTTTTCTGCACGTGAGCCGTCAGTGGCATTAGCAAAGTTCACAGCTGCTTTGGAAAGCAGTTTGTTAGTTCCTCAAAAAGTTAAATGTGGAGTTACTATATGACTTAGCAATTCACTCGTAGCTGTATACCCAAGAGAATTGAAAACATCTGTCTATACAAAACACAGATGTTGATAGCATCATTATTCATAATGGCCAAAAAAGTGAAGATAGCCCAACGGTCCATCAGCTAACAGATGGATAAACAAAATGTGATGTGTAAACACAATGGAATATTATTTAGCCATAGAAGGAATAAAGCACAGACACATGCTACCACGTGGACAAACTTTGAAAACATGTTGAACAAAAGAAACCAGTCACAAAAGACCACATATTGCATGATTCTATTAATATAACATGTCCAGAATAGGCAAATCTAGAGACAGAAAGTAGATCAGTGGTTGCCTAGCGTGGGGGTGGGGTGGGGGCGTGGAGACAGGAGTGACATCGAACGGGCACAGGGCTTCTTTCCTGGATGATAAAAATGTTCTAAAAATGGATGGCAGTGATAGTTGCGAAACTGAGCATATACTAAAAACCACTGAAGTGTACACTTTACAAGGGTGAATTGTGTGTTATGTAAATTATATCTCAATGAAGTTGTTAATAAAAAACCAGAAGATTTAAATAAAATCTAAAACGAGCAAACCCTATTGCTTTCATATGTGAATTACATAAAGTTTAACAAAATCTTTTAAATTATTAGAACAAAGTTAAAAATACAAAAAGCAAATTGTGGTCTAGATGCTCTTTAAGGGGTGATCATGTAAATCCCCACCTGTGGTCACCTGTCCTCCTCCCTTCAGAGCTCCCCCCCGTCCTTCCTCACCTCTCCTTGCTCGGGCCCCTCTAGCTGCATAGGACTCCTACTTGCCTGTTCTCATGGGCTGCCACCTCCTGGGAGCCCATGTTCTCAACTCTCTCACCTCCCCCCCATCCCTACCTATTTCCTCCCCCTTGGTTCTGGCTGTGTCCTGCCAGCTACTAGAGGAGAAAGCAGTTTGGCAAAGTGACTCACAGAAGGATTAATATCAGTTTGCTGCATACTTTTTAACCCTCTGGAAGAGATCTGTCAAGGACATTTGTTACTGTGCCCCACTTAGGGCCTGATAGCCAGTAAAAGGACGCTCTGGAGTAGATTGACATACTAGCTACTCGGCTGTGTTGGACAGATTGGCCTCTCTGAGCCTGTGATATGGATAGCCTGTGCCCTCCCAGCAGCTGGTGTGGGCATCTACTGAATGACTACCACACAGAGAGGGCTCACAATGTGCTGAGCTCTGCAGGTATTAACTTATTTCATTCTCACAGTCAGCTTCTAAGGTGGTGCTGGCATCACCCCTATTGGACAGATGAGAAATGGAGGCACAGAAAGGTTAAGCAACGTGCCCAAGTTCACTCAGTTAATAAATGGAATGCATGGACTCCAATTCAGATGCGCTGGCTCCAGAATTCATATTCTTAACCACTTTGTTCTACCTGACAGACTAGCTAGCCCTAAGTTCATTAATGACAGTAAGAGGAAGGGAGAGGCTGCTCTTCATTAAGGCAACTGTACATCTCATTCACTTCCTCCAGCCGCTCCAGAATGAGCCACCTGCCTGGTGTAACCCACGGCCAATCGGAGGCAAACCAGTCCGACTCCAAGTCCTTTTTCTTTCTACCACCCTGTCCAGAATTTGCCAGAGCCTAGAGTTTACTGACCACAAGGGTTAGGTTCCCACTTGCTTTCAAAGGCTCCATTTGTGGCTGAGGCCTTGGAGGACTAAGACCACCCTCCAACACACAGCTGCACGCACAGGCCTCTTCGCGCTTCCTGTTCTCTGTTCTTCCCTGGAATGCGCAGAGCTGCCCACTTAGCCCCCAACTCTCTCTCTCTCCTTTCGTACCTCCAGAGAGACAGCGTGTGTTTGAGGGAAACAATTGAAAAAGTGAACTGCTTGCTGGTTATTTTTAAAACTACGTATTATTCAAACACCTTGGAGGCCATATGTCTACCTCCATTTCTTCTCTATAATTAATTATAGCACCAGAGATCTGATGGAGCGTTTTCCGAAGTGACTTCATGTACCTTTTCTCTTCCGACTCCTATAATAGCCTCCAGTAAGTGGACTTGGTAGTGAAGGTTTATGATTTTCCTTGGAGGACCTTTCCCTACTGTCAGCGCACTGTGTTTCAGTTGTCTCTGACACTGACCTTCCAGGTGTGGTCATGTGACCTAATCTGGCCAGAGAGGTCCATTTACCTAAACTCCACAATTGGTTTGGGGCTGGGAACGTGACCTGAGCTGGACCAACGACACTCCGTGACTATGGGAAGTTCTGCTAGGTTTGATGAACTAGTAGCTTAGAACTTCTAGAGACTTTCTCCACTGCAGGGGAAAGCCTGACAGAGGTTGGCACCGATACGGAAGCAAGCAGAGCTGAATGATGAAGATCCTGTTCATCTCCATGCCTAAAGTCCCCATGACATAATCCCACACTTCTCAATTTCATGAGCTGATAAACTTCTCTTTTGGTTTAAACTCCTCTCTGTTAACTAATTGCCACTTGCACTTGAAAGGGTTCTGACTTATTCAAGGTTGTCGTCTCCACTGGAAGATGAAAAAACTGAGGTCAGGGAAGTGACTTGCTCAATATCACTTGAATCTTGAGAAACAGAACTGGGTCTGGAACCCAGATCTCTAAGGTCAGTGACACCTGCTGTCCTGAAAGCAAGGGGCAGGAGGCCTGGATGTTGCTGGTCAGTGTCAGCTCTGGGAGAAGCACATGCCATCATTTAGGACAGATGCCCCAGTGGGAGGGTCACCCAAGGCCCTGGGAAAATGCATCACCAGCTTTAGAGAACGAACACCTAGTGCCCCTTAAAGCTGGGCATTCCCAGGGCGACCTGGCCCTGGGGCTCACCCATTCATGACAGCAGTGACCCAGAGACAATCACAGAGCACAGTAAGCCACACTTCCTCAGGAAGGTGAGCACCATGGCCCCTTTCGCCACCCCCACCCCAGGTGCAGCCCTCATCCAAGACCAGGGCCAATGCCAAGTTCCCCGACTCGGGGTGAGGAGCATCTAAGATAGGAGGCAGAGGTATGGCCAAGGGCGGGAAGACTACGCCTTGGGCTGGCCCCAAGGAAACAGGGCGCTAAGCCAGCGCTTCAGCCTTCAGCCATACCGGTGCCACCAAGAAGAATTCTGCCATGGCCCAGGGTTGCCTTTACTTCTTATTTTCCTATGTAAATGAATAGCTTTAATTACTATCACAAATTGAAAAATGGTATCATTTGTCCAAAATATTGACCCCAAAGACAAATACAAGGAAAACGAAACTATGTTATTAAAGTTAATCTCCAGATAATGGAGTCTGGCTCTTTGTTATAGCTGCGATGGAGAGAGGCTAGCACCAAGGCTTTGCCCTTGAGGTGCTATCACTGCTGTGCTGAGACCACGTAAAACCATCTCCCCTGTGGCCAGCATACACTTGTGCATCTCGAGCTTGGGAAAACACTGAGGTTAGCAAATTGTAAGTCCTGAAAAAATGCACACGAGCCATGGGAAAATATATTTATAGAGTTGTTTCTGGCCTAAGCTCTTTAAGTGCAGCAAATTCAAGCTGGCTGACCTGTAATCCAGACAGAAAAATGGAACCAGCAATAAAGGTAAGCCCATTGAGTGACAGAGCCTCGGTTAAATCATTCATTCATTCAACATTTATTGAGCGCCTACTGTGTGCCAGGCACCGTGCTAGGCGCAGAAATTCAAAGATGCATAAGATACAGTCCATGCCCTGAAGGGTTCACAGTCTGGAAGGGGAGACAAACATGTAAACAAGTCAAATACAGTGTGATAAGTGCCACAAGAGAAGCATTTACAAAGAGCAGAGGTAGCCTGGGAGGGGAAGGGCATGGGGGTTGTCTTCCTGGAGGAGGGGGCCTTTGAGAAGGATTGTGAGAGATGAACAGGTGTTTGCCAGGCAGACAAGGCAGGAGGAGCAGGGGAAAGGCATTCCAGTCCGAAGAAACAGCATGAGCGAAGGCACAGAGGCAGGAAACTGCATGTCTTGGGGGGCGGGGAACTCTAACTATTCTGGGAGTATTGCTAGAGTTGGTACCAGAGGCTGTGGCTGGAGAGGGAGGCAGAGGCCGGATGATGTGGGGAAACTGAGGGCAGGGGGCATCTCAGAGGCTTGCCAGGGGTGAGCAGAGCCTGAGAGAAGGCTTCTCTTCAAAGGAACAGAAGGCTCCTGGCTAATCCAAGGTACGCCTGCTCGAGGACCATAGGATTCCGCACTGTGGCCCCTACAGGACCTGGGCCTGAGACCAGAGGAGAAGCTGAGCTGAGGGAGGGCTGAGCAGAGGGGAAGGACCCAGGCCTGGGGTCCTGGAAGCTGCCACTCATTTGAGAGCTCTCTGATCCCAGATTCCTGATATCTGAACTCTGCTGCACAGACCCCCTCCCCATAGCTGGGATGGGGCCGAGGATCACATGACAAATTACGGAAATGTGTTTGGCTAACTGCAAGAGGCCAGATGAATGTGGTTAATTACCGAAAGAGGAAAGGGGCTGAAGATAAAGCAGGAGTTAGAGGAAGGCAGAAGTTCCTAAGAATAAGGGCCAGGACGAGAAAACCGCAGTGGCCTTGGAGGAGGATGGCTCTCTCTCCCCTGGGAGGGAGGGACCCTGTTGGCCCAGGGCAGGGGCAGGAACTCTGCCCCTACAGGACTGTTGGGCTGCAGTCCCAACAGCCTCCAGTGTCGTCAGTCAGCCTGAGGTCAGGGTTTCCTTGGCAACCAAGACCCTCCCTATGCCAGGCTGTAGAGGGGTCGCTGAGGCAGAGATTGGCCAGACAGCCAGACGTTCAGCCCTTTCACCTTTCTCGGAAATGGCTCTGTTTGAAAAATGCCTTTGTGGGGGTGGGGCAGGGCAGGGAGACTTAGGGAAGAAGCGGGCAGTGTCTCGGAAAAGGAGTCCAGGTGCCCCTCTGAGTGACCACCTTGCCAAGGCACTGCCCTCAGGCCACTCTGGGGGATGCAGTTTCTTCCCCAACCCTGAATGGGAGAAGAGGGAAGACGGACTCAACCTGTTCATGGCTCCTGCTGCCCCAGGGTCAGGGGCCCCCGTGAGAGTGAGGCCTCCTGAGGGAGAGGCTAACAACGGCCTCCATGTCCTTCCTGTCGCTGCAGGAACAGGGGACAGGAGGAGCGGATCCCTCCCGGTCAGGTCTGGAGATGTCCCAAGGCCCCTCCTTCCCTGTTGCCCTTGAAATCTCAGCCTCGCCACGGAGTCTCCAGGCCCTGGAGCAGCCCCCTTCCTCTCGGCCTCAAGGTCTCATCGCCTGGTTCCTCCTCGTGCCCTGACCGGTGCTGGGAAATGATGCCCACCGTGGGCGCCGATGGAGTTGGTGGTGGTAGCAAAGGCAGGGATGGCATGTGCGGGTGATGGGTGGCCTTCCCACCACGGGGGTGGGCCAGGGTGGGCTGGGGGACATCACTTGCTCTTGTGCAGGTCCTTCAGCCGGCGGAGCTTCTCTAGGAGCTGGGCCCGGGAGTAGCCATCATCCTCAGAGGGGCCCAGGCCTGGCCCCAGAGCCTCCTGCAGCACCAAGCAGTGGGTCCTCAGGAACGGGTTGTAGGAGCGCTCCTCTCCCAGGGTGGATGGGCACTGTGGGAAGAGAGGCATCTGGGTTTGGTAGGGAGAATCTGGAAAAAGGACCCAACGAGGGAAGCCTCCCTGGCCTGGGCCCCAGCTCGGGGCCCCAGAGTGTGAAGCAAACATGTCAGAGCTCTGGGAGACCCCACTCCCACCCCGGGGGCAGGCCCAACTCAGCAGGAAGCCTTCCTGCTGGGCGGCCCCCTCACAGCCCCTCCTGGACCCCCCGCCCCGCACCGTGCTCTTGCGCTCCATCCGCTGCCTCTGCACCCACTGCATCTTCCTCTCCCGGGCAAGGTTCTCGGGCTCCACCACGCCTGCAAAGCCCAGGTTCTCCTCTGCATACTCGTGACCTAGGGACCGCCATGGGGCCGAGTGAGAGAGATTGCAAGGCAGAGAGAGAGATTGGTGTGCGGTCAGAAAAAGTCCTCCCTGCCCTAGGCCTATGTGTACCGACAACTGGGGAGGAGGGGCAGTGCTTCCAGGACCACTCGAGCCACATGGAGCTGCTTCCCTGAATGTGGGCACAAGTCGGCCATGAGCAAAGAGGCAGAAGCCGTTCAAGCGGATAGCACCAGGCCTGGAACCAGGAGACCTGCATTCTAGCCCGACTCCGCCTCTGCCCAGCTGTGTGACCTCAGTCAAGTCATGGCACCTCTCTGGGCCACAGTTTTCTTTGGCAAGTGAAGAAAACAATGCCACTTGAACAAGGATGTGTCTCTGGTTCCTGGAACAGAGCCTGGTACATGTTAGGTATGTACCAGGCAGGGGAACAGCTTGAACAAAGCTGTTCGATAAAGTATGAATGAATGGATGGATGAAATTATGTTCTGAAGATTAACCGGGATATTAGTGAATGTATTTTGCAAACTATGGACATGCAGTATATAGTCTGTCTGTCTGTATGGACATGCAACATGTGGATATGGATGCATTCAACGGACACATGCAGACTGGACTTACTGACTTCTACCTGATGAGCACAGGCTGTTCTCTGTCCTGGGCTCTGGCGAAGCAGAGGCTTTACAGAGCCAGCACTCCAAAAAGAAGGGAGCTCTGCCGCTACTGCTAGGGTGGGCTCCTGGGAGCCACCTGAGGTGGCGTTGTGTCACCTCTGGACCAGGAACTGAGTCAGCAGGGACGCTAAGAGGGTGCGGGGCCAGGAGAAGTGGGAGGGGCACCTCACCAGGCCACAGCAGAGTGTCGTCCCCCAGCCCCAGCACAGTGTCCAGCGAGCTCAGCATGGTCTCTGCAGTGCCCTCAAAGGTCCGTCCTGGTGTGGTCAGAGAGCGTGTTACAAGGTACAAAGATAACACAGCATGCGATAAGGTACGCGAAGCAGGGTGGGGACCAGCTGGCACAGCGTGGGCTGGCCACCAGCCCTCAACCATGCCTGGGCACGCACCCCTCCTAGGCATCTTACTCCCTCCTTCCCACTGGGAGCAGGGCCCAAATATTCACCCCCAGCCAAGCCCATCCGAAGGCCTCCATCACACATATTGACACGTGGAGTGCCAAGAGGGGGTGCCAAGTCTTCAGGCTGAGTTCTAGGACCCCAAGCAGTCATCTTGGGTTGCTCTTTTCCCCAGAACACTTCCTTCTTTGCCTGTGCTGCCTTTTGGGACTCCACACAGCCTGGGACTTGTGATCCCCCCCAACCACAGTATCATCCTCTTATTCAGGGGTTCTCAAGGTTTTGTGACGCAGTCCGCCAGTAAATATATCAGAGAACCAGGCTCTACCCAGTGGAATCAAATGCCCTGTGAGGTCTGTATTCAGTTACAGGCATTGTCTCATTCTGTCCATCCCCTGTGGGAAGTGGTGATACTTAAAAAAAAAAAAGGGGTAACATAGGTAACTGTAACTCCAAATCGGAGTAACTGCCGAAGCAACATCTGTGCCGAAACCAATGCTTTAATGCTGTGTGACCGTCCTTGGGCCCCTGCCCTGGCCTCTCTCCCTCACTTCTATTCCGCTCTCTTCTCTTTGGGGAACTCACCACAGCCAGAGAGGAAGAGCAGGTCTCCTGAGAAAAGGCAGGAGGGACCCTTGTAGGGCTCCCCATCCAGCAGGTAGACCAGATGGCCTTGCGTGTGGCCAGGGGTGGCCAGAGCCCGGATCTGAAGCCGTCCCACGCTAACCACATCTTGATGACACAGGGGACTGAGGAGCAAGACAATAGGGGAGAGAAGGTACTAGAACTTATGGCAGCCATGCTGGCCCTATCCCAGTATAGGCCCAAGAGGCTGGGTGATTCACAGGAGTTAAGCTCTCCACACCAGAGAGAGAAGGCACCTTCAGTGCCCAGGGCTTCGGAGCCAAAATCTCCCCTCTTCCTGTTTCGGGGACCATGGCTGGATCAGTGGGGGGACTGGCAGTAACGGTCTTCAAACGGGCTGTGATCTGCTCTCTAAGTTCCGGGAAAGGCATCAGCAAAGATTCAACTGCAGATACCCGCGAAATACTCAGCTGAAGGATGCGGGTGAAGAAAAGGGCCCGCAGAAGAGCCATCCCACCCCTGGGCCAGGCACTCACTGGGTGAGGTAGGGGATGCCATCCTCAGGGCTCCCGTACACCCTACATTCCTGGTGCCGCCGGCTGAGGTCACGGTTCCCTCCACTGTGGTCCCTGTAGGTAGGACAGCAGAGACAGGCAGGGGCTTTGGGCCTCCTCGCCTCCCTCTTCCCCATGGCACCTCCAGGCCTTTGAGCCCTGGGAGCCTCGGCTTCTGCACTGAGCCAGGCCTTTGTTTAAGCTACTCTCCTGCCCAGAACGTCATCCCTACAACTTGCCAACACCTACCCCCGATTACCCGGCCAATGCCAACTTAACTTTCTCAGCCCCAGGGTCGTCAGCCTCTAATTCCTCCAAGTGAATCTGGTTATGCCCCGCCTGGTACCCACCCCACCCCCCCACGCCCTGTACCCTGTGCCACTGCTATAGTTATCATCATTTACTACTGTGCACTTCCATACAGGGCCTGTGTTGGACTATGATCTCCTTGAGAGGAGAGATCACAAGGTTTGTCCATGTCCAGTGCACAGGAGGCATCTAATATATGCACACAGAGTGAAAAATAAATGCCTCTCCTGCCCTGCCCTCCTCTGGGGCTCCAGGAGCCTGGTAAGTGGAGCGGTGGGAGACTTGACCCTCTCCTTCCCTCTCTGCTGGTGCCCCAGTGCTTCATGAAGAAGGTAGGTGACCTCCATCCTGACTCCCTGACCCCCAGCCCAGCCTGTTTTACAGGGCCCAGGCCTGGCCACCCCAGCCGGGGCAAGGGTCAGCCAGGGAAGACTGTCTGCACCCAGACCCTCTACCCCAGCCCCTTACCAGTGCTTGTGGGTGCAGAGAATGGCAACCAAGGTAACGCCCTCCTTTTCAATGGAAGCCTGGAGGAGAGAGGAGGTACCGAGACTGAGGAACAGGGTGCAGCACAGGACATGAGGCAGAGAGAAACAGGGGCATGGGTGCTGGGTAGAGAGGAGAGGAAGGGAGAGGAGGGAGGGGCGATGGAGAGGGAGGGGATGGAGCGAGAGAATGAGAAGGGTGTGGGAGCAGAGGGCTGGGGAAAGGGAGGGGAGCTGAGACCCAGCATGGGCACATGGGAGAAGCGGGGAGGGGGGAGGGGAGGGGAGAGGGAAACTCGTGGAGGGGGCAGACACACAGACACATGCACACACAGAAATAAGAAATGAAAGGGAAGATGGAGAGACCCGGATACTGACACGGGTGAGGAGAGAAGAGAGAAGAGAGAAAGGGGGCCACAGAGAGTGAGAGAAAGAGCAAACCTATCAGAGCCAGGGGCCTGGGTCAGCATCGCTGTCTCTCTGGCTCTGATGGTCCCACTGCTGCCTTCCTCCCTTCCTCCAGCCACGGCCTGGACACCAACCCTCCCCCTGGCTGTGGTTGTGGGAGTCTCTACGTGGATGTACCCGTTGGGGTCTGTGTGTGAGTGCATTGGAGGGGGCGCATCCCATTCGCAGAGGGACCAGGGTCAGCCCCCGTCTCTAGTGAGAGGCAGCTGTCAGTCTCCAAGGTGACCCCAGGTACCCCTGCCCCTCACCTGCACAGCCTGAGGGTCTGAAGGGTCCACAGCCACAGCCAGCCGGGCCTGGGTGTCGATGATGAGGTAGCTGTAGTTGTCCGAGAGGACGGGGATGGGAAGCACCTTCACTCCTGGGGACAGAGATGCGCTGTGGGTGGGGTGGCACGCAGGGAGCCCCGCAGTTGGGGGTATGTGACAGGGGTTAGGCAAGAAGGAGGGGTGCACATGACTGGGGCGATGTGGGCCCAGGGCAGTCAGAGCTCACCGTTGAAGAGGCGGGGCTGGGTTCTGGAGTGGCCTTTGGGGTAGCGATTCCGAGCCCTGCGCAGCTGCTGGCGGTAGAAGAGGTATCCAAGCCAGGTGCGGGTGTACAGGCTGTACCTGCGGGGCAGGATGTCCGTGCTCAGCCCCCACACCCCGGACCCTCCGTGATGCCCAGGCCCCATGTCTCCGCTCCCGTGGCCGTCCCTCAGTCCGTGGCACTCCACCATCACTTACTGGACGCCTGCTGTTTGCCCTGCTCAGTACTCAGGACAAGACGGAGAACAAGACAGACACACCCCCAGTTCACAGCCCATCAGGGGAGAAGTGAAGAATTCAAAGGGAGACTTCTGGAGGGTGAGGGGTTTATTTGGTGAAAGGGATGGAGGAGTTAGGAGGCTGAATTAGGCAAGAAATATATTTCAGGAAGAGCAGTGACATCATAGTGATGCTCAAGGATGTTGAACCAGATTTCTCTGCCTCACCAGAATTAGCAGGTCTGGGGTGGGGCCTGGGAATTTGCATTTCTAAAAAGCTCCAGGTGATGTTGATGATGCCAGTCCAGGAGCCACAACTTTGAGAATCACTGGGGTAGGGGAAATTATAATAGCAGACAATAGGGCTGCTATTATAATTTGTTTGGGGAAACTAGAAAGTTCTGTTTGGCTGTTTGGTGGAGGGAGAGGTGAAGCTGGATAGGCTGACCACACTCCCTCCCTCCTCTGGCCACCATTCCAGGCCATTCCAGGTCATCCCAGGCTACACAGTGAAAAGGCAGCAAAAAGAAAGGAGATGACGTGTGAGTAACAGAGTCCTCTGAATACAGAATGCCAGCACTCAGGGCCAGCTTCACAGGTGTGCGACCTGTGTGGTCACACAGGGCCCCCTGCTTGGTTTAATGCTCTGCTGTTGCCATCTTGAAATTCTTAATGATTTTACCTTTGACCTTGTATCTTGTAAGTAAAGTCTGATGGAACAACATACACACAATATGTGTATGCTCTGTTCCTCGCTGTCCCATACACATATCGTGTTGGCAATGCCCCATGAGCACAGAATTCTGGTGGACCTACTATGTGTGGGAACTCGACAAGACTCAAAGTAATACAAGGTGAGCGTACATCTACGACTGAGTCAGGGGAGCACTGACTGGCCTGAATTTGCTTCAAAGACAGAAAGAAAGCAGTGGGTTTCTAGGAAACCCTACCATATCCTTTCTTACTCGTGTTACTTCCCTGTGTGATCAAACCGTCTATGCCGCAGACGATGCTACAGAAGGAAAAGGAAAGGGGGTGACTGGTCTGTCCTCCTCCTTTTAGTTCTTCCTCGACAGCAAGCTGCAGGTAGAGTGTGAAAGCAGAGAGAGCAGGTCGAATATGGGTGTGTCAAGAAGTAAAATAAAAAACAGTTGAGTTAGTTTTGTGCAGCGTTTCCAGTGTTCTGGTAAGAACAAAATAAATCTCCCTATAAAGTTAAGAAATGTGAATTAAGTAGTTTCAGTGATTCACATGAGTTAAATGTTCTTACACTTGCATTTTGAAAACTGGTATTGCATAATATAAAAATGAATGGTAAAACTTATGCTAATGATTTAGACTTTTAATTTTTCTTGACTTAGAATATCATTAAATAGCAAATTAAAAAATTCATGGCGAGTCGAAAGAGAGACTGTGGAAGAAAAGCTTTATATTTCAGTACCTTCCATGGCACTTTTTCACTTTTTTTCTGCTTTTTGAACAAGAGGCTCAAAATTTCATTTTACATTGGGCTTTACAAAGTATATAGCTAACCCTGCCAACATGGAAAGGAGCTCTCTCAGGCCCCGGCCTCTCAGAAGGAAAACTGAAGCAGGGGTGGGTGTGGGGCAGTCAATGCTTAGGGCTACACAACAGGTCAGTCAGAAAGCGGGTGGGATTCTGCCTGATTCAATTGGAGATGGAAAAGTTGATGGACCATAAACCTCTACCTGAATTTACTGTATCTACGGTGGGGAGGGGGTTGGGGTTCATGGTGGACCACTCTTCAAGCCCCTTTGAAAACAACTGGATCAAAACCAAGCAGGTTTCCACGACAGTTTGGTAGGAAGGATTTTGCTGAAGTTTAATCATTGCGACCCCTCCGTTGTGTGTCCACGCACTTGTATTGACTGGGAATTTCAACACAGTAAGGGGAGGTTTTGCCATCATTTGTGTCTTTATGCTCGTTTTTTGTTTTTGTTTGTTTGTTTTACAGTAGAAAAGTTTTCATTAGAAGGGAAAGTCCACTTCCGCACGTGGAAGCGAGCCTGAGCAAGAGAAGCGTGGCTTAACAGGCCTATACTTGTTTTTCATAAGCCCTCGTTCTCTTGTATTTTTAAGTCAGTTTCAGCCACTTCAAACTTTCACTCATTCAATGATATTTAGTGGGGCCTTGCTATTAGCCTGCTCTGGGCACACAGTTGAGAAAGGCAGAGTCGGTGCCCTCACTCAGGTTATATTCTAGTGGGACAGATAGGACAATAAACATATTGGCAAGTAAAGATGACGAAATAAAACAGGGCAAAAGGACAGAAGGTGATGACAGCAACTGCTATTTTAGATACTGGAGTCAAGGAAGGCCTCTCTCTGGAGGCGACTTTGCAAGAAGCAAGGGAGCAGAACGTGTGCGAATCTGAGGAAAGCTCACCAGGGACCGGGCAGAAGGGAAGTGCAGAACCCTGGCGGGAGGGAGGGGGGCAGCTGGCGGCAGCTGCTAACTCTTGCGCTGTGCTGTCATGATAACTGATAACGGAGAGTTGGCACAACTAAGATGCCCTCCCAGAGGGGGTTGGTTGGAACAACCTAATATTCTGGGTTGGATTCTAGACAAGAAAAAGAACGTTAGTGGGACAACTGGTGAAACTTCAATAAGGTCTGGAGAGTAGTTACTAATTCATATGGATGTTAACTTCTTGGTTTTGATAACGGTACCGTGGTCATGAAAGCTATTAACATTTTCCGTGGTCGTGAAAGCTATTATCATTTGGGAGCACTGGGTAAGGGGCATATGGGAATTCCATGTACTATTTTTGCAAGTCTGAAACTGTTTCAAAAGGAAAAGTTAAAAAAGAATAAAATATCTTTTAAGTCGCCCTTTCCTCTGTGCCCTGACAACCGCTTCGTATCCATGCTTGGAGTCCTGCTCTTGACTTCATTTCTTCCTTCACAGGCTTATGGGAAGTCCAGAGTCTCTGGTAAGAGAAAGCTCTGGGTTCTCGTCGCGGCTTCGGCTCACCTAGCCCTGGAAGCGTGGGCAAGTCATTGGTCTCACAAGTCAGGTTCCTCATTTATAAAACGGCAATACCAAAACATACCCCGGCAGGAAAGACTGTGTGAAGATTAAGTGAAATAAAACAAGATAACAAATGGTAACACTTAGTCAAAGACCTGGCAGTGGGAAATGTTGAGCAACTATTGTTTCCTTCCCACATTCGCTTAGGTGCCCCCTCACAGCTGTTAGCACATGGCTAAATGCTCCCTGTCTTCCTTTTTGGGATGTTCATTACATATCCTTTGTCCACCAATGAAGGTCAAGATCCACAACAGCAGGGGCTGTACACTGTGAAGCTGCAGTAAAGGAGGCCCTTCTCTTTCATTTGCTGTATTCAGCAAATATTTACTGCATGTGCTAGTCAGGGTGCAGAGAGCAGAGAACAAGGCAGCTGGGCTCCTGCCAGCATAGCGCGTGGAGTGGCAAACAGACCAAACGGGAAAACAGAGCAGTAGACAAACCAGCAGTTAACTCTAGCTGGCGATGGAGGAGAGTCGTTGGAAGGGAAGAGGTCTTACTGTGGACAGAGTGGTCAAGGAAGGCCTCTTCTCTGAGGACAACCTTTGAGCTGGGGATGCTCCAAGAGGAAGCCAGCAGCGCAGACTGGGGGTATAGCACCAAGGCCTGGAACAGGCAGAAGCGGGCGTGTTCTAGGAGTTGCCAGGAGGCCTTGGTAGGGCAGGACGGGCAGAGAGCACCAGGGAAGAGGTCAGCAAAGTGGGCAGGGGCCAGGTCACGGGAGAGGGTAGAAAATTGCTGGTGGCTTTTAAAGCGGGGAAGCACCTGCTCTGACTTCCCTTTCTAAGAGCTCACTTGGCTGCTGTGTAGGGGGTATAGTGAAAGGGGGGTAGAGTGGAAGGTGGCAGGGGAAACCGAGTCACTAAGTGGGCGAGAGGACAAAGGCCTGGCATAGAGGGGCTACTGGAGATGGAGAAAGGTGGGGATGGACACCAGACCTGAGATCTGTGCCCTGCTGGCTGTGGGGAGGATGGGGTGGCCCTTGTGTGCCTGAAGTCTGGATCACAGTGCACTGCAGGGGAACGCAGGACTGAGGCATGGAGGAGGGAGGGGCCTGAGGACCTAATGACACTGGGACACTTTCTTGAGGCTCCCAGGCCCAGTCCTTCCCTGACAATGACTTCCGCATGACTCAAGTCTCTGAGCTCTGGCTCCTCTATCTGCTCGCACATTGGCAGTGTCACAATCACCAAAGTCCAAAACCACCTTTGTCAACTCTTCCTCCTACTGCCTCTCTTCCTGGAAAAAGGCCTGTTACACAGCTTTAGTGCTGATTTAACTCTCTCCCTGGCATACATGACCAGAATCCCTCTCAAGTCCCTACCACATGGGCTCACCAGGGAACGGGCCCTAGAAGCTCTTAACCAGACCCTTACGAAAGCCTCCTTTACTCAGCTCTTGGCCTTCAACCCAAACTGCAAGCCACTGGCAAAAATTTAAGTTCCTAAAGCACTGATGTTGACTGGGTCCCGCTACTGCTCAAAAGCCTTCGGTGGCTCGCACAGCTTACAGAGAAGAGAGTGTCTGACTCCTGGGCAGGCCCTCCAAACTGGGACTGAGGCAAGTCTCTGCCTCCTCCCCTCCGCATGGCCCAGTGAGGACCCTGTGTTCCTGAGGGGGAACAAGCAAACGCCCGCAAATGTCCACCAGCTGCACAATGGATAAATAAGCGGTGATATAGTCAGACCACGGAAAACTACACAACCAGGAGAACAAATAACCTAGAGCAAGGGTCTCCAATCCACGGACCAGTATGGGCCGGTGGCCTGTTAGGAACCTGGCTGCACAGCAGGAGGTGAGCAGCGGGTGAGAGAGCAAAATGTCATCTGCATTCGCAGCTGCTCCCCAGCGCTAGCATCGCCGCCTCAGCCCCGCCTCAGATTATCGGGCATTAGATTCTCATAGGCAGACCAGTCCCTGGTGCCAAAACGGTTGGGGACCGCTAACTCGGGCACCAGATCTCAGCATGCACGACGCTTAAACATAACATTGAGCATACTGCAGAGAAAACAATTTGACAATATTTATGAAAAATGCCAAAGCCTGCAAACTATCACCTACTTTGGGATACTGAGGTGTACAGTAAAGAATCAAACCAGCAGCCCAGGGACAGCGCACCCCGCAAGAGCAGAGGAGGTGGGCACAGCCCTGCAGAGTCTGTAATATTTTCTTGAGCTGGATGGGAAGAGATTGTTATCTACCTTCTTTTGCATGCTTGAAATAACTTATTAAAATTTCAGAACTACCATCCTCCTGCAGGTTTCTGGCCTGGAATATCCTCCAGGCCTTCTCCACTTATTGCAGTCCAAAGCCTCCTTCAGGGCTCAGCTCAAACCCTTCATCTCCCCATTACCCCAGCAGGAAGCCTCCTTCCTCTGCTCCATGTGGAGCACTCAGCCGCCCCCCCCCCATCCCTCCAAGAGGAGTGAGCCCCTCAGAGGCAGGGCCTTGTCGGACTTCTACCAGCTCCCTAATCAGAGGGCAGAGGGCAGGCAGACTAGGCTGGAGACCCAGACTGCTCTCCGTGGCTCCTCTGTATCCTCTTGGATACCTCCAGCATTAGCACAGCACAGAACTGGCACTCACGAATGTTTGGTGACTGGGAAAGGCCAAGGAGGGCCAGGCATGCAGGCGTTAAAGCCACCAGGCACAGAAAGGGGATTTTCTACTTGGCACCTCATGCAACTGGCCCCATGCCGGGCTGTGGACCCTGTGAAGCCTGGTGGGGGTGTCCTGAGCCACAGTTATAGCTACCTCTGCTCCTGCTCTCCCCTCCCCTCCTCATCCACCTGCTTCCAAGTCCCTCCCCTCTCCTTGCTGCACCTACACACCTGGCCAAGCAGAGTGCTCGGCTAAGCAGGTCACTAGACCCAAGGGCATGTGTAGGGGCTGTGTCACTGGGGCACAAAATCTCAACTTCCCCGGCCCTGGGGTCTGGATCAGGGAGGAGCTGAGGGAGCACTAGACAGGGGGTCTATAGACAGGTTCACGGAGGCTTTGCCCACCCAGGGTAGGGCATCTCTCCAGAGCCCACCGGCTCATCTTTAATAGCAATGACCTTTTCCACAGCTTTCTTTGACCCCACGTGAGCAGACCTGAGCTAAATGCCTCCTATCATTGATCTCCTGTCATCCTCCAAACAACCCTGAGGCAGGTACTATCTATCATTCCCTCACATTTCAGACAAGGTCAGTGGAGCCTGGAGAGGAGGGAAGGGATTTGCTCAGGATCACAGAGCAGTAGGTGTTGGCACAATGGTTCGCCCTGGCAGCCTAACCCCCTGTACTCCTAACCACTAAAATCCTCCCCAAACCCCAAATGAGGGGCTAGGATGAGATAAGTGGACCAGAACTATTCTGGGGGCACACCCAAAACCTTTGAGGGCCTTTGCTGAGAAAAATGAAAAGTCAAGGTGGTTACAGTGACCACACAGCCTGGGATCTGGCCTCTGGGACTCCTGGGGCACTAGTTGGGCCTGTTTGAGACACGCACCCCTTTGAGAATCTGGTGAACATTAAGAATCCTCCCTGCCCCCCCACCCCAACTCATTATAAATGCAACTTTTTGCCACGAAGACCGCAGGATAGGACACCCTGAACTGGAGAATCCCAAAGATCCCTTTGAAATCTGGGCTCTGTGATTCCTAATCTGACTGAGTTGATGGTTCCCTGGGAAGCATCTGAGCTAGATGCAGAAGACAATTCAGGACCCTGGTGGCCCTCCAAGTCCTGCAGCCCTCACATAGCCATTTCCGGGTTTGTTTCATAAAGAATGCCCTGTGGCTGGTCAGAGGCAAAGCCTTCATCGCATATTGAATGGACCCTGGATGGGAAAATGTGAAGGTGCAGGAGTGACGGAAGGACCTATCCTTGTATCTCCTAGCCCTCCCCCCCCCCCAGCTCCCTGGGACATCACTGTTCCACGGAATGGGTCCTATGGCTTCCTTTCTTGTGTTGCCAGTGGCAAGAAGCAGAGCCCAACAAGCTCACATGACTTACGAGATGACACAGACACACCAGGACCAGATGGAGGATTCAAACTCTCCGCCATGGGGTCCCAAGGCATGGACAGAAGGCTGGGATCTAGATCTTGGGCTAGCTGCATCAGAGCGATCTAGGGGTGGCGGGAAAACATGAAGATGCTGGCCTTTTCCTTTTTCAGTCCCTTTCCTATATTCTGATTCAGCATTTCTGGGGCCCAAAACTACCCACAGTCGTCTCACCAAAAGGAGAAGAAAGTTTCCTAATTAGTCCTCTGGGACCTAGATGGGAGACAGAAAAACCACTCTGCAGGGCGGGGGTGGGGGAGGGGACAGCAGCTGGGGCGAGCCCTGCAGCTGTCCTGAGGGGCCATCCCTGCACCCCAGTGAGGGATCATGCTCCTCTCTCAATGAACCAGAGCGTGACTTCTCTGGTATCTGAGTCTAACCCTCCGGCCCCATGGGAGGCTGGTAGGACAGCTGAGGACTGTGAGACACAGCCCTGGCCCCTGACCTCCTCCCGCTGGCATAGAAGTAGAGAACACACAATGCAGCTTTTCTTCCTCTCCTTCCTAAAGGGCGTTTCACCATCCTAAGCAGCCCCGAGAGATGCTTGAGGACATTGGTGTGTCTGGCCCAGCTAGGCCCTGGGGCAGAAGGGGAGCAGCATTGCGGGGCCGGGGGGGGGGGGGGGGGGGGGGTAGGGCAGGGGCTCTGCATCCAACAGAATGACTTGAAAATCCCCTATTACCGGGGTCACCTGTCTTGGCCCCTACCTCCCTCTGGTACTCCCTAAGTGACCCCCAATCCTAGTGGGCCCCAGATTCCACCAGGACCCAACAGGCAAGCCAGCTTGGTGAGGCCTCTGGTCAGGGGGTGCTTTGGGTTTCTCTCAAGCTCCCCAGACCCCAGGCCTCTGCTTCTGGGTTTTGTTTTTGTTCTGATCTGTTTCTTTTGGCTTCTCCGTCTCCCCCACACCCCACTTCCCCTCCTCCTCGCTCAATCCCAGGCCCTCCTACTCCCTGGGCCAGGCCTGTGGGAGCCCAGTGGGGAATCAGCAAGAATATGCAATGAAGGCTTTGCCTCTGACCAGCCACAGGGCATTCTTTATGAAACAAACCTGGAAATGGCTATGTGAGGGCTGCAGGACTTGGAGGGCCACCAGGACACAGTCCTGATGGAGGAAGGCCTGCTCTGAAGGCCCCCAGGGACAAAGAGAAAGGCTCAATGTTTTATGCACTCTCAAAAGTGAGGAAACTGAAGAAGATAATGAGACAGCTAAAAAGGCCCTAGAGGGTGAGTTTCCTGAAGCTGCCAGCAAGCCTGGCGGTTGGGGTGGGGGTTACTTCCCCAAGCCCAGGAGAGGGGCAGTGCCTGCACAGGGTCAAAACACAGGCCTGCCAAGAGATCAGGGGGCCTGTGTTTACCAGCACCATGCCCATCCTGGCTATGGTCTTCCGCAGACTTTGAGGCCCTTTCCAGACCTTTGCCCGTCTTTCCTAGAGGGAGAAGGAGCTGCTGCTGAGGGCTCTCAGGAAGGACCAGAGGCACAGCCATTGCTGGTGGCCTGTCTGTGGTATTTCAGTCCTGGCCAGGAGGCCCAGACTAGTTCCATCTCCTTGCCCAGGATCCCAGGTCACTTGCCCAGCCAAAGCCCCTGGGATCTGTTTGTGTTTGGTTTGGGTCTGTTTGTTTTGCACACCCACCCTCCCCATCCCCCACCACGGCCAATCCCAGGCCCTCTTGATCCAGTCCTGCTCTCTGGGCCAGACCTGTGGGAGTCTAGTCGGGAATCAGACCTGTGAACACCTAATGCAAAGACAAACAAGATAATGCAATGAAAACTCCAAGAGAAGAGACTGTGGCAGGGGCCACTCTGGAGGAAGAGATGAATTTTGACTAAGTAGGCTGGGCAGGCTTCACAGAGGAGACAGCCCCTGGGCCAAGCTTTTCACTCATTCATTCATAAAAAAGACATTTAATGATGGCCAACTCTGTGCCAGGCACTGTTCTGAAAGCTGGGTTATGGTACTGAACGAAGTGTCTTCCCTCATTCAACTCATATTCTGGTTGGGGGAGAAAACCAATAAACCAAAAGCCAAGTCAATGGGAGTTGCTATTTTCACATGGGGTGGTCAGGGCACGATGCTCTAATCACGTAAAATGTGAGCAGAGATCTGAAGGAGGTGAGGCAGCAAGCCATGTGGCCAGGGGTTGGGAGAAGAAGGTTCTAGTGACAGAGAACAGCAACAGAAAGGCTCTGAGGTGAGGCTGCCTGGGAGCGCCTGAGGGACGGCAAAGTTCCTGGGTGACCCAGGCATAACGAGCAGAGGGAAGATCAGAAAAGGTGAGATGGCGCCTTTGAGCTAGGATCTGAGCAGAGAAGTGGCCCGTTTCTGAATTAAATGTTAACAGTTTCATTCTGGTTAGAGGTACAAAGGCGAAAGGAAGCAGTCGATTTGAGAGGCCGGGTGAGAGGCTGGGCTGACCGTGGGTTGACCCAGAGTGGGAGCAGTGGAGGTGGAAATAGTGTTCAGATCTTGGATATATTTTGAAGGCAAGCTTTGAGGATGCAACAAAATTTGACAGGTAGAGATGTAAGGGAGGGAGGAAGGTCTGATAGGCCCTCGGGCAGAAGTATGGAAAGAGCCCAGGGCCTTGAGAAGATGGAACTGGGCAGATCTGGAGCAGGTGTGGGTGGGTGAGGGGTGTGGACTCCATTTTGTAGGCAATGTAGTTTGGGGAAGAGGCCACCTGCTCAGAGCCATGGTCTGGAGACTAACCTGGCAGCAGAGGGGAAGCTGGGGGAGAGCAGAGGGGCCACTGTGGATGCTGGGGCTACAGTTCTCCAAGGTCCCAAAGGCCTGAAGAAATGAAAAGGACCCCACTCCTCTCCTGCAGGCTGTGTTGTGGATGGCCCAGCCCACTGCCTCTACCCGGCGTTGATTCAGTCCATGAGCAGGTGGGTCATTCACCCAAAAGCCCTTAGCTCAGGATTCTTGCCACTGCTGAAAGTCAAGCCAGTGGGCTTCACTGGCCCCATAGCAGGGGCTTCCTTTTGTAGAAGTGGAGCAGCTAGCAAGGTTTGTCCCGAGGACAGTTGGTTTTACTTGGGTCATGAGGGTCAAGAAAGATCCTCTATGCCTAGGAATAGAAAAGGGGTTCTATTGGTTGGGGGCGGGGAGCAAGGCTTTTGTCAGCTAGGACTGTCCAGCCCCAAAGGCAGGCCACCATCCACTTTCTCAGCTCTGCACAAACACAGCCTTATTCCCCATTCATCCCCACTCTGAAAACAGAGGCTCTTGCTCATGGCCCCAGTCTGCAACCCCCCCTCAGCTACCACTGAGAAGGCAAAGGGGCAAAAGGGAAACTGAGGCATGAAGCTGCAGGGTCGGGGGGCACAGCTGGGAGAGCTCACACTCCTGATCCCAGCCTCCTCAGGCACACCCTGTAATTCCCAGGGACCTTGTCATGCCCTGACTTCTGCCACAGATTGGGTCTCCGTTCACATGCTCCTTCCGCTACTCCTTGAGGATAGCCACTAGACTCTACTTACATCTGTGATCCCACAGTCCTGACCCAGGGTTCACTGAATGAAGGGATATGGGATTTCCCGATGGGTAGGTGGACTTAGAAGATAGTAGAAGTATGTAAGGAAGCTCCAGAAGGACCCTGCCAGCATCACGTTCCTTCCCTTCCACCCATCCCCGCTATGGAATGAGCCATTGCTATCATCTGCTGAGCACTTACTATGAACCTTGGCCCTGAGCACATATTGCACAATTTCATTTGATCCTCACAGGAGCCCTGGGAGGGAGGCGCTATCACTATGCCTGTTTTACAGATGCAAACAACTGAGGCACAGAGTGGCTGAGTTATTTGTCTAAGGTCACATGGCTACTAAGCAACAAGGCTAGGATTCAAAAGCAGATTTATCCGACCCCTCATGGTATGCGCTTAACTACTACACACAATCTCCCATACCCCTCAGAGTCCCAAATGCATGTGTCTACCTCAGATTAGCCCAGATCTACCCTCCACTGTGCCCAGTTATTCCCCACCCTAAGATAACTGTGGTTATGTTTGAGGAAAGCCCTTTATAAAACTGTCAAATGCCAGTGATTACTGTTATTAATGATAACATGAACCATCATTCCTCTCCCAGGCGTTACTTAGTACTTTCATTGTCTGCTTTCTAGACTCCAACAGACTTCTATTTGTGGTCCTCTTAGCCACACGCTTAGGGTGCCCATGTACTCTGCTCCTCCCAGTCAAGTCCTATCCTCCCTCTCCATCCTTCCTGGAGGCACTCCCACAGCATTAACACCTGCCCATTTCCCCAGCCTGTTTCCTGCTAACACCCCTTCTCCCTCCCAGCAGCCAGCAGCCTCTCCCCCAAGGGACTGAATTGATTGTTTCCCAGACCTTGGAGGGGCAGGTTCTTGAACTCTGACTCCAGGCACGCCCTTCTGCTCTGCAAATTTGGGGAGTGGATTCCAAGGCAACCTTGAAATGCAGACACAGGAAAGCTTAGAGGAATACTGAATTCCAAAGAAGCTATCTGAGATTTCCAAATTTGGAGGTTGGGAAACTCCCAGATCCCATGTTCCAGGAAGACCCAAACTCTCAGGATTCTGAGGTGGTGAACTTGTGAATTCTGATCTCAGGACTTCTGATTCCAGTTCCTTGTGGAAACTTTTATTTCCTACTTCCTCAGGCCATTTATATGATTTCAATGTTACCAATTTTGAAGCCATAACTAGATTGAAAAATCCTTCCCCAAATAGAGCTATAAAATTCCCAGAAATTTTGTGGGGAGAAATGTTTTTTTCAAATCCTAAATATGAAGATATTAAAATATTTATAAATCTCATTATTTTAATGCTATTTGCAGTGCAATGGTGACTTGGTTGGAACATTATGGAGACTGACCAATATTTGGGCTCTTAGAAATGTGAATGACCCAAAGGCACACACTCAAGACTCCCCCACCCTGTGTTTTCCCCCGCTAGGCCTTTACATCTCTATTTCTTAGGCTGAGTGTGAAGAGAATCCTAGGGCTGAAGCTTCTGGGGTATCTGGGGTGGTTTGGGGAAGAGGGGAGAATTAGAATGTTTTCTCTGAAGCTCAGGAAATTCCCAAGCTTAGGTCCTCCCCCAAACCTGGCCTGTGGCCAGGGCTCCCACAGTTCCCATCCCCAACATCACCCTGTCCTTAAATTGGGGCTTGAGGTCCTGCTCTCAGGCAATGGAAAGTGGACAGGGGTCCTAGGAAAGCCTTCTTGGGGCTCTTTCCCTGCATCTCAGTGTCTCAGGGTAGAACAGAGCTGGTTGGCCACCCTTGCCTGGCCTAGGAAGGGGCAGAAGTGGGGGTAAGGGAAGAGTGAGGACTGGAGAGAAGGAGGGGACAGTCAGACAGGAAAAAGTCATTGGGAGGTCAGTGAACCTCAACAAGTCAAACAGAGTGAGTAGGGTCACATGTCACAGCCTGAGGCTTCCCACGCTGGCCAGGAAAGGGGGATAGAAAGAAGGGGACAGACTGACCCTGCAGGGTGGGGGCCCTCACTCGGGACAGAAGAGCTTACATTGTATGGTGGGGAGCAGGGTGATGGGGGAGAGGAGCAGGGACATGTGGAAGGAATTGACAGTTTCTAATGACACTTAGAAGGTATGTGGCATTCCGGACATTCAGCCTCTTCTGCACCTGCCCGCCCGGGGCCTTCCCGACCCGGGATACTGACCGACCTAACTTCTTTTTCCAACTCCTCTGTCTCCGGATCCTCACCTGGCTCTTTTCTCCAGATGTCCTCTCACGCCCCATTTCTGACCACCCTGGCCTGCCCCTTCAATCCTCCCAGCCTATATCAATTTTAATCGCCCCCCTTACAACCCCTCTCTTTCCCCCAAATCAATGGTTTCTCTAACCCGCCTCTCCGACCGCTCTCCTCTAGACTGGGTCCCCCAGCTCTTGCCCCGTACGAACCGCCAAGCCTACCCCAGCCGCGGCTTCTCAGCCCCCTTTCCTAGCGCGCTCGTTTTTCCGAGCCACGCGTTCCGCGGGAGTCCGGCACTAACCCGATTCGGAAAAGCAGCCGCTTGCTGCGCGCCATGAACAGGCCGCGAAGGGTCCGCCGCGCTCGGCAGCTGCGGGGGCTCAGGAGCAGGGTGAGGACAAAGAGCAGCAGCCCGCAGCTGGCGATCCACAGGAACGGCGCAGAACAGTCTAGCCAGGCCATGCTGCGGGCAGGCGCCGGCAGCGGCCCACGGGGGGGCGGGGCAGGCCGTTGCTAGGCAACGGATCGGCCTAGACCCGCCCCCCCAGGCGGGGAAACGAGAGATTTGGGGCACCGCCCCCTGCGCGGGCAGGTCTGGGAATATGAGAGAGGGGTTCTGGCCCCGCCCCGCCCTTGACTCGGGTTCGAGCCCTCTCCTTCGCCTCCCTCCGCTGCGCGAACAAGTAGAGTGCTACGGTGGAGGAGGCTTGGCTTCGCCCTCCGCTGGCCGGCCGGGAGGCCGGGCTAGAGCGCGGCTCGGACCTGCGCTAATCCCTGTCCACAATCGTCCGAGTTCTGCAAAGGGCCTAAGTCCTGCGAAGGGCCTATGTCTTGTCTGCCCCCTACACCCTCTCATCTGCCCCGCCTAGGGGGTCTCTGGGAGAGACCCTGGAATGGTCCCCTTGGCGGGGAAACCTTAGACTCAAACTTTTTCAGCTGGAAGGAACCTGAGAGATCTTCTGGGTTAGCTGCCATTCATACGTTTATTCATTCACTAAATTACTTTTCTGTCTTCCTATGTGCCAGGCACTGTGCTAGACTCTGAGGATGCAAAGGTCAAGACACAGTCTCTGCATTCTCTGAGCCTAGAATCTAGCAGAGAGACAAACCACATAAGCAAACAAACATACTTTTGCATATATGTATATATATTTACATATATTACATGTGATTAGGGGCCAATGATATGGAGGACAGAGGACCAATTTAGACCGAGGAGGGCCTCCCTGAGCAGGTGACATGTAGGATAAGAGGCTACAGAGACTCAGAGAGAGTTACTTGACCAAGGTTATGCAGCAATGGATGGCAAAGACAGGACTAGGACCAAAATATTTTCACTCTCAAGCCCAGGGGGATTTCTACATCACTACCCACCACCTAACCCCCACTGCTGCCTTCCGACGGCTTCCAGAAGTTGTTAAGGTCAGTGGGATGGAAGTAGATGTAAGGGTAGGCGTGGTGACATCCATAAATTTGAGCAAGCCAGAACTAGGGCTGGGATCCTTCTGGCTCCAGCCCTAGCCCTGACCCAACACAGAAAAGGGAAGGAAAGGCTACAAAAAGTCAAGCTAGCTCTCTCTCTCTCACTGGGAGATGGTTGGAAGGAAGCAGGTGAGGTGGAGCTGTTGTCTTCTTCCCTGTGACCTGTGCTCTGGCCCGAGAGAGGCTAGATAACCTGACCCCTAGATCACACATTTCTCTCTTCCTCTGATGTGCTCTGATTAGATAGATCTAAAGGCTGAGTCCCCCAGAATGGAGAGTATAGAAGTATAGGATCCTTATGCACAATGAATGAGGCCTCATTCCTCACCCCACCCTCAAAAAACCCAACAGATTGGTTAAATTATCCCCAAACTGAATTGTAATCCCAACACCTAATCCTGCATTTCATTTAGAAACCCCAGACATGAAGTTCCTCTTATGTGGATACACCTCGAGGGCCAGAGCCTATGGCTCGCTCCTTCCCTGTCTCCTTGCCCACAATTCAGCTTCTTAGTGCCTGGCACATAAAGGGCTCTCCATAAACAAGCATTAGAACTGAATTAAACCCCTGCCATTAGCTTCCCAACTGTGTGTGCTGCAGAGGAGGCAGAACGGGAAGAAGACTGATGAACTAATTTGCAGAAGGTCCTTCCAGGCCAAGGGAGTTTATGTCTCTAAGTCTGTGTCTATACATGCAAAGTGGAAAATTATGAAGCCTCATCGAAAGTCACTGTGGACACACTTTTCTGTAGGTAAGACTGTGCCAGGCATTGTATTGAGAATTTAAAACACGGCCCCTGTCATCTGAAACAGGAAATGAAGGCTCAGGCATGAGCCCGCAGAGAATATGGAGATGACTAGATTCTAATCTCAATCCATACACACATTAACAAAATTATGCATAATAATCTAAGATGCATTCTATGAAATACTTGGAGCCAACCCAGGGCTGGGGATAAGAAATAAGGGTGGGTGTTTTAGGGGACTCATGCAGGCTCAGGAAGCCATCTTCCTCTCCCCTGGACTATTCTAGAGAACTCCAACATCTGCTCCAAATCTGCTTTAGTTTTCACCTCTGTCCCATGAAAATCTTCTGTGCCTGCCAGACACAGAAGATGCCTCATTATTCACTCTCTCCTGAACTTTGTGCCTTATAATACCTAATGACTTGTATTTCCCTTGAACACATCATATTGTTCCACACCTTCATGACTTTGAACATGCTGTTCCTTCTGGAGTGCCATTCATCCTCTGTTCTCCAAAGACTCAGATTGGGTGTGCTCTCTTCAAGAAAGCTTTCCTTGAACATTCCCACCCCAGCATGGGCTTAAGTATGTCCCTCCTTGTGCAATTCTAGGTCATACGTACAGTGCAATAGTTCTATCATTCAGTGCCATACTGATATGCTATGTTTTTTCTTGTTTACATGTCTATTGCAGGGTTCAGAGTCTTGATTTTACTGTCTTCCTTAAGAGTAGGGACTATGATTTAATTTTTTTAAACTTTAAATCTCCAGTATCTGGCACAGTGCAAGACATGAAATAAATACTCGCAAAAGTTCTTTGACATGTCCAACTCCAAGGGCCCTGCTGGATGGGGCTAAGCCTATGTCTTCCACCTCATCAGATGTCATTCTTCACCTTGTCACCACGAACCAGCCACTCTATTCCTCAAATGTGCCAAGCTCATTCCCACCTCAGGGCCTTTGCTCATGCTCCCTCCACTCGGAACTCTCTTTCCTCAATTCTTTGACTCAAGAGAACCACTCGTGAACAGGGAGTCAGAACAAGCCTGCTGGCTGCCTGTATTTCAGAACATCAGGGAAGGCTGCAGGAGAGCCGAATCTGAGAACTCATGCATCCAGGTCTTTGCCCACGACCTCCTCCCCTGAGTAGCTTGGGCAGCACTGCCAAGGGTAAGGTTTGCCTCTGTGACTCTCTTAGGGAGAGAGCCAATAATAGCCTGAGTCAGGTGACTGGCAGTCGTGCAGTTCTGGCCTGTAATTTGGTGGTTTTAGAGCTTAACCCGCAAAGAAGACGCCTCCTTCCAAGTTCCTGGGTGGAGATGGAGATTCTTTGGTCTGCTCCTGATCCGTTTGCCATCTCAGTCTGTCTGTCCCTGATGTCTGATTCCTGCCTTCCCCACTGGCCTGAGAGCTTCCCTTAGGATAGGGAGCCTGGCTTCATCTTTGCATTGTAGCTCAAGCTTGATGCCTGGTACTTGGCTGGCATTCAGGAAACCACCATGTTGATGATGATGATGATGATGATGATGATGATTATGGTGGTGATGGTGAAACGACACAATCATGAAGGAGCTGAGATGGCTGGAGCTGTTTGAATATAGAGAAAAGACACATCTTGTTGGACCAGGGTAGAGAAGTTCAATTTTGAAAAGTTAACTAAGTGCAGAAGTGGAGGCTAGGATGATCTGGCCTCCCCCAGGCCCAGCCCCATTCACATCAGTCCATCCACTCACCTGCTGCACCATCGCAAGCTCACCATCCCATTATCAGCTTCCCTCTGAGCCTCCGTGCTGCACACTTGGAACCCTGGTTTGCTTGGAAATAAATCCTCCTGATCCCTTTGCCTTCTTACACCTTCAGCCTCCTACATTTATCACTTGCTGTTCCAGGTCAAGATCATTGTTCCTTCTGCCTCATTTCAAAACTTCTCTCCACCCCTCCTCACAGTCCAGCCACAGACCCTGCCCAGGCTCTGAAAAGTTAGACACGGTTTACTAGTCTTCCTGACTGATTCCTGCCACCAGGTACTTCTAATGGGCACAAGCGCAGCTCCTTCAACCTTTTAGCTCCTCAGTTCTCAAACATTAGGGAATCTAGGAACCACTCAGGGAGCTTGTTAAAACACAGAATCCTGGGCCCCTCCCCAAGAGATTCAGACTCAGGCGGAGGCTCAGGAATCTGCATTTTGCATAGGTGATTCTTAACTCTGCCTTGGCCTCAGTTCCAGACCTCAATTCCAAGGTCTTCAATGCAATTCAACCAGTTACACCCTGACTCCCCTTGAACTTTCTACCTCTGAGAACCACCCATATTCCAGTGCCCTTCTCTCTGACCCCTCACCCCCACTACATGCACTCCTCCATCTTTAGCCCCTCAAACCATTTGTTTTCTTCCAGCCCCTCCAGCCAACACAGCTTCCCTCCCAGTGAGAACTTTGGTCCATTCCCTTGAATCACTCACCAGCTCTCAGCTTCCACATTCCAACCTTAGCCTACCAGCCTCCAGACCCGCCTGTATTAACCTGGCACTCCACTTTTTCTGCTCCAACCTCATGGACAGGGCTGGAGAAAAAGACTGTCCCATGCAAATCAGGGCCTCTACAATTTAGGCCTCACTGGGCCCCCAACACCAATGCATGGCAGTGCTTTGACTCGTCTGAGATCTCCTTCCATTAGCCACAGTTGTTTTTGGAAACCTCAGGCCCAGCTCCAATTCCTTCACTTTCAGCTGATATCCTTCTTAGAGGAAATAATTCCTGTGCCCACGCACCCCTCTACAAACTTTGCTACTTACATATGAATTTTTAGAAGATGTGCTATTAGCCCCTTTTACTCACTTTCTCAAGCTATCTTTTTCCTGGTCACTTTCTCAAGCTATGTTTTTCCTCTCCCTATGAGCAAACTCGAGTATTTCCCTGTCTTAAAAACTTCCCTTGACCTTGGGTCCCTTTGTAGATTCTGTTCTGCCTTTACATCAACATAACCTAGTTTCCTGAAAGTCGGCTTCTGTGGGTGTGGAAGAGTGCATTTCAGTTCTCAATTCTTAGTCTCTCCCTGTAAATACACCCTTTACCATGTGACTGTGCACCATTTCCATAAAGGTGAAATGTATTTCCCCATGCCATTGAGGTTGGGCTTGGTCTTGTGACTTGCTTTGGCCAATGGAATGTTAGCAGACATGATACAAGCAGAGCCCTTAAATGTACTGTTGTGGTTGAACTTGGTCTCTACTGTGCCTTTCACTAGGAAAACATCTCTCAGTCGCTGGTCTAAGGATGAAAGATGCATGGAGCTGACTTAACCCCCCTCAAATTTTGGAGGGCAGCCCAGCCCAGCCCAGCAGAGCCCAGCCTAGATCAGCTGAAACTCAGCCTGCCCACAGGTGCATGAGAGAGAAATACATGCTTATTGTTGTATGCTTCTCAGTTTTGGATTTGCTTGTTACACAGCACTGTGGCAACAGTAGCTGATGAAGATAGAAGGAAGCAGAAAGATTAGTTATTAATGGTGTGGGAAAGACATGGTGCTTGGATAACTGATTAGCTATTCGGAAAAGAGCAGTCTAGAACTGTGCCTTGCAAAGTACATCGAAAATAAATTTCAAGTGAATTAAAGTGTGAAGGACATAAAATTAAACCTTTCAGTAGTAGAAGGAAATTAAATACGTGTCTAATCTCTGAGTGAAGGACTTTTTCATGCTAAAAGCAATAAAAATGTTTTTCTAATTTTCTTTAATAGGCATATGTTAAACTCAGACAAAAAGCAACTGACGACATAACAAGCGAAAGAATTACTCTTTCGGCTACTTAAAAAAACTTTAAACCTTCTATATATTAAAAAACAAAAAGCAAAAAACAAAAACAAACAAACAAAAAAGCCACATGATCAAAAGAAAAAGGCAAAAAAAAAAAAATTGTGGAAAATATGTCTCAAATTTGCCAAAGAGTTAATCTACTTAATATATAAGAACCCTAAATAAATGAGAAAACACAAAGACCCCAATTAGTGACGGGATAAATGGCTAATATATAAGAAGAAATATTAAACCTTAAAAGAATCAAGAAAATGCAAGCTAAACAGTGAGATATGATTTTCATCTATCAAAATAGCAAAGATTGAAAACTAATACAATCCTAAAGGTTTTTATAAATATGGAAAAATGGGTACTTATACACTGCTTGTGGTGGTATCATTGGTACAGTTTTCTAGACAATTCCCAATATGTACCAAGGCTTTAAAAATGTTTATATCCTTTGAATCAGTACTGCTGTTTAGAGATCTTCCCAAAAGATCTGCCTCAAAAGATATCATTTGAGATGTACACAATGGTGAGACTGTGTAAACAGCTGACAGGTCTGTCAATAAAAGAAGTGTTAGTGAACCTCTAAGTGGCTTTTAAATGGTGTTTATAATTAGAACCCAATGCAGTGTGTGATCCTGGATTGGATCCTAGACCAGAAAAGGGACACTAGGGGAACAATTGGTAAAATTTGAATAAAGACTGTAGAGAAGTTATTAGAATTATATCAATGTTAGTTTCTTGGTTTCGATATTAATACTGTACTTAAGTAATATGTGAATTTGGGGAAGCTAGTTGGCAGGTATATGGGACCTGCTTGTACTTTTTTACAAATATTTTATAAGTCTGAAATAACTCAAAAATAAGTTAAAAAAAAAACCAGAATACACACAAATAGAATTGTATTCATACATTGATAAAGGTTTTTTTTTTTGGAGAGAGAACAACAATATAGGTGAGGCAAATTCTGTTTTTGTTAATATCCACTTTCCATTCTCTACTTTTTCCCTTGTTAACCCCTGTTTTGTCAGCTTTCCTATGAATTGTCATAGCTTCCAAGAGAGCTCCTCCCCAGTCCTGGCGGGTGGGTCTTGATTGGTCCGAGCCAATTGAGGCACTCATTGCCTGGCCATGTGATTGGTTAGACAGAAGAATATGACACAATTATTGCCATTAGATAATAATAGCAAATATTTATATAGCACAAGTTGTGTGCCATGCACTGTTCTAAGTGCTTTACACAGATTAACTCTCATCTCTCACAAGAGTTCTATGAGTCAAATATGGTTGTAATTTCCATTGCACAGGTGAGAACATTGAGACACTGAGAGACCAAGCTCATTTCTCCATGTTGCACAGCTGTGAGGTGGGGAGGCTGGAGGACTTCTAAGAAGGTTTTCCTAGTTGTTGAAGGTTTTCCTAGTTGTAGAATTGTGCTCTTTTGTGGCTCCAGGATACTATCATCTGCCCGTGATGCCCGAAAGTATGGCAGCCATTTTAGGACTATGAGAGAGCCGCTCAAGAGGATACTCCAACACGTCGAAAGTGACAGAGCAAAAGCGATACGGAATCAGTGTCCTCGAAGTCATAACCAAGCCCCTGAATCAACCGGTCTGGATTACCCTGGCCCTGGACTTCTCATTAGGTGACATCAAAAGTGTCCTTATTGTTTAAGCCACTTTTTGTTGGGTTTTTGATATCTGCAGCCAAAAGCACTCAAATTAGTACTGTGGGTAAATTTTACATTTTAATTATGAAGTGAGAGGTAAAAACAGGATACAAAACTATATCCATTTTGTATAATTGACATGATTGCTGTAAATGAAATAGAAAAAAATCTAAAATGCTACCAGTGATGATCTTTGATGGATGGAGTATCACTTTTTTTACTCAAAAATATTTTCTGACCCTCTATAATGAAAATGTATTACTATTTTAATCAACTATGTTATTTTATGAAAACAGAAAGTAGTCCTTGCTGCTTCCACTCTTTCTTCCCATCTAGTCTTCATCCGCTCAACTGAGCTTCTGCCCACACCGTTCCATCCTAATTTGGCTCTGACCCCTTGAACTTCAAACCCATTTGTCGCTGTTCAGTCCTTGTCACTTAAGCTCTGGCAGAGCCTTCTTCTATCTTTGCCGTCCTCGTCACAGTCTTCCGGTTCTCCTCTCATGTCCCTTCCAAGCTTCTCCTGCTGCCGCTGTCACTCACAGGTCCAAGTTCTCCAGAGTTCATTACTTGGCCCTTTCTTCTTCCTACTCTACATTCACTGCTTCCCCTGACTTCAGCTATCGCCTGAGGTAGAGTTCAT
>NW_011888823.1:3820400-3822021 GCF_000151845.1 Pteropus vampyrus
AGTAGAAAAGAAATGAGTGATTTTGAATAGTTTGAAAAGTAACCCTCACTCCTTGCTGTTTTAAAGGATGGGGGAATGGGAGGGGGGACAGAGCCCCTGTTCCCCCTCCTTTACAGTACTGTGGCTTTCCTGCAGGTAGAAATGGTGCCCTGTGCTTCTTGGTCTCTCCTCACCCCAGTGCCTAGCACCCTGCTTGACCCACGCAGGATAATAGGTGTTTACTTCGCTGTGGGGGAAGGAAGAACGGGACAGACATGTATGTATGATGGTCCACTGCACCAAGGAAGAACGGGACGGACATGCATGTATGATGGTCCACTGAGCGCTAGGCCTGCACCAAGCCCTGGCATCTGTTATTTCGTTGTCCTAACAACTCTATAAGGTAATAGTGTCCTCGTGTTAAAGATGAACAACTAAGGCTCAGGGAGGCTAAATGACGTACCCCGTGACAGAGCTAATAAGTGACAGAGCCAGAATTCAGTCCTGGTTTAGTCTGACCTCAAAATCCAGGCTATTTCTGCTGATGTTGTGTTGCCAGCCAAGGTAGAGAGTCTGCCAGGAAACAGACGACACATTCAATCTGGTAATTGGAGGGCAACTTTAAGAAAGGATTACTCTACAAGGCTATGGGCAGGGTATAGCAAACATGAAGGACAGTGCAGTTCCCTGGGGCTAGTGACAATGAGCCTCTGCCACCATCTCTGGGCCTGACAGGTGAGGGGATGGAGCAGGTGTGGAACTTAGAGGGTCAGAGCTCTGTGGACAGGGCCACCTGACTAGAACTGTCACCTTTGGCTGAGGGATGAGAGAAGGACAAATACCCCAATCCCACTGGCTCCTTTTCTCCTCCCCTCTCTGGTGAAGATCTCCATCGGCCAAACCCATCCAAAGCTGGAGGACGAAGAGCCCAGTGACGTGTCCACACTGGCCAGCTCCAAGCACAGTAGAGAAGGGTGGAGATGGATGTGGGGGACAAATGGAAGATAGCCAGCCAAACAAGGCTAAAGAAGATATGTGGGCCTGGGCTGGCTGAGGATGGCAGCGTACTGACCCTTCAGAGGTGGAAGCTGGCCACCGCCTTTCACCTGATGACTGGGACAGCTCCAAAATGGCCTCCCTGCTCTCATGCTCTTCCACCCCCCAACCTCCACTCGGAGCCAGGAGATTTTCTTAAAATATGGCCCAAATCATGTCTCTCTCTTGCTCAAAACCACTCAATGGCTTCTCTACAGGATAAAATCTAAAATCCTCAATGAAGCCCAAGAAGTCCTGCAGATCTGATCTCTGTCTACCTCCCCAGTCTCCTCTTAGGCCACACCCCAGTGTTCACCACTCCCAGCCACACTGGTCTCCTTGAAGTTTCCAGAATACCCAAGCTCTTTCAGCTTCCAGGTGGCCTCCACCACCTTCACAAGGCTTGTTCCTTCAGTGGAGAATGATCACAGCACACCTGCCACTGTAAACACACACACACATACACACCATAAACGCACATACCATGTGTATGCACATACACACCATATACAAACATACATGTACACACATATACCACACATATATACACCACATGCACACTGATATACACACATCACAGACACACCACACACATACCACATACACA
>NW_011888823.1:3822091-3862435 GCF_000151845.1 Pteropus vampyrus
CTCTGAGAGGTTAGG
Organism: Pteropus vampyrus; assembly: GCF_000151845.1. Lineage (NCBI taxonomy): Eukaryota > Metazoa > Chordata > Mammalia > Chiroptera > Pteropodidae > Pteropus > Pteropus vampyrus. Next base: position 3,822,107 of record NW_011888823.1, read on the forward strand.
AGCTGTGTTTATTTTACTCATTCTTGTCTCCTCACACTACTTAGCACAGTGCCCAGAGTGTAGTTGGCTCCTCAGAAATACTTGCTCAATTAGTATTAAAGGACTGAGTGTGAGTCCTGGCCCTGCCTCTCCTGTGAGCCTGGGGTATATGCCATTTTACTGCTCTGAGTTTCTTCTTAAATTAACTTTTTATTGTACCTTTTCACACAATCATAGTGCTTAAAACATCTAAACAAGGAGAAAACAGTATAATGAGCTCTCATGTACCCATTTCCTAGCTTCAACACTGATCAGCTTGGGTTTGGTTTCTTTATCTGTAGAGTGATTTTCAACTGTTTTGACCATGACTCATAATCAGAAAGACATTTTACATAGAGAGCCACATGCAGTACATATATAAATAAAACTGAAACAAAGTTACACAAAATAATAATATAGTCATCCCTGTTACCCAAACGGAATTGTTTCCAGGACTCCCCTCAGATACCGAAATCTATAGTTGCTCAAGTCTCTTATATAAAACCACCTAATATTTGTATATAACCTACACACATCCTCCTGTATACTTTAAATCACCTCTAGATTACTTATAATGCCTAATACAACGTAAATGCTATGCAAATAGTTGTATTGTTTAAGGGACAACGACAGGAAAAAAAAAGTCTGTGAATACTTAGCACAGAGACAACCATCTATATAGTACATGTCAGCAACAATGTAATTTTTTTCTGACTATTTTCTATTTGAGGTTAGTTGAATCCCCTCACCCCACCCCCCAATATAGAAACCACGGATACGGAGGGCCAATTGTAGTGCTTATATTCCCATCTTTTTCTAGTTTATTTTAAAAAATGTTTCTATGACCCACTTAATTGATTTTACTAATGGGTCATGACCAGCATTATGAAAAACACTGCACTGAATGATCTCCCAACCCTCTAGAAAATTGCTAGCGTTCTCCTTGTTCTTGCAAAGTGATGGTAGCCAGATCCTGCCCCCTAGTGGTCATGTTTGGGAACTGACTGTGTCTTCCCAGAGGTGATTTTTGATTTGGGAATAAATTCATTTCAGGAAAAAGTACTAAGTGTAGGCCCTAGATCAGGCATTTGGGGTATGAGGTCTGAGATGAATTATGGCATAGACCATGACTCCTATATTGATGAAACTGCTATAGGTTTGTACTGTCTAATATGGTAGCCACTAGCTGTATGTGACTCGTGAATAATACTTGAAATATAGCTCGTACAACTAAAAATTAAAATTAAAACATAGTAAGTTTTAATTCATTCAAATTTAAATATAAAAGTAAAATCAATACTGTTTAAGTTACTGGAAAACATTCAAATGTGTTTGATTCACATATATAACCTGGGTATAAAACTGTACATTTATAAAACTGGATATACTATAAAATCTAAATAAACAGTCAATATTTCTGATGAAAACATAACATCCAAATCAAGATGTGCTGTAAGTGTAAACTACATACCAGACTTCAAAGACCTAGCATGAAAAAAAATCCCACTAATAATTTTTATACTGATTAAATAATAATATTTTTAAATATGTTGGGTTAAACAAATATATTATTAAAATTATTTTCACCTATTTCTTTTTACTTTTTAAATGTGGCTACTGAAAATTTAAATCGCTTATGCAGCTCACACCATATTTCTCTTGGATGTCACTCACAAGGCTGGAGACCCTTCTGTTGTCCCTCCTTCCAGCCCTTCCTGCGCATCCTGCATCCTTGGGGGAGATGGAGGAAACTTCTAGAATCCTTATTCAGACTGCAGTGGGGACGGGGATATGGCTTAGGAGTTAAGTGTTGGACACATTAAGGTGGAGATGCCTTTGACCTCACTACTCTGGGTGCGGTCTTCAGAGCAGAAGCAGCAGCATTACCTGGAGCTCATCAGCACGCGGACTCTCAGTCCCACCCTACCCTACTAAAGCAGCATCTCTGTTTTAACAAGATCTCCATGTGATTTGTTTGCACATTAAAGTTTGAGAAGCAGTCGCCTATAAGATAGCCAAGTAGAGATACGGGTGGCAGCTCTCTGATTGCTTTTCTTTGATCAGTGGCCTAAGAAGCAAGGTCAAGGCTGCGGAGAAGGTGTTGGAATTGGACAAAGTGTGAATTATTACCTAGGATGGGAATGTTAATAAGAATGGACCAGAAAAACCTATGTCTTCATGAGCTGAAAGTGAGATCAGTCAGCACCTTGCATGTTTTTCTCCTTCCTTTCGTCTGTGTGGGTGCAGAGCTGGGGTTTTGCCTGCTGAGTATCACAGGCAGAGAGGGGCAAAGGAGCGAGAAGTGATTCTAATGATGGAGCTAAGCTGGTTAGGGAGGGAAGTGAGGCTGAAAGGGGCAAGGAAAAGGAGGTAAGATGTATAGATTGTCCATTCTGACATGGATCAACATGGAGTTGCTGAAGTCAGGGTTGTTGTGCTGGAGAGACAGAGGGTGGTCAGAGTGAGGGGTGCTTGAAATTAAGATTATGGAGGGGGTGCAGTTACTGGTAAAGAGAGGTTCTAAGCCAGCTATTATCTTGGGCCGGGAATAAGATAAGAGGAAATAATTGTGGGCTTTTGGAGAGTGAGGTTGTTTAGACAAATGCAACGAAATATGAGGAAGGGCTTCTTGTTCAGAAAGGAAGCAGACACTGGGAAGCCCCAACAGGTTGGGATGACCTTGAGGCCAAGGTCTATGGTGGCAGTACGCAGGGTGTGAGGGCACACAGCTGGAACCTGGGTCTCCTGAGCTACAACATTTTCTTCCACCCAGGTCCTGTTTAGTCTTCCAAATGCAATTACACCACTGGCCGAACTGAGGTTGTGTTCATCACAGAATCACTATGCTGCTATCTCATCAACAATAATAACCGACAGTTTTTGCTATGTCCCAAGCATTTGAACACTGCTATTTTTAATCCTTACCACCCTTTATTATTACCTCCCATTTGACAGATAAGGATACTAAGGCTCAGAGAAGTTAAGTAAAATGCCCAATTGTCATGGAGCCATTAAAGTGATTTCAACAGAACCCATGTGCATCCAGCAGCAAAGCCTGCTGATCATGAGAATTACCCGGGGGCATTTGTTTCAGCCTCCCCTGAAGATTCTGAATTAGGGGTCTAGAAAGAAGTATCCCTACGGGAATCTACATGTTTTCAAAAGCCCCTCAGGTGATTCTGTTGCTTAGGGGAGATTGGAAAGCATCACCCTGTGCCCTAGTTGCAGCTCGTTGACTGTCAGGAAAATTTAAATTACTTTCGTGGCTCACATCATACTTTTATTGGAAAGCACTCATACGGCTCTTTCCTGGCCCAGCCTTCCTCAAAGGGCAACACTTTCTGCCCAGAAGGGGGAGCTCTTGTCCAACTGGCTTTCAGTTCCCTCTAGCCTAGAGTCACTATCAACTTCCCCTTGAGTCATTTTCAATGCCTTTCACGTAGATGATTTCATCTGAGGCTTCAAAAGTCGTAGGGAATAGGAAGGATCAGTATGATTAGACACATTTACAGTCATGTACCCCTTAACGACAAGGATACATTCTGGGAAATGTGTCTGGCGATTCCATCATCCTGTGAACATCTTAGAGTGCACTTATTCAAATATAGGTGGTAGAGCCTACTACACACCTAGCCTATATGATATGGCCTATTGCTCCCAGGCTAAAAACCTGTACAGCATGTTACCGTACGGAACAACACGAGATATAATCAAGCACAAGAGAAAATGATGCAATCAACAAACTCGGTAAACACAAGATGGATAACACCACATAATGTTTTGCAATACACTAGCAACAATAAAAAGTATGGTATAGTAAATATATAAACCACTAATATAATTGTTTATTTTCATTATCAAGTATTATATACTCTACATAATTTTATGTGCTATACTTTTTTTATACAACTGGCAGAGCAAAAGGTTGTTAACACCAGCATCACTACAAACATGTGAGTAATGCATTGTGTTACAATGTCAGGAAAATACAATGTCACTAGGCAATAGGAATTTTCAGCTCCGTTATAATCTTATGAGATGATCGTATATGTGGTCCACCCTTGACTGAAACACCATTATGTGGCACATGACTGTACAGATAGAGATGGGCCCCAGGACCCATGACCACTTAGTAGCAAAGCTAGAATAAATCCTCACCCCGGGACATCCAAATCTACATTCTTTCTACTCCCTATTGGTTTATGAAAGTGCTAACTAATGTTTTTGGATAATAAGGCTAATTTTTAGGGAGAAAAAGCACTAATGTCTCCCTCCTCCCACTAATGAATCTGTCACTCGTGCCTGAGAACCTTATGCTGACCCCAATTTAGAGCATTAGAGTTCTCTCGATTCAACAGATGATGGGGCAGGGCTGTGCTGAGGCCTAGGGATGAAGAAGACTTTGTCCTTGCCTTCTAGTGAAAGAAAGAGCCATATTTACTCCAGGCTGGTTTAAATGCCTCAATTCAATAAACACAAAGTGCTCTGAAAAAAGGCAACTTCTTTGAGAAAGTTAGTGGTAAGGACGAAAGTTAATGGTCAGTGGTAGTGGAAAGTTAGTAGGAGGAATCTGTAGGACGATTAGATTAGCGGAGCTCTGGGGTGGGGCTGCCCCAGGCCTGACAGCAGAGAAAGTTCCCTGGATCCACCAATTCAATTAAGTTTACCCACCCACTCCCTCCAGTTCCACCTGGGCTCAGAGAACCACTCTAGGGACCACCTCCAATCTCCCTTCACCTCCTCTCAGCAGTTACTAAGTTTTGGCTACTCCATCCCTAAAATAAACATCAGCCTGATCCCGTTCATTTCTCCCAACCCCCTTACTGCTGCCACTGACTTGACTTTCCTCCCAGGGCATGGTTGCCAGAAAAATACAAGACAATCTGAATTTCAGATAAGCAACGAATACTTTTTTAGTATAAGCATTCCCCGATATTGTATGGGACAATGGAACACGCTTTACAAAAAGTTACCTGTTTAAAGTTCAAATTAAACTGGTTGTGGACCAAAAAAAAAAAAGAGCTCTATGGAGAATAACCTCAACCTCACAGGATGATTTGGTCATAAATTCCTAACTGGGCAGGTCATGGTGGGTACTCACGGCCCACACCTATAACTTCTTTGATGAAATGTTTTAAGCCAGCCCCACCCATTGTTTTGTGCATCAAGGTTAACACACCCTTGGAGTAACAGAAGTAATACCCCTCGAAGGGGGTGTTAACTCTCCAGAGAACACTTAATATTGTTAACTATCCTGCAATCTAGTCCCTGCTTTGCTTTCTCCAATTTTCCTTACTTCCTTTCTTAATTTTTTTGTTTGTTTTTTCTATTTTTCTTCTTTTTTATGTTTTTTTTTTTAATTTTTTTTCTTTTTTTTTTTTTTTTCCTCTTCCTTAATTTCGAATGCATAAGAGAAGCTACAAAACTGTTATTCTGCGGAGAATTTGAGATCTCACTGCCTGGCATATGTTGCCAGTTTGGCACAGATAAACTCTTATAAAAATTCTCCACAGGGTTAGATTTTCTTACATTGACATGGTTGTCCTGGATCTTTATTTGCGTAAGCTGGTGACCCTACTCCAATGGCACTGCCAAGCCTCCGGTCACCCTCTCAACCTCCTTCTAGATGGCTGTTGACAGTTTCATGGCTCCCCATTGCTCTTGGGGTAAAAATCTCAATTCTTGGCCCCCTGCCTCTTTGCCCAGTCCTATTTCTTACCAATCCCACCTCACTCCTCCTGCCCAATCCCTAGGTTGCTGGGACAATGGTTTCTAAGCTTTTTCCTTCTGATGCTGCTCCCTCTACCAGAGAGCCTCCTTTCTTGCCCCTGCAGTGGCCAAGCTGATTACTAAACACCCATGAACACTCGAATCAGGTGTTACTGCCCCTGAAAACCCCAAACCCCTGCCCCAAACTGGGTTAGGAGCTCAGTCCTCTAGGATTGTACAAAACCAAATGAACACTTCTTTATCCCAGCACTTGTCAAACCAACAACATTGTAATTATCTGGTCTGTTATCATCACCCTTAGACTGTGAGTTTCTTGAGGGCAGGGGCATTGTCCTTCAGTTCTGTCATCTCTAGAACCAAAAATTCCTATCTGCTTGACAGACAGTAGAGGCTTAGTTAATAGTCAGTCTGCTAATGGTCTTACAGATAAGGCCCTTGTCCCTTTTATTCAGGTGTGGAAGAAAAAGAGGCCACATACTAAACCTGACAAGCTCAGGGGAGGCCTACATGGTGAGGTCTTATAAACTCAGAGACGGAAAGTAACAACATAGGATGGTCTAAACATAAAAATTCCTAAAAGCAAATCATGGTGTATAGCCCCATCCTAGGCCTTTAGCTTCCTTGACAAAGGTCAATCTCTACCTTCAGTGAGCCTGTCTATCATTTTTTTGCATCTAAGATCACATACCTTTGAAACCTCAGAGTAATTTTTTTCCAGACCCCCTCAGGACACAGCCACCCACAAAAGAGCACGAGACCACAGATAGCTCATTGTTACCTTTCCTGCATACCTCTTCTGTGTGCTGTTAATGTTAATTATTAACTATCTTATATCTACCAATGTAAAAGAAGTATGTGGGTCTCTCCAGTTTTACTTTTTATCCAATCCCAGAGGTCTCCCCCGCTTTGCTTTCTACCAGCCCCTTAATCCACCACCAATGGATTTCATGTGACATATCCTTCTTTTATTCTAATGTATAAAGTAAGCTGTGAAACTACCATTCTCCTGAGCATTTTCTCAATCCGTTGAGATTTTGCTTTCTGGCAATTGTTATCAGTTTGGCTCAGATAAACTCATAAATTTTTTTCTGTAGGTTTGGATGTTTCTTACATCCACCCAGGGATAAAATGAGATCCAGAGAAGGAGACGTCGTTTATTGAACGTCTATTGTAAATTGTCGCTCTGAGCCGGGTGCTCCAGATGTTCTTTTAGGGTCATCATCTTGACTCCATGATCAGAAAATGGGCTCAGGAGGAAGAGCATGGCAGCAAGGCTTGTGTGGGGCTTGTTTGTGTGTGCTCCCCACATTCCACTTTCCCATGGGGCAGATGCGATTGCTGGCTGGAAAATGAATCTCCTTGGAGACCATTCTGGCAGTTCTAGAAAGCAGAGAGTGCTTTTCGGAGAAGGAGCACAAGTGTGGAGAGCATGAAGGGACATCAGGAGATCTGGCCAGATTCTGCAGGGTTTCAAAGTTCACCTGAGGCTCTAGTCTGTGATCAAGGTGGAGACCGAAGTTGAGCAGAACTGTCCTTGCCTCTCCAGCTCTTACCGGTGGTCTCATGCTTTGGGAGGGGATGTCCTAAAATGAGGCCTTCAGCCCCTAGGAACTGAACTCCCATTGAAGAGTTGGGGTGGCTGGTAGAGTTAGCCCATCATTGTGTCCACCAGTCCCCCTAAGTAACTCCTACTTAAGTTATATCTAACTATATGAATAAAAATACAGTGTGTATGTGGGGGGGGGGAGCAACTTAAAAAACATTTCTATTTCGATTGGTTTGAAAAATGCAATCTAAGTGGCATCTTCGCTTACTATATTTATTAGTAAACACATTGCTTTCACTTATGCTTAGCATGCAAATGAGCTTCCAGTAAGAGCTGGACTGGCCACAGTGGATAATGTCAGGAAAAGTGCTTAATGATGGGTTTGGAAGTGCTCAAGTTGTCTTGGTTGTCCGGTTGTGTTCATTTCTAGCTGTGTTTTGTCAAGTCGATCCTGGTCCATTCGAAAAAGAAAAGCATGGAAGAGGAGAGGGGAGGTAGACGGGGTAAAGGGGATCAAATATAGGGGGGTAGGGGGAGGGTGAAGTGGGTAAAGGGGATCAAATATATGGTAGCTGAAGGAAACTAGACTTTGAGTGGTGAACACAATAGAATATTTAGATGTTAAATAACAATGTACACCTGAAAATTATATAATTGTATTAACTAATGTTACCCAAAAAAAAACTAAAAAAAAAAAAAAAAAAAAAAAAAGAAAAACAACAAAAAGCCGGGAAAAAAAATTAATGGGAAGGGGGAACCGGAACCTAGTAGCACGAGATAAGCACTTTAAATAAAGCTGTTCATCTACTAGCAGTGGGTGAACAGCTTGCTGTAATGGAAAAAACAGCCTTGGTGTAATGGAAAAAACATGGACTTTGGAACTATACAGACTGGGCAATGTTTCAAAACTTCCCAGAACCGATTTCCTCACTTCTTAAGATAAAACTGTTAGCGCCTTCTTCCATTTGTGGCTGTGAGGATGGAGATGATAGGTGTGAAGCCCCCAGCCCAGGTTGTACACTGATAATATTAATCTACATCTCAGTTTAGGACTTTTGACTCTTAACAGCTGCTTTCCTGGTTGCAGCTACCTCAAGCAGAAACGTCTTAGCCCCCAAGGACAGCCATTCTAAGTTCCACCTCTACGTTTGGATGTTTGACATTTTAAACATAAAAAGTGCATTTGGCTTAAAAGCATAGAGTTTTCAAGGATGTTCATAACGGACTTATGTCTAATAATTAAAAAATGGGAAACAATTTGAATAACGTCCAGTAGGAAATTGATTTAATAAGTCAGCTCAGCTATATGATAGAATACTTTGAGGCATTAAAATGGAGCTTTTGAATAATATTTAGTGACAAGAAAATGTTCGTGATAAAATGTTGGGTAAAAGGAAAGCAATAAACAAAACTTAAAATGAGTTACATACATAAAGTGAAAGAAGCACCAAAAGCAAGTGCTTCCCGCTGGGAGTTGGGAGGGGATAGAAAGAAGTGCTTTTCGTCCTGTATTTTGGTGTTTTCTAAGTTTCCATCATTGACCATGTATTGCCTTTAAATCCCCAAATTCTAATAATTCGCTGGGACCCCAAGGCTGACGCGGGCGGGACCCGGGGCGAAACCCGGGGCGGGACCCAGCGCCCCCTGGCGGTGCCCTGAGGCCCCGCCCCACAAGGACGGCGCGTCGGGGCGGGGTGCGGAGCCCCAGCCTAACCTAGGCCAGCACGGGCGTTTCCGGACTCGCGACGCCTGGAGGCCGGAAAGCACCGTCCGGAGCGGCCAGGCAAGCCAGGGGGCTGGGGCTGGGGGGAGCTGGGTACTGCGGGCGGGTGGGACTGAGCCAGGGCTGAGTCGGGGGAGTTGGGGGCGCTGGGCCGGGGCCCCAAACTTTCTCGGAGTGCGCAGCGGGCCGAGCCCGCTCCTGCCGGAGGAGCCGGTGCCGGAGTGGGGATTCGTCCTCTTTTCGGTTGGAGTTTCGATTTCCCTGTGCCCCCGGGGCTGGCAAGTGTCGCCTGTTTATCCTTGGGAGCCGAGCCGGCTGGTTGTGGGCACCCGGTGAACGGGTCGGGGTCTGAGGGTGTCATGTGCCCCTCTTTCTGGAGCGTGGCTGTCACAGGGCGTGTCCACAGTGCCAGTCTCAGAGTGGCCAGCTGTGCGTGGAATGGCCCTCAGCTGGTGAGAGGGGGAAGGGAGGCAGCGCAGGGCCGGCCCCTGCCTCAGGTCGCCCCTGCGGGCCCTGGTGCCAGCCCTGGTGTAGACAAGTGAAGGAATATTTGAGTGAGTGGGAGACGAGGGAGTCCTAGCGTGGGGGCAGGGTGGAAAGAGCAGCCCCATTCTTGGCGTGTGGAAGTGGCCACCTCTGTCACCATGGTTTTACCTCAGTGTGCCTGTTTCCTGCCACTGTCCCCAGGCTGGGTTCCGAAAGCTGCAGGGGAGGACTGTACTCCTCGGGGCCTCTTTGGATCAGGAGGATGGGAAATGGGAAAGGGGTAAACAAGTAGACTGGAAAAGGAGCTAGGAGACAGTGGGAGGGCAAGTGGAGAAAGAATGCTGGGAGGCTTGGCCCTGATTTTGTGGGTTCTGCATCAATTCTTGTCCTCTGGGGGGTCCCCATCCCCATGCAGCCCACCATGGCCTCGGGAGGGTGGGGTTCTACCTGAGGAACCTGGACATGAGATTAAGTGGGAACCAGGGTCAGAGCCACATGTCATGGAAGGTCCCTCAGGTGTCCAGTTCTCTGGGGCTCTGAAATATTCATCTCACTGGTGAGCTTTGGTTTCAAAGCTGGCGCCTTTGGCCTGGCCAGTGGTGGCAGGGGGAGCCAGGTGCATCCTTGGGGCTGCTTTGTCTGGGACAAAGGGGCAGCCATTACTTCTTTCTCACCTGCCTGCTCTCCCTGTCTCTCCAGTCATGAGCACCCAGAGACCAAGTTTGTAACAGAAAAAAGTGGTGGGACCACACAGTGTCAAGGGCCCTGACTTCCTCTGTCTTCTTGTGCCTTGATCTCAGGGCCTCACTTGTAAAAATGGGCACGTCAGAGAGGTAATGACGGGTTACACCTTAAGTGTGGGGAAAACCTCATGTCATGAGCTGAGGTAATAGCCACCACAGCTTAGTCTCCTCCCATAGGAATGGGGGCCGTAGCTGGAAGCTGTCCACCTCAGAGCTCTTCTGTCCCCCAAACTTCTCATCCTGGGCCCTTCAAAAAGCAAAAGCCACAGAGAAGGGGCCCACATTCGTGTGTCTTTAGAGGGCTGTACTGGGAGGGCCAGAAAGTGGAAGCTCAGACAGCTCTCTGGGAAGCCCTCTGCTCACAATATGGTTAACCCTGATGCGGGCTTTCTGGAGTATTCTGTTGGGAACGCTGTGGAGGGGCTGGCCTTCACAGAATCTTCCAACCCTAAGATTCTGGAGTTCTAGACCAAAACCTAGGTCTTGTTTTGAAGTAGAAATGATATCCAGAAGACCACAGGCCACAGTGCTGAGTACCTAGAGGGTACTCAAAACACTGGTCAAGGAGGAAGATAAGAATGAGTCCTTATTCTTGGGTGTAATGATTTGTCTTCTTTCCTCTTACATAAAAGTGATGTCAGGGGATACCAGCCTCCTGGTTCTATGCTAGCTGGAGATGTCACCCAGTCCTTGGCAGTAAATTCCACTGTGGAGATTATAATAGCAGTTGTGAGGGGTGGGGAGACGAAAGGAAGGACCCTTGGAGAGGATCCTAGCATTGAACTGACTCTGACAGTGAGGGGGCATGCCTGCTACTTAATGTGACTGACTACTCTGAGGGGCTGAGTGTAAGGATAGGAGTTTTAAGATATGAAGAGTTAGATAGTTAATATTGCAGCGCATATTTGAAAGTTGCTAAGAGAGTAAACAAAAGTTTTTGTCATGAGAAAAAAATTGCAACTTCGCATGATGATGGATGGTAACAAGACTTATTGTTGATCATTTTGCATTGTGTACAAATATTGAATCATTATATTGTACACCTGAAACTAATGTAATGTTATATGACAACTATACCTCAGTTTAAAAAAAGACATGAGTTGGGACATGAATCATCTTCAGCGTTGGGTCTATCTCTAAAAAAAGGAGGCCTGGTGTGCCTTGATAAAAATGTTTCAGGCATAAGGAAGTTTGAAGGAACACTGGGTTAAACAAAGTTGAACAGGTTGGCTCACTGCAGGACTTCCCAGAGGCCTAATATGCCATTGTGCCTTGTGAATTTCCAAAAAAAAAATGGGATATGGATTATTTTTCAGACTGATCTGTTTTCACAGCTCATCTATTCCCATCTCTGGGGCACTGTTCTTTCGAGCAGTCCGGGAAATGTCTGGCTTGATGATTCTAGCTCTCCACTCTCTGGTTCCGGATAACCAGCCCCTCCTCCTCTTCCCCATGTGGGCTGATTTAGGGGAAAAGGAGGCCAAGAGAAGTCATTTGTCTGGATTCTCACACTAGTTAGTGGTAGAGTTAGAACTTGAACCCAGGGCTCTTGGCTTTCTGTCTTGTTCTCTTTCTTTTCTAGTGCTACCCTGTTTCTCTGCAGGCTCCTGAGTGAGTGAGCCCCTAGAAGATGCTGGCAATAGGGTCCAGAGGGCATTATGGGGGCAGTTTGGGAGGAAAGGGAGTTATGGCCACTCCCATACCCAGAACATGCCACATGCCTCTGCCTCTGTAGACGGTCCTCCAGGCCAGTTAACGTAGTAGCGACCTTAGGATAGGTTCTTTAGGAAGTAGGTCATTCTCCCCTGAAGCCTCCTGTTCCAGTCTATAAAGCTCTTCATTCAGAATCAGAGACTTAGATTTGGCATGGACCTTGATCTTTTGGTTCTATATACTTGTCTACGGATGAGAAAACTGAGTCCAGAAATGTGAAGCGGCCTACCCTGGCTCACACAGTAGAGTCAGGACCAGGGCCAGGACAAGAACTCAGCTCCCTGCCTACTAACCCAGGGCCCTGGCCTGGCTCAACTTTATACAAAGGGACAGGGACAGGGACAGGGACCTGTATCAACAGCAAATATCTTTTTACCTCAGTCTGCCCAGGGTGTTGGCCTAGTCACACAGATGACTGGTGGGGGTGTCTCAGGGGCTTCTGCTCGAGGCAGGTATAATAGCAAAGGGTGTGGATTTTAAAATCAGACATCAGATCTGATTGGGACCTTAGACCTATCTTTCTCTGAACTTTGGTTTTGTCACCTGTAGAGTGGGAATAAGAATATGCATCTCATAGTGCCCCTGATGTGAGGATCCTATGTGCCTGAGTTCCTGGTAGCAAGTACAGGATAAGTGGTTCTCTTCCTTCCCTGCCTGCTTAATAGCTTTCGCTTTCCTTATCTGCGCTCCCAGGCCATTCTGACCACTCACTCGCCTGGGGTCTCTGAGATTACCGCAGGGATGGTTCAGTTCTGCCCTCAGAGAAGAGTGATGGGGGAACTGTGGGTGCCTGGGTCCTCTCCTCTATCCAAGGTGGCTTCCCCTTCCTTGGAGACTGGAGCCACCCCTCTCAGTGTGATTGGAGAGAGGCCACCCTGGCTAGAGACCATGGGCTGGGAGGGAAGTCATAGGTTGGCAGTCTTATCTATTTCTGAGCCGGAGGACACAGACAGCTGGGGGAATGAGTGGCTTGTTCTGGCTCCGTCTCAGCTGTGTGTGTGCTTGCTTCCGTGTCTCAGACAGTGGGCACGGCTGGGAATGAAGTTCCAAACCCATGACCCGGAAGGCTGTCGTGGGCTGGGGCAGGAACTTTCTTGGCTCTGGGGTTTCCTTGTCTGTCAAATGACCAGATGATTTCTAAAGTCCATCCCAGCTCTGACGTTTCAGTTTTTGGATCCACTCAGCATCATCCTATTAATCCCAGGGGACAGGTAGACAGAGAGTGGGTTGATTCCGGGCACCTTGGTCCCTGTGCATCAGGCCTGGTGACTTGCCCAGACACTCCTGGGTGTATCATTTTACTCCTATGCCCTGATAGCTATGTGCTAGGGTAGGAGGGTGAAGTCTTTTTTGGGGGGAAGGGAGAGCTGGGGGAGTTAAAGTAAGTAAAGGAGACTGTCATAAGAGACCTGGTCACAGTGGGCCAGGGGCTGTGCTCTTGTGCCTGCTGGGTGGGGTTTCCTGAGATGCTTGCTCTGAGCTATTCTTTCCATTCTGGCTCTGGGCATCTGTTCCTGGCAGGGAGGAGGGCATGCTGCCTGGACCAGTCAGCTGCTCCTTTCCGCCCCTCCCTCCAACACACACACACACACACCCTCTCGCTCTAACCCCAGTAGCTCAAACTTCTCTGCAGATTCCGGAGCCTTAACCCTTCAGATGCCCCCAGGGGAGCCTGAGCCGGGGCCTCAGCTGGCTGGAAGCATGGTGGCCACACTTCCAGGTGAAGGAGATGCTTCCCCAAGGCTGCATCTGAAAACTTTGACAGCCAACAAGTCCTGTGTTTGAGCCCACCTGCTTCTGCTGTTATGATGGCTGGGTCTGTGGGTCCTGCAGGAGAAAGGAGAGGTTCTGTCTCCTTCCTGATGAGGGCATGAGGCCATGAGAGAGGAGAGCAAACTTAGATCTGTAATGTGGCAAGGATGGGCAGAGTCTGAGTGTCTTTAGAACAGGCATTGTGAGGAAGAATGTGCTAGTGATTCAAGCGGCCTGAAAGTGGAACAGTCCTGCTCCCTGTCACTGGATTGTATCCAGCAGCTGAATGCCCACTGTGTTTTAGGAAAATTCCAGCTTCCAGTGGGGAACCTTAAAGGTCCTTTTTAGCCCCTGGAGACTGCGAGCCCCTCTAGTAGCTACCGGCTGAACCTAGATGCCTTGATCCCCGGTTTCTAGTCTTGGGCATGATTCCTCACCTTGCCCTGGACCTTTTCCTTGCTGTTTCCCCACCTTCCCTTTCAACTCTACATTCTTCTCCAGCTCACACCTTTAGTCATAGCTATGAAAGTAAACACTGACCACTTCTGCCTTTCCCTGCTACCTAGGCAATGCCAGCTGCAAACCTCACCCCTAGCTGAGGCCTCGATGATGAGGAGGTGGCCATGGCTGTCATGTAGGTCGGGCAGCAGCCAGGAAGCAGGCTCAGTAGCTGCCAGTGCTGGCAGTCCTGGGCCTGAGGCTCCTGCCCGTCTGGCATTGCTCAGAGGTGAATGTGGCTGAGCTCAGCCACTCCCCTGACTGGCCTGGACACTCTCTCTCTCTCTTGTGCCAGCCCTACACCAGAGATCTGGGATGTAGTCCCAGCCCCAGGCCCAGCTTTGTGACCAAGAACAGGTCGCTCTGCCTGCCTGCACTGTGGCCGTGTGGTTGGTGGAGCGAGGGAGGGTTGGCTTGGGTTTGGGAACCGGGGGGATTTCGAGGGGGCTGAATGGTTTGGCATCCACTTGCAGTGTAAGCCTCCCGTTGCCATCAGAGGGTCTTAGATGGGAATGCACGAGAAGAGACGAGAAGTAGGATACACAGGCTGTCCAAACAAGGGATCTGAGCATGGGCTTTAAGAGCATGGGCTCCAGAGTCGGTCTTGGAGTTCAAGTCTTGTCTGACTTCCTCGCACCCTAGCTAAGTAACTTGGGCAAGTGACTTAATGCTTCTATACCTCTATCTCTTCACTTGTAAATAGGGATAACAACAATATATATCCCGTTGGGCTCTTGTGAGGATTTAATGAAATAATAACTAAAAATAGTCAGCATTTACTGTTTATTAGGGGGCAGGCACCATTCTGAGTGCTCTATGTATATTTTCTCATTTAATTTTTACAACTCTGTAGAGGGCACTATAGTAATAGTGTTAAACCCATTTTCCAGGTGGAGAAACTGAGGCATAGTGAGGTGAAGTGGTCAGTGCGGGTCTTTGGTGGGCATGAGCTGGTGGCTGAGGCCCCAGAGAACAGGACTGTGACCTGCTATGTTCCCAGCAGGCAGGTCTCCTGGTGAATTCCTCTGAAGCCAGAAGAGTCAAAGGGAGGGGTGGGGGAGTGCAGAGGGAGGACTCTGAGTCAGCAGCCAGCAGCCTGCTGCCCATCTAGGGCTGGCCTTGCTCTCCCTGATTCACCCTTTGGTCTGGGGAAGGACTTGTTTTTCTGGCTTGGCTTCCAGGAAGGAGGGAGGGGCAAAGCAGGCTGGCTAGGCAAAGGGCAGGCCCCATGTAGCTGGGCTCCTCAGGTAAGTCCCAGGATCCCAGTCTGTTAGGGCTGGAATGAGCTCAGAAATCATCTGGTCCACTCAGATCATTTCACAGAGGCTCTCCCTGAGGAGGCAATAGGGCCGGGTCCTGGTGACACTGGTGGCTCAGCTGGAGCTTCTGATCACAGGGCCTTTCTTGGGCTGTGTTCAGCCTATTCACCTGTGGATTTACCATCTGGATGATCACCATCAGATGGGTCTGGGGTGCCGAGATGATGATAATGACAGATAACCCGACTCCAAAGGTGACTTGCTTGTCCCTCTTCCTGAAAAAAGGCTACCTTTCTTTTGGTGGAGTTAAAAGGGGGTGTTTTGGAAGGGGTGGGTAGAGGGGTATAAGAAGAAGGAGCCTCTTGCCTTAGGGGAGGAAACCCCAGTTTTTCCTTTTTAAAATGTCTATTAAGGAGATTCACATATTATAACTACTTATGAATATTTTCCTACCTTTACATAAACCCAAAACATTTTTAAAAACAGTATCTCTGTTTCTTAAAGTCACAACACTCAGTTTTTAGTCTTCCCCTGTTCTCTTCGCTCCCCACTTTCTCAGGCCACTGCTCCACTGTGCAGGACCTCTGAGAGTCTGCCTCTGAGACCCTTGTTTGCTGTGTCATACCCTCACTGTCTCAGATGTCTTTATTTCTGACTTGACACATTCTTGCTGTTCTGGTCCATTTACTCTGGAAAGATGAAGGACAGTTTTCCTCAAAATAACCCATTTAGAGATCTGGCCTGTTATTCAATCCGTCCTCCCCCATCCTCCCTGCCACCTTCAGCCCTGTCTGAATTATCCCAGTATAAGAGAGAAGAGATAAGCCAGTCCTTTACCTGATCCCTGAACTGTGCAGCATGCCCTAAAAAGAGAAGCCGGTTCATCCTTCTTTCCAGCAGAGGCTCTGAGGCTGCCTGCTGACCTGGATCTGGATCCAGGATCTCTCGGATCCTAAAGGTCTGCCCCTTGGGAGATGCTCTAAGGGGAGGTGGTGGCCTTGTCAAGGGGCCCAGATTCTGTCAGGGCTTGTCCCTAATAGAGGCCTTCGAAGGACCTGCTTCTTACCTCTTCCCAGGCCCCTATCTCTGCCACCTCTGAGGGAAACACTAGGCCCGAAAGACATTTATTGGGCTGAAGAGGCATAAAGAACACAGCATTAAACACACACACACACACACACACACACCATAATATAGAGGACACATACCTAGGACCCTGAAGGCCTTGATTCTGAGGGTGTCGTTAACTTGCTAGTTCTGTGACCCCGGGGAATTACTTTACTGTCCTGGGCCTTGATTCCCTTATCTGAACTTTGCATTTGGGCTGTACAACTGGAGGTCCCTTCTTATTCTATTGCTGGGGTTCCCTCCTCCTTCCCCTGGCTGCGGGGCTCTTCCTACTACAGAGAAGGTACTGGCTGAACCTTGTGGCATGAATACTCGGTGATCTGTCTTCCCCGCTAGCCTCTGCCACTGGTGGGGAGACAGGCAGGAATCACAGGGATACCAGAGACCCTGGAATTCAAAATGTGTGTCTCCCAGGGTCTTTGGGGCCCTGCAAGCACTATCCACTCCCTGGCAGGGCCATGGAACAGTGGCAGTGATAGACTGCCACACACCCATCTGACACGCCTAGGCTGTTATTTGAAGGAACTAGAAAGTCCTGTCTCAGGCCTGCCCTTTTGTGCCACCTCCTGGCTCTGGTGGCCAGCCCCATGCACCCACTCCCCCACACCTCTCAGGCGTCCCCTGACTCAGCCTGTCACTGACCATGGGGCCCTCGGCCCTCCCCCTCTGGGCCTCCTGGCTGCAGCCCTGGGGCTAGCTTGTTGTCCTCAGCCTCCTCCCCCACCCTTCCCTCTGGGCCTTGCCTCCTCCCCAGTTCTGCCATTCAGGCCTTACACTCTGGCCAGCTGCTGTGGGGGCTGGGCTAACTCCCAGCTGGCCCTGTGACTCACCAGGAGGCTTTGCTGGGCCATCAGGCTTCTTCCCTGGTCACTAGGAGACTTTCTTAAATGAGCACAGAGAAGTTCCCAGGCCCCCTGCTCCTCTTTCATCCTCCTGATGCCAGTGACCCCTCTGGGCTCCTGCACTAAATCACCCCCCCCCGCCCCCCCCTTTCCTATGGCTAGAACATGCACAATAAGAAGGGCTTTGGACAGAAAGCTGGTGGAGGGCAAGAGGCAGGGGCTGATCTGGTGGGGCAGAGAGTGCTGTGGGGATGGGGAGGATGGCCTGTGGGCAGAGAATGACATGCCACGATTGAGAGAAAATATGAGAGTTTCCTTCCACGGAGACAGCTTAGACTGGGGCTAAGCTGGGCCTGGGCACTCACGACTGCTTTTCTTGTCTCCCATTTCAGGTCCCAGCAGCTGGGGTCTCCCCTCAGCCCTTGAGTGACCATGTCCAACCCCAGCGCCCCACCTCCGTATGAGGACCGCAACCCCCTGTACCCTGGCTCTCCGCCTCAGGGGGGCTATGGGCAGCCGTCTGTCCTGCCTGGCGGGTACCCTGCCTACCCTGCCTACCCACAGCCTGGCTACGGTCACCCTGCTGGATACCCACAACCTATGCCCCCCATCCACCCAATGCCCATGAACTACGGTGAGTCCCTGAAGGGTGGCTCGGGGGTGGGTGGAAGAACACATGCAACACATGAGGCCATCTCCTTTCTTTTCAACTTCTTGTTTTGTTCGTTTTTTTTTTCATCTCTTCATTTTCCATTTTCATTAACTCCCTACTTTTCCCCTCACACCTACCTCTCCCCAACTACCTGCGACTGCCTTTTTCCCTCAGCACCTAGCCCCCCGGACCACCTGCTAGCCCCTTTATTCAGCAGGGAGACTGAGTCCATAAGACACACACCAGAACTTACACACCACATGAGAAAGTGGCTGGGTGAAGTAATTAATTACTTCAGAGCGGTTACCTTAAGAGGCCATTCCTGCCTCGCCCAGATTACGCTTTTCCTTTGCAACATAAAGCACATTTTTTTTTTTAAACTCGGTGCTGACAAGTCATCCTTTAAGGTAACATCTTATTTTTGCAAACATCCAGAAGTCATCTGGATGTTTGGTACATGCCATGGCAAGTCAGATGCTCTAGTCAGAAATGAGATGAGATTAGAAGGCAGTGAGACTTTTCCCGAACAGCTCACATGTGGACTTTCAAAGCAGTTCCCAGGAGGCATGCAGGGAACATTTGAGGCCCTGTAGCACCTCTGGAGCCCTGGAGCACAGCCAGTGCCTATCTGGCCGTGCTTGTCTGTTCTGGTGCGAACATTAGTGCATCAGTCACGTTTCCAGTCCTGCCTTGCCCTGTGAACATGCACCCCTGACACACCTGTTTTCTCTGAGTCTGAATATTGGCCTGACGTAGATCACAGTCTTCATACTCTTCTCGGCCCTCCACACACATGCCGTGTTTTAATCTTCCTTTTCCCTTGCTCTGACTCCCAGCTCCTCTGGCTGATGCTCCCAAGCCATATACTACTTGCCTGGCTTCCTCATTAGATCAGGACCTCTTGCTTCCTCATTAGATCAAGACCTCTTTGTTCATACACCATAGAACCCAGGTGTGGGCTGGGCACCCTCAATGAATGCATGCTGATGGAATGGCTCTAACATAAGCCCCTTTGTGACAGGGGCACATGGCTCCATATGGTGCCCAGGCCTGCTCTGGGTCACTGCGGACCTGGCTTAGGCAGGGAGTTCAAGTTATAACACTTGTCTTTTGGCTGAAGATATCTCAGACTCTGAGACAATATCATGGATGCTTTGGGATTGAGGCCACATGTTCCAAATCCTCAGTTGGTCATATGTGATCTGTCCCCAGGCCCAGGCTATGATGGGGAGGAGAGAGCAGTGAGTGACAACTTCGGGCCTGGAGATTGGGATGACAGGAAAGTCCGACACACCTTCATCCGAAAGGTGAGATCTAGGCTGGGAGGCAGGTGTACCTGGGCCCCTTGGGCTGTGGAATGAGGGGGTTGGGAGGCACTATTAGCCCCGGGGTACTCATTCCCATGGGAATATGCTGCTGCCTTCCAGGTTCTCTCTAGCCATGCATTCTTCTGACCGCAGTTCCCCACTGTTTTGTTCCTCTCCATGACCTGGTTTTGGGGTGAGGGCAGATTCAATCTGGGAGAATCTCGGCAGGCTCCGCCGTGTTCTGCCCTTCCTAGACTTCTTTCTCTTGTTTGACTATAAGCAACTTGAAGCCAGAAAGGCTCACATTCATAGCCTCCCTCCCTCCCTGGCTCATGGATGCATAGCACCTGCTCAGAGTAGATAAGATACCTGGCAGATGTCGGCCTGAATTGCTGCAAATGCGGAGGCCACACATGGTTGTGCAGTGAGGCAGAGAAGCAAGCAGTCAACAGGCTGGATGTCAGGAAGGGGGCATGTCAAGGAGAGCAGGAGGTGGGGGGTCAGCTCTGAGGTGTGTCTAGTACCTGAGCCAGGGTCCTCACTGGGGGTGGCCTCTGCCTGGCTGCAGCTAGGGAGGGCTCTCGAGTGAAAACAGAGTAGATCCTTCAAAATGAAGGAGCCTCTCCCTACCACTAATAGACAGGGGAGGAGGAGAGTCGTTTGGGCTCCTTGGTCTGAGGGGCTGGCTGCTTCCTGGGGGGAGGCCAGGGGTGTGGGATGGTGACCCGTCTGTGTTCCAGGTTTACACCATCATCTCTATCCAGCTGCTCATCACGGTGGCCATCATCGCTATCTTCACCTTTGTGTGAGTCTCTAGCCTCTCTGCCCTTCTCTTAGCAGCTCTAGGGTTCTGGGCTGGGCCCGGGGCTCTGGGGCACCCGCCAGGAGATGGGGTGGGCCCTTTACTCAGATGGACTGGAAGAAGAGTTGGATGCGGGTGATTAGAGGAGATGGCCGTGACTTCTCTCTTGTCCTCTCCTGCTCCACAGGAAGCCAGTCAGTGAGTTCGTGAGGAGAAATGTGGCTGTCTACTACGCATCCTAGTGAGTCTGTGCTCCTCCCTGCTTGGGGCAGGGAGAGGAGGGGTGACAATTGACTGGCTTTTCTCAGGGCAAGGATCAAACACTTTTTAAGAGGGGCCCTCCAAGTTGCCCCTGTGTTGGGAAGTATGGGTGCGTGCCACCAAATGAGGTGTAACAGCAGCACAGAATTCCCAAAAGCGGGGGTGGGGAAGTGGTGGCAACATGCATACAGCAAAATGGTCCCCATGTTGTTAGCTTGTCTGCTAATGGCCAACTTCACTCTCCTTCTTGGCCAGACCCCTTGTTACAGAGGATCTCAGTGCCCTTGGCTGGGGTAATCCGGTCCTACTAGGTAGCCTTCCCCCAGGCTTCCAAACAGCTCTGTGGGCCTCCCACCTGCTGGCCTGGTGAGTGCTGCCAGGCCAGGTCAGGAGGGGCTGAGGAGCAGACAGGGCCTATGGACTACTTCCTGTCTCTTTCTCCCCAGTGCTGTCTTCCTGGCTACCTACCTGACTCTTGCCTGCTGCCAGGGACCCAGGTAAGCCCCAGAGACTTAGACAATGAGAAGGGATGGCAGTGGGTAGAAGTTGGGTCAAATATTTGGGAAGAAAGGGGATTCCTAATAGCAACTGAGTGAAGACTTAAAAGCAGTAATGATGATGATAGCAGCTACTTTCAGGTATGTACAAAGTACCTTGCCTGTGTGGAACCTATTTAGCTATGTAGCTATTATTCTTGTAGCAGCCCTGCAAGATGCGCAGCATTTTAACCATTTAACAAATAGGAAGAACCCAAGGCTCAGAGGGGCTGAGTAACTTTTTCAGTTACAGAAATAGTCAGTGTAAGAGCTGCAAACAAATCCAGGTCTTTGTGGCTCCACAGCCCAGGTCTGTCCTATTGCCCCATGTTGTTGGTGTTGCATAGGACCACCTGAGCAGGTACCAAAGGCCAAACTCGCCTCCCCTCTCTCAAGTCAAGGCCTAATTCTCTAGGCACACAAGTCAAGAACTTCCTTCTGCTAAAGGAGCCTCTGATACCCGGCTGGCCCCAAATCACGTAATCATGGTTTCTTTCCCTTCAGACGCCGTTTCCCATGGAACATCATCCTGCTGACCCTCTTTGTAAGTCCGGAAGGGTGGAGGGGGTGTTTGGAGATGGTGTGAGGGATGGTTGGTCCCAGGGAAGGGATAGGGAGGCCACTGTGGAAGATGTCTGGCTCCCTCTCTCACTTTATCCTGACTCCTGCCTTGGTTTCCTCGGTGGCTGCCTCTTTCTTCCTCAGTCACCTCTACCCCCAGCTCTGACACTCCACCGTGGCCATGCCTCTCTTAAGTGTTTCACACTTGTTTTTTTCCTCTCCTCAGACTCTTGCTCTGGGCTTCATGACTGGCACCATTTCCAGGTACACTCAGGGACAAACCATGACACTCTTGGGAAGTGTGTGCTATAGGGGAGTGGGGCATCTCTGGGCTGGCAGTCATCTGCATGGGAGATTCTGGGCAGGGTCCTTCTGGAAATGGTGGTTTTCAAGTCAATCATATATGGCTTATGCCTCTGGCCTCTCTTAACCCCTTCTCTTCAGTATGTATCAAACCACAGCTGTCATCATTGCGATGATCATCACTGCTGTGGTGTCCATTTCAGTCACCGTCTTCTGCTTCCAGACCAAGGTGAGGGCAGGGGGTCCCTTCCGTGGCCATTCCACTCCCTTAAGGACCGGCACCAGGGCAGACCCGGGAGAGACCAGACCCCTAGACCCAAGATTTCTCTTAGAGACCCTAATCCCTGTCCTTTCATAGCTACACCTACAAAACTATTTCCTGTGTCTGTCCTTAGAATGTCAGTGTCACTTCCATGTCCCCCAGAAGGCAGCACTGGTCCTCCCTGGTGGGGGGAGGCAGGGCCAGTCTGGCTGGGTTGCTAGTTGTGGCACTTGTCTGACAGGTGCCACTTTCTTCCTTCCTGGCAGGTGGACTTCACCTCGTGCACAGGCCTCTTTTGTGTCCTGGGAATTGTGATGATGGTGACTGGGATTGTCACCGCCATTGTGCTGTCCTTCAAATATGTGAGTGTCCTGGGAGAGCTGGGGTCAGCGAACGGAGTGCTCAGAGACTTTCTGTATAATGAGTGTAGCAGGCCCCACTGGCCTCTGGGCAGGCTCTGACTTCCAGAACGTTTCAACTGGCTAGCAAAGGTGCCAGTGCTGAAGCCCCATCCTTTGGGTTAGGGTTTATAGCCTCTTCAGTGACAGAAGGCCCCGGGAGCCATAGCACTTGAGGCCTTGGACAGACGGCACCATGGAATTCCTGTGGGAAGCAGTGGGTGAGATCTGTCTGATAGCTGAGACCAGGTTCTAGGAGGCAGACTGGAAGAGGAACCCAGAGGACCAAGAAGATGGGCCAGGGTGGAAAGAACTTCAGGGGTCACTGTATCCAACTCCTTTTTTATTCCAGTTGGGAGCGAGCGTGAGGCCTCTAGGCTGAGGAGAGCCTCATGGCAGGGAGTGGAGAACAGCGCTGGAGGGGGCGTACAAGAATAGGACTGTCTGCCCACTTGACCGTGGGCTGGCCCTGCCCTTCTGCGGACAGGCACCTGGAAGGCTGTTGAGCAGGGCTGCCCTGGGGGTGCTCTCTGATTCTGATGTTCATCACAGCGAGTGGGGGGCTTCCCTTCCAGTCCTCTTCTTCAGTCTGTCCCTCCCAAGCTGGGCTGCAAGAACCACTGTCCTGAAGGATGACCGTGACTGAGGGAAAGGTGACAGGGCTCTTTGACTGGTGCCTGCCTAGGCCTGCCCCTCCCAGAGCTATAATTCAACCACCTTCTTTTTCCCAGAAGTAGATACCTCTGTACCTTAACTCACGCTGGAGATTGGTTTTTATATGGCCATTGGAGGATGCACTGTGTTTTCTCTGCCAAGTATGTTACCTCTCTTAATTTCTTCCAGGTTCTGGAAGGCAGAGGTAGTCCTTTCATGTAGGTAGCCTCCTGGATCTGCCCACTCGATGGCAGAATCCCAGGGGAAGATGGTCTTGAGGGCCTGCCTTGGTCTACACTTTGCTAAGATTTCTAACACTATCCCTGTTCCCTCTCCCCAGATTTACTGGCTCCATATGGTCTATGCTGCTCTGGGGGCCATTTGTTTCACCTTGGTAAGTAAGGCCCTGCCCCTAATGGGAAGGGGAGTTGAGGGGATGGAGGCGAGGAACTGAATGGCTAGAGCACGAATTTAGGCGGTGTGGGAGGAAGGGAGTGTGGCTACATGTACCCTTTCTTCTCCCTGCTGTCAAGGGGTCCCACCGATTTTCTAGGCATTCCCTCCTCTTGTTCACTCACCAGGCCACACTGTAGAGACAGTGCGTCTCTCTCTCCTTCGAGACAGTGAACTGCTTGAGGGTAGAGACGTGTCCTGCCGTTCATTAATGTGTCCCTTAAGCACACTGCATGGCACGGAGGATCTGGGGACAGATCTGCTGACCAGAAATGAGCTCTGGCACTGTGCCCCTGGGTCCTCACTTGTGCCTCCCGTATCCCTGCAGTTCCTGGCTTATGACACGCAGCTGGTCCTGGGGAACCGGAAGCACACCATCAGCCCGGAGGACTACATCACTGGTGCCCTGCAGATCTACACAGACATCATCTACATCTTCACCTTTGTGCTGCAGCTGGTGGGGAGTCGTGATTAAGGAGTGCCCCCAGTTCCACTCTACCCTGGGCTCTCCCTTCTCCAGAGGGCTGGGCCCTGTGATGGGGGTCTGGGCCTCAGACTTTTTCCTTCCCCTCAAGTAATATGCCCAGTTTCCTTTCTGTCCTGGGGTGAGCGGCCTCTGGCTGTGGATGTGTGGGTACCTCCTGGTGGGGCTTGAGGAACTAGAGACTAACTCTTGCCCTTGGTGGACCTGGCAGGGACTAGGATGAAGATGTGCCTTCTCCCTCTACCATGTGGCAATAAATTCTTAACAGCTAGGGTTGGAGCTGGGAGGGATGAAAAGAGCCTATAAAATAGCTAAAAGGGGATATGAGAGGTAGAAGTGACTTCAAGGTGATGAGGTTTCCCCTCTCACATCTGCCATAGGCTTCTGGGCTAGGTAGCTAGAGCTGTTTCCTTCCCTTGACCCCCAACAGAGCCAAAGAGCTTTGTCCCCAGCCTCCTGGACTCATAGGCCATTATTCTGCATTCTTTTGGCAAACCTTGGCACTTCCCAGCTCAGGAAGGTAGAAGAGATCTGTGCCTGTGGGTCCCCGCTCCTTTAGCCCCTCTTCTTTTGATGGCATGTATATACTGTTTATCTGGGGTGGGGGTGGGGGTGGGGTGGGGGAGGAAGAGGAGAGTGAGCAAAGTTGAGCACAGGGGCCAATACAGAGCAGCATCTACCCTGGGCTTCCTCAAGGCTGTGGTGGTGGCAGGGAGAGCAGGCCCGTTTGTAGCCATGTAGTCCCCATTCTCCAAAGCTGCCTGGGGCCTCTCTGGTGCTTGAGATCCCCAATCAGAGGGATCTCTTGCTTCCTGTGCTCAGGCTGCTCAAGGCGGAAAGTGAGGGGCAAAGGTCAGGAGAGGGGTGATTTATAGGATTGGAAGTGTGGCCAGGAAGTAACCAGGATGAAGAGACTGGATTGGGGGCAGGGGAAAATGCCTTGGAGTTGCCCCCTGGGATGAGAGATGTGGAAGCCTACTGTGGCATCCATGGAAGCTTCTGTGTTCTTTCCTTCTGCTAACCTGGGGAGGGACCTGAGAGGAAGGGGACTTCTCCTCAGTTTGTTCTTAACTCTCGCTGGAGACTTTAGACTCAAACCCCGTTTCTCCAGCCAGCTACTGCTTTCTTCCCGACACCAAGTGCCTCAAGCTGGAATGGGGAAGAGGGACAAAGCATCACTCTATTGGGTGGGGTGGAAACCGAATTAGCCCATATATAATTAGAACTTCTCTATTAGTCCTTGGTCCTAAGTACATCACAAAAAAGACCTAACTAGAAATGTAATAAAGTTTTATGTTTAGAAGTTAAAAGCCTGTGTGGCTCTGGTTTTCTTCACTTTAAGGTGTCAACTCTGGGAATATCTGGTCTGGCTCTACCTGAGGCATCCACTTCCTACCTTTGTATTCTGGCTTGCTACCTTCCACCTTTTCTAAGATAACCAAATACTTTTGCCCTGGTGCTTCCTGGTGATGATGTGACAGGCTGGTGAAAGCTCACCCTGTATTACTGGGTCTGGCAGGGACCACTCAGAGCAATAGCACATGATCTTTTCTGCATCATGGACCCTTTAAAAAAGCTCATGAGAGCTACGAACTCTCTTCCCCACACAGTTGTGTGTGTACACACAATTTCACAGTTGGGGTGGGAGAGATGGACCACAGGTTTAGGTTTAGAACCCTTGCTTTAGAAATCACTAGTCCAAAACTTCTTACAAACAAGGAAACTGAGGCCTAGAGAGGTTGAGTCAGTTGGACTCAGATATGAGGAATGGTGCTTTATTTTCTTCCACACCCTCAATATCCTCTTTGATTCTTTCTATTATTTGTTCAAAGCTGAGAGAGACCCCACCCTCCTGGCCAACAGCTCTGAGGGCTTGGTCCCCAGTGCCTGAGCCTAGGCTTGTTGCTTAATTCTCTGTGGTTTCAAGCTGTGAACACTGAATGCTTCTGTGACAGGGTGCACACAGGAGTAACCAACCCCGCCCTCTGCCCCTCCCCTCCCAAGGGACTCAAAAACCCAGTCCTGGTTCCTTTCCACTCAAACACTGGATAACTTTATTTGCCTTTGGCTGGTTTCTCAGGAAGAGGAGGGGAGGAGAGGGGAAGAGAGGGATGGGACTGGCAGCAGCCTGGGCGCCCTCTGGTGGCCCTCAGAGGCAAGAACCAGAACTGCAGCCAAACCCAAAGGACTTCATAGTCTGAAGACCACAGTCAATACAGTCTAGGGGAGGGCTGCTGTGTTCCTCAGGTCTGCACACTGGACCCAGCTTCAGGAGATGGGGCATGTTGGGAGGAGGCCCTGAACCTCTGGCTCTCATACTCGCCCGTGTTGGATGCCCGCATGTTCTGCCGAGCCTTCATCTGCTTCAAACGGTCCTTGTCCACTTCCCGCTTGGTGAGGATGAAGAGGAGGATACCACAGGGGAAGCCGATGGCCCTAGGGGTGGGGAGATGTGCACGGGGTTTGGGGAGGGGCCACGCCTGAGCCAGAGGAGCTGGGGGAAATCTCATTCCAACTTCATTGATCTCATGAACACTGCAATACCTCTTGTGTCTGTCTATTCAGCCTCCACGCTAGCTGCTGGAGGGTCCCATGAAAATCAGATCCTGCCGCTGCCCTGCTTAAAACCCCGTAACATCTCTCCATCACTTCCCAGCCAAGTCCAAACTCCTAGACATGGCACAAAAGGCCCGGTACGGTTGGGTCTCTGCGCATCTCTTCAATCCCTTCCCCTGTAGCCTGACACCTCTCACCGTAAGCCCTGCAATCTTGTTATACAGCCTGTGCATGATTCTCCAGATGGCCCATCCTCTTTCCCTATCAAAATTTTGGCAAAGGTTCCCTCTGCCTAAACTGTCCCACATCTTCTCCTAGACTCTCCTTCTTTTTTTCTTTTTCTCTTCAGATTCCCTTTCTTCATCTGAGTAACTGCTATTTGGGAGGCACCTTGCTGTGGGGGAAAGGGCATGGAGTCACAAGACCTGGTGAGAACCCCAGCTCTGAGCCTTAGTTCTCTCATCTGTGAAATGGGGATGTGATATTTATCAGAAAGACTAAAACATTACACTGTAAAGTCCTGGAACACCTAAGGTGCTGAAAACAAAGCTTAATTTTCCTCTCCTTTCCCTTTAATACTGATCCATAGTATGTATTAAGGTCAGAGTCAGATCCAAATAATGTATGACATACTGAACACCTTCTAGGTGAGACCTCAATTGGGGCTCACCCCAAGCTCCCAAAAGAGGATGAGGCCTGAGACCCAAATTTGAATCAAATTAGCTCAGCTTACTCCACAGAAAACCCACCGTCTCTCCAATTCCACATTCTTTCCCACCTCCCCTGTCCCATTCCTCTGAGATTCCAGTCCTTGCAACCAGCAATTCTGTCCCCTTGGATTAAGCTCACCACCTGAAACTTAAGAGAAGTTTCTGGCTCCTACCCTCCCCTGGTGCCACTCCCAACTGGTGGGCAAAGGGTTAGTTAAAACTCACCAGGCTAGTTCCACAGCTTTCATGGGGTTCTTGCCTCTCTTTCTGGGAATGTATTCCAGCTCAGGAGATAGGGGCTCAGGCTCTTCCTTGCACTCTGAGGAGCTGTGGCTTTGCAGTGCCCGGGTCCTGTTCTGAGCTTTGTTAGCTGTGGCTCCTGAGAGAATCCCTGTGGATGAAGATCATGAAGGTCAGTAAAAGGATGAGGAGTAAAGCGTGGGGAGGAGTGGTTGAGATCTGAGGAAGGGAAGTGACTGCAGTGGAGTAACAAGTGCCAGGAGAATCCAAACAGAAATGGGAACATCACCATCGATCGAGGTGACACCTTTGGAAGCCACTTCCACGTCACTGTGGGCTCATCACCCTGGAGCCAGGAAAGCAAGCTTCGCTGTTCTTCAAATCCTCAGAAGACAGGATAACAAGGACTGCAGTGGGACTCACATGAGACGTATGAGGCAATTCCGAGAAAATGTTTTCAAACTGCAGAATGTTAGCACTGGAAGGGGGCTTAAAGCTCCGTCCCCTCGTTTTATAGAAGAGGAAACTGAAGCCCAAAGAAAGGAGCTGCTTCATCCAAGGTCAAACTGCTAATTATCCGGGGCTAGAACCCAAGCCTCCAGAAGCTCAGGGCTCTTTCCTCTGCACTGCGGTGAGTGTGAAACACCTGGAACACGGGAGTCTAAGAGGCTTACTTGGGGCTCCCTCTCGCAGCAAAACCCCAGAGGTGTTGTGTAACCCAAAAGCAGAGGGATGGACTGGGTGACCTCTAGAGACCATCCTTTGCCCCCAGATTCTTTAAGATCCTGCAAAAGGGTGCGAGCAGGAATCGAACGCCCTGACCTCCTGCTCTCCCCGGGCGGGATGTGAAAAAAAGGGGATCCCCTATAGTTTGCCCTCCCCGGGGTCCCTCTCCTTACCCCGGAGAACGCGGGCATTTCTCGCCCCCCGGCCCTTCAGCGCCGTAGCAGCTACCACCGCCGCCATGTTCAGATCCCACCCCCCTTTGCCGCGCTCCCTGTCGGGAATTGTAGTTTGCATAAGGGGCCTCCCCCGCTCCTTTCGTCCCGCCTACAGACCAGAAACTACATCTTCCAGAAGCCCGCGGAGCGGACAGGGGAGAACTACTCTTCCCAGGAGACCCGGAGTCGCGCACGCTCGTTTGTTTCGCTCCTGTCGGGGGCGGAGTCAGGCCGGGCGGAGTTTGGATTCTCCCTGCCACGCCCCGTCCCCGGCTCCCATCTCTGCCCTGTGATTGGTGAATAAGCGAGCCAACCCCCTTCCCTACTGGCCGAGCGGCCGTCGCTCTTGCTGTCGGGGAGTCGCCTACGCCTACTTCCTCTCCGGGAGGAGGGGCTCGAGTTCCGCGTCGTCGCGCAGAGCTGACTCTGGGAGGCGTTTGGGCCCAGAGAAGTGGATCGGCCGCTTGCGCCGCATGGAGTCCGAATCGGAAAGCGGGGCCGCTGCTGACACCCCACCACTGGAGACCCTAAGCTTCCATGGTGATGAAGAGATTATCGAGGTGGTAGAACTGGATCCTGGTCCCCCGGACCCGGGTGAGAATTGGTGGTCCTCAGGCCATGGGACAGAAGGCGCGCACCCCTAGCCTCTGACCCCTGCTTCTCCCCCCGCCCCTCCACGCTCCACCGGTCATTCCTACCGACCTCCTTCGCCTTTCTCCCTCCCCCCACCACACTTAGTTCTCAGGCCTGGCCGGGGTAGGGGTTCCCTTGACGCCTCCCCCGGCCCTTCCCCTCACACACCCCCCTTCCCGTCATCCCCTTGGTCCTCCCTTTCCACACAGTCGTAGGCCAACTCCAGGTATTCAGACCTATCCCCTGTCCCACGCGCCCCCTCCTCCCTGCTGCATCTTGCCCCCGCTTCGTCCTATCCGTCTGGCCTCACCTTACCCTCTTGCCACATGACCCACCCCAGCCCCAGGCCTCCCCACACTATACCCATTCCTCTTACTGTTTGCCGAGCCCCATCTTTTAACCCTCTCTCCAAAGCAGATGATCTAGCCCAAGAAATGGAAGACGTAGACTTCGAGGAAGAGGAAGAAGAGGAAGAGGGCAACGAGGAGGGCTGGGTTCTGGAACCCCAGGAAGGGGTGGTAGGCAGCATGGAGGGCCCAGACGATAGCGAGGTCACCTTTGCATTGCACTCAGGTAGGTCTCTGAAGAGATCCATGGTAAACTCAGTCCAGGCAGGCATTGGAGCATTGCATATCTTCTGTGTACAGAGCATTATGAGGGATGCAGAGGAAGGAAAATACCCACCTTGCCCTGGAGGAGCTCACAGGTAGGGGTAGTATGAGGGAATTGGCTCCTGGGGTCCGCTGAGAAACCTGGGTTCAAATTCTGCTTCTGCTACTTAACAGTTTGATAAACTTATGTTTATCAACCTTTCTGGGTCTTAGTTTTCTTTTAAAAAGTTACCTTGGTGTAAATTAGATGTTGTAGTCTTTTTTTGAACATATTTTATAAAATTTTTAAGTGCTGGCTCTTAATAAGAGACCGATAACAATGATGCTCTTTCCTCCCTGTTTGTACCTAGCCTGGTGGCATCTCATGCTAAGAGCTGTAAGCCTTGCACATGTGCCCTTAGTGTAGGGTGGTGAAGGGAGCAGCACTGTAGGGGCATCTGCCCTGGAGAAGGACTTGGAGCTTGGCAAGCTTGGGGAGGGATTTCTCCAACAGCCTGATGCTTGAAACTTAGAAAAACTTGGATGCACTCTTCTTTTCCAGGAGGAGACATGTTGCTTTGGGTAGAAGGGGGTGGGCTTCCTGCAGGTCTCAAAGGACAGAACCTTAGTGGGAGCCATATTTTCTTACTTGTGGAATTTCTTTTGGGACAGCATCTGTGTTCTGTGTGAGCCTGGACCCCAAGACCAATACCTTGGCAGTGACAGGGGGCGAAGATGACAAAGCTTTCGTGTGGAGGCTCAGTGATGGGGAGCTGCTCTTTGAATGTGCAGGTGAGGGGGCCTAGGTGAGGTTGTGTCCCTTTGGAGGTCTTAGGTGGCTAGCCTGCAGTGGTTGTACACCAGCTGCCATTTATTGACTTCCATTTTGTCAGCTCTGTGCTGGGCCTGAGGACCCCAAAGAAGAAGAATATAGTCCATTATGGACATAGGAGAGAGAGGCACTGATTGGGTAAGGGAGTCTGAGAAAGGCCTGAGAAAAGGCGATGCAGGCTGGCGTAGGAGTGTTTGGGGAGAGGGGAGGGTGTAGGTATTCTAGGCAGAGGTGTAGAGTGAACAGAAAGGTAAGTAAGACATAGGCCTGGGCTAAGCGAGGTTGTGGGGGGCAGCACTGTCTTCCCTGGGGAGACCTGGGCGCATTGGTTCCTGCAGCAGCAGTGAGTTTGGTTACCTGTTAGGTTGGAGCCTGCCCTTCCTTTTTTCACAGCTGGTCTTTTCAGGGGCCAGATACCTGGATCATGTGCCCCCAGCGCTAGGTGCCCTGATGTTTTCTTTCTGCTCACTTTTCCTTGAAGGCCATAAGGACTCTGTGACTTGTGCTGGTTTCAGCCATGACTCTACCCTAGTGGCCACAGGGGACATGAGTGGCCTCTTGAAAGTGTGGCAAGTGGACACCAAGGAGGAGGTCTGGTCCTTTGAAGCAGGAGATCTGGAGGTGAGATCATCAAAGTGGGATTCAGCTCTGGGGGGCCTTGGGTAGGGGGCGAGAGCTTGGGGGTCCAGTCCCACCTTTACCAGACCAAGCCATCACTGAGCTAGTGCACTCTCAAGGTATGGCAAGAGTGTCTGTGCCTGTTACCTAGAATGTCCCTGCTGACTCAGAAGCAGGGAGACCTTGGTGGGGCTCATGAGGCAGGCTCTTAGGTGGGATAGAGTGACAGGCCTCTCTGCTGACCCTTCCTTTCTGCCCAGTGGATGGAGTGGCACCCTCGGGCACCTGTCCTTCTGGCAGGCACTGCCGATGGCAACACCTGGATGTGGAAGGTCCCGAATGGCGATTGCAAGACCTTCCAGGGCCCCAACTGCCCAGCCACCTGTGGCCGAGTCCTCCCTGATGGTGAGAGCAGCTCCCCTGAGTGTCCTTTCCTGAGTGCAGAGAGGTTGGACACAGGGCTACGTGCCTCTTAGGCTCCCTCGTGGGCCACAGCCGGCAAACCCTGAGCCTGCCAGGCCCAGTGCAGCTGCCCGTTTCCCTCTCTGAACTGGGTCTCCTCTGCTGGTCCTTGGGGGGCAGTGTCTGTTCCCTCACTTTCTTGTCTCCCTCCCTCGCTCTTTCATCCCCTCGCTGGGTGTGTCTGAGTGTATCATCTGTTCTTTCTTTGTGCCTCCTGCCCTTTAGGGAAGAGAGCCGTGGTTGGCTATGAAGATGGCACCATCAGGATTTGGGACCTGAAGCAGGGAAACCCTATCCACGTACTAAAAGGTGTCAAAAGGTGTTACCCTGGGCCTTTGTAGAGAAGGGGCTGAGACCTGGGGCCGGACTCAGAGGGGACAGGGTAAAGTCTGATTTATGCCCCTACTCCATCCTAGGGACTGAAGGTCACCAGGGCCCTCTGACTTGTGTTGCCACCAACCAGGATGGCAGCCTGGTTCTAACCGGCTCCGTGGATTGCCAGGCCAAGTTGGTCAGTGCCACCACCGGCAAGGTGAGTGGGACCTGGAGCCTAGCTGCGGAACTCTCCACTTTTGCCTCTTCTTCCCTTTTCTTATTCTTCACTTAACAGCCTTCTTTCCGTAGCAGAGGACCAAGTTTCCATGCTCTTCTCTGATCCTTTCCTCTGTCTCCTAGGTGGTGGGTGTTTTCAGGCCTGAGACTGTGGCCTCCCAGCCCAACCTGGGAGAAGGGGAGGAGAGCGAGTCTAACTCAGTGGAGTCCTTGGGCTTCTGCAGCGTGTGAGTGTGAGCCAGGGCCTCGGCCTGGAAACAGGAGGGGCTGGGGTGAAGAGAGCTTAGGGAGGGGCCTGGGTTTGGGGGACCAGGAAGGAGTGAAGGGCACTTGAGCCCTGATCCCTCGATGGGCTCTGTGCTGCTCTCTTCTACCCAGGATGCCTCTGGCAGCTGTCGGCTACCTGGATGGGACCTTGGCCATCTATGACCTGTCTACGCAGACCCTTAGGCACCAGTGTCAGCACCAGGTACAGGCAGCCTCGAGCCACGGCCATGGCCATGGTCTTGGGGAAGCCCAGATCTTTGGGAGCATCTACCCCAGACCTGGCTCCCGTTTGGTCCTTCTCTGTGGCCCATCCTCCCTCCCTCCGTCCCTCTGTACTCCCCTTCCTCCATGGGAGTTGGGAGCAGATGCCTCTCATCTCTCCCACCCCTGACCTCCACCCTGCTTGTTGCACCCTGGTGCAGTCGGGCATTGTGCAGCTGCTGTGGGAGGCAGGCACCGCCGTGGTTTACACTTGCAGCCTGGATGGCATCGTGCGCCTCTGGGACGCTCGGACTGGCCGTCTGCTGACTGACTACCGGGGCCACACAGCCGAGATCCTGGACTTTGCCCTCAGCAAGTAAGTGAATTGGGCAAGGGCTGGGGTCTCTGTATTTGGAAGGTGGGAATAGCACGTGGGGGGCCACAGGAACCTGGGGGTGTGGGAGGGGCTTCCTGAGGGAAGCTGGGACCCAACGCTAGGTGTCTGCTTGCGAGGCGGGAGTGCTGGGAAGCCTGAGGGGGTCGAATGACTGTGACCTAGGTCTCACACTTCAGTCATGACACTGAGGGGTGGGAGTGCTCCCCCCGTGCTGTGGTTCTTCTCTCATCCCCTCACTGGTTGCTGGCTTCAAGTGTATTCACTCAACATGGGTGTGTCAGCCTAGTGCCAGGCACTAAGGGTCTAGAATTGATGTGCTGGAGGAGGCCACATGGGGCCCCCTGGGCAGTGGGCTTGGGCCTGGGCCCCAGGTCCCCCAGTCCCTTTGACGTGTGCTTTCTGTCCACAGAGATGCCTCCCTGGTGGTGACCACGTCAGGAGACCACAAAGCAAAAGTATTTTGTGTCCAGAGACCTGACCGCTAGTGGCTGCAGCCTCTGCTTTGTGTCTGGTGTCGAGGGGTGAAGGGAGACCCCTCACCAGCAGAGGCAGCAGGAGGGTATGAGGGAAGAGGAGGGGAGGGGCCTCGGGCTACTTTCCAACCCCTTCACACTGATTTGCCCCTTCTGTCCCTTTCTTCTCTTAAAAGACCTCCCTCTGCCCCTCCCCCCCTCACCCAGACCTGGTGGATTCCTCAGAGGGAGGTTCACACCTCTTTCTCTTTCACTTTCCTTTGCTGGCGTGAGTCATGGGGTACTATTTGTATGTGGGCAGTAGGTCTTCGAGGTGCCCGTCCTTTCCCTTCCCAAATCTCTGGGGATGGAAAGGAGGAAGAGAGATTAGTTACAGATTTTAAAAATGTAAATAAAATATACTTCCCAGAGACAGTATCTGTGTGGAATTTGTGGCAGCCGGACCTGAGGAGGAAGCAGTGAGGGGCATGCCAGGGTGAGGCCCCACCTCCCAATCTGCTGGCTTTCCAGCTCAGCTCACCCTCTGCCGATGGCATGGCCTCGCCTACAGTGGCCGGCCTATCCAGGGTTGGACTCTCCCTCGATGCCCATCTGGCTTTAGGTTCTTTCCACAGCTGTTCTACCTGCCTCTCTCTTTCTGCAATATGGAATGAGATACCAATAAACTGGGCCAGAGGAGCTTTATTTGGCCAGGGTGGGGTAAAAAGGGCAGGGTGTCTGACCCAGGGGTGTGGGGACAAGTGGAGGTGGGTTTGGTGGCCGAGATGGATGGATGCTTCTAGGAGGAGTGAGCAGAGGTCCATCCCCTAGTTCAAGTCCAGGTCCATGCTGCTTTGGCTGCTGGTGCAGTATGCAGTGCTGGGGCCAGGACTGCCCGGAGAGGCTCTTCGCCGTAGCATCTGTAGCCACCTTTGGGCAGCTGCCCTCCAGGGAGCTGTGTAGCGCTGATCACCTAGCCCCATGGCTACGGGCACAGCTGCTGCACTGGCACTGCCCAGTGAGGTGAGGGACAACAGTGTTCCAGGTCCCAGTGGTGGACGCTGCTCATAGGCCAGGACTGAGAGGAGCAGGGTGATCACATAGGGCCCCCAGCACAGCCCAAAGAGCAGCGTGGC
Organism: Pteropus vampyrus; assembly: GCF_000151845.1. Taxonomy (NCBI): domain Eukaryota; kingdom Metazoa; phylum Chordata; class Mammalia; order Chiroptera; family Pteropodidae; genus Pteropus; species Pteropus vampyrus. Next base: position 3,856,805 of record NW_011888823.1, read on the forward strand.
TCCAGCCTGTGCCCTTGCTTGCCTCCAGGTAAGGGCCCGGGCCAGGGCTGAGGGTGCCCCTCGGCATACTGCCCGCTCCAGCCTGCAGATGTCCTGCAATTGGCGGTGGGCAGTGGCCAACACGCAGGCTGAGAGAAGGGCGGCGGCACCCACAGCAGGCAGCAGCAGCCCGTAGACTTCCAGGTAGAGGTAGGGGGCTGGGAAGACAGCCTGGGAGCTGCAGTTGGCCCCAGGAGCCCAGTGGTTCCACCCTAGAGCGGGCAGGCTGGCAAAGAGCAGGGGTGAGGCCCAGGTGAGGAACAGGGCCAGCCGAGTGCTCCCACGGGGCTGCAGAGGTCGCAGCACTGCCATGTAGCGTTCCCTGTGCACCAGCAACAGGTTGGCGAGCAGGGAGAGGAAGGAGAAGTTGGGGGACAAGTAGAAGAAGAGACAGGACCAGTAGCCTCGGCGGCTCTGGCTCCACAGGCCTGGCAGCGCAGGCAATGCCAGACCTGTGAGCAACCCGGCCAGCAGCAGGCTCAGGAAGAAGCAGCCAGCAGGTGGGCTGCGCAAGTGGCGGTTCCCAGCGATGCCCACGGCCAGGAGCAGGTTGGCCATGACGATGAGACTTGCCAGGACCAGGGAGAGCTCCAAGGTCCCCTCGGGAACAGCACTGGGCACCTCCTGGGTGCTGTTGGGTGTCATCTTGGGACTAGGGACAGGGGAGGCCTGGAGCAATTGCTGGCATGCCTGGATGGAAGACGGGGTGACCAGAGTTAGGGTGGGGCTGCAGGTCACTGTCTTTGGTGGGGACTGCACATTAATCTAGAGGTTGCAGACCAGTGGACTGTAGGCCATATCCTGTTTGCTGATACACATTTTTTTTTTTAAATTAATGGCAATTAACATTTACATAATTTCTATTTTGCATTTCTCTTAAGAAATGTGTGGCAGCATGTATGTCCTGTATGGGGTAGTGACCAGCTGGAGCAAAGCAGCAGCTGCCTTTGGAGAGGTCCCTGCAGTCCCCATCAGGCCACTTCACCCATTTCTGTTATCTGTCTGGTCCCTTCTGGACAGCTATGTTTAATGCCTGTTTAGTCTGAAAGGTGGATACACCCAGCCCCAAAGCATCTTGTTTATCTTTGCCTCCACCCACCGAAGACTCCAAATAAGCCAGCAGAGGATAGGGTCTGGCTGGTTTGTAGTGTCCTCTGGCTAGCCACAGTGGAGATTCTCCTTTGGGCTGGGGCTGGGGCCGGGGCCAGGTGCCAAGATGGAGAGGGGTCCCTGTCTTCAGATGCTTAAAGCCTGGTTGGCACCAGGGCATTAAGGATTGGGGGTGAGGGGCGGGCAGGAGTGAGTCAGAAGCGGGGCTCGCTGAGCACTCGAGTTATTGAGGAGGCCAGGGCAATGGATTGCAGCAATGGGGGCAGGGTGCCCTGTCCCTCGCACACCTCCCCCCATTCGCCCTTATAGCCCGTTGGTTACAGCTCAGTGAGCAGCCTCCGGGTAGGACTTCCAGCCCATAAACTTGACTCTTCCGGACACTACACTAGCAACAGGGCCCTTCCAGGGAACTAGAGGGAGAGGAGTTGCTGGGGGTGGGGGTGGGGAGTGGGGGGTGGAAGGGAGGATTGGCAGTGAATGTGGAGATGCCAGGGGCAAGGAGGCCCCCCAAACCCCCACTCCCTGAGTTGAAGCCAACTCCAGGAAAGAGGGAAGAGATGCTGCAGGACAAGGCCTGGCCTCTCTGTGGCTCTTCACTTGGCTCCTTGTTCTCAGTTCTCCAGCACCCTGGCCCCACTGCCACATCAGGGAATGGGGAGTGGTCTTGGCCCCTGTGGTAATTTCTGCTTTTGTCAACAGGTGAGCAGTTGCTGTTGCTAGGATTAAAGTCAATAAGGAAAGGATTCCTACCTGCCCCCTAACCTGGATGGGAGGATCAGAGGGCCTATGCCACCCCGAGCTCAGGAGCTGCCCCTTCTATTCAATTCCCTGGGGCCTCCCGTCTGCCGTATCCCTTTCCCCTCCCCGATTTCCTCTTCCTCCATCTTCCCCAGTGTACTCTCCACTCAGGACAGCTTTCCTCCTCAGCAGCCCTCCAGTTTCTGTTCCCCTTCATTCCTGCATGCTCCACGTTATTAAACTCCAAAGCGCTCAGGGTCCTTTACCTCAAACCTGGCCCTTGGATCCTGGGCTGGAGCTCCAGCCCTCCCCTCGAGTTGAGTCCTCCACCCCACCTCCACCAGGGCAGCAAGTAAGGCAAAGGTCAGCCCTCAGGGGCAACTTCCCAGTGGTGTGTGGGCAGTGTGACCCCACACCGCGTACCCCGGTGCCTCTGGTGGCTTGAGCTGGGTGCAGTGGCCTCTTTGGGATTTGGGGCTAAGGTCTCCAGATGTGGCTACAGCTGGAAGGAGGGTGTAACTACTCACATGGCTGTTGGACACAGGCGTTGCTTGCCTAGCCTGGGCTTTCCTCTGAAGGTCAGGGAGCTGCCGTAGCCAGCCCTGCAGAGCTTCTGGACATGTCCGATGTCCTGGGTGGGCGGAACATGGTACCTCCACTCTGAGCCAGCAGGGACCTGGGCTCTTGGTCGATCAGGCTATGCTGGGGATTGGGTTCCTGGAAGGATGGAGCTGAGGCCCTGGGGCTTAGCCTAGCCCCGCCCCTGGGGGTGGGACCTGGCACGCCCTGAGCTGTAGCCACTGGGAGGCCTCTCTCTCCAGCTGTACCAGTGTTCCCCTTTTCCAGCCACTGGCCATAGCTTGCCACTTAGGTGGCAGATCTACTTCAGGTCGCCCAGCTTGGAGACCTCTTGCCTGCTATTTGCTTGCCTAAACTGAGAAACGCATCCCAGTTAATGATTTGGACTACTTCCCTCCACTTTCTGCCCCAGCTAACGCATTTACATTTTATGAGCCTTATACCCCTGAATGGCCAGCTGGCTGGCTGACAGCACATCCAGCTCCATAATTTTGCCTGTCTGTGAAAGAGCAGTGTATATGTAATGGTGGCAGTGGTGGGGTGTTTGGGGCCTGAGGATCTTCTGTTGCCTGATGGACCTTTCAGCTTATAGGGCCGGGTTTGCCTCCCAGAAGTGGGAGTCATTTCACACACTTCTCAACTACTTTGTGAGTCAAACTCTGGGCTACAAGGTACAAGTGGCTCTGGGGGTATGACCTTGGGCAAACTACCCCCGGGGCTCCATTTTCCCACCTATAAAATGGGACAAAGAAACCCATTCTCAGGGATAAAATATGTAACTGCATATAGCCCAGTGCCTGACACTTAATGAGTCTCAACACATGACTTCTCTCCTTCGTCTTCCACGATGATGAAGAGGTCCCAGCCAGTGTTGAAATCAGAAAGCCTGGCTTTGGATTTCAGAATGCTGGCTGGGGCCCTATTTTTTTTTCCAGCTGTGTGAATTTGGGCAAGTAACTAACATTCTTTTGGCTTAGTTTCTTCATCAATAAAATGGGGCTCACATTGTACCACCTATTGTGAAACTTATTGAGACAATGTGTGATAAAAAAGACTAAGCGCTCGGCATAGAAGCACTCAAGGGGAGGCAGCTGTTATGAACATTTTTAGGATTTCTGCTCTTCTCTGCATGTTCCTTGCTTCAGCCACCTGTCCCCTCTGAAGAACAAACTCCCTAGAGAAAGGCAGATAGAGAGCCTATGAAGAACAAGAGAGGAATGACATTTACTCTAGAGAAAATGAGGAAACTGGTATACTCACGCACAGCTTAATGGGGATGCATTCTAAGAAATGCACTGTTAGGCAATTTCATCACTGAGCGAACATCATAGAAGGTATTTATACTAACCTAGATGGTATAGCCTACTACTCACCTCGGCTATGTGATACAGCCTATAGCTCTGTAGGGGATGAAAAATAATTTTCCCTCTACCCTTCTAAGTTCTTGGCTGAGACAGCCCTGTAATAAAAGACAGATTAATAGGAGAAAAACAAACAAAAATTTGATAACATGTTTACCTCCTGTATACATGGGAGAGACCCAAGAAAACTGAGTAACTCCCCCCAAATGGCTAAAGCCATCGCCTTAAATACCAGTTTCAGCCTCAGACAAAAGATGTTGGGGGTGGCGGGAAACTCACAGCAAACAAGGGGAAGGTTGCTGTGCAGACTGAAGTCACTGTCTTCTGCACTGATGTTTCTAGAAACAAGGTCATCCCTCTCGTCCAGGTACAGGGAGACATCCTTACAAATGTAAATGTCTTTTACAAAGGCTAACTTCTACTTGGTTTTTAGACTTCTTTGAAATCTGCATGTTTCTTAAAATTAACTAGCCTAAAATAATCATTATGCCAGAGACATGTTTTAGGGTCACAAATTCTGTTCTCCTATAGCTCCTAGGCTACCACCCGGTACAGCATGTTACTGTCCTGAATACTGTAGGCAATTGGGACACAGTGGTATTTGTATAATGTGTTGCATTACAAAATCACGAGGAATAGGAATTTTTCAGCTCCATTATAATCTTATGGGACCACCAGTCTACATGCGGTCTTTCACTGACCAAAACATCGTTATGCAGTGCATGACTGTACAGTGAGAAGGGCAAATTCAAGGCTAGGTGGCCAAGAAATGTGGTGCCCTCATTTCTACCTTGTATCAGATATGGCTTTGGGGTGAGGGAGAGAGGCCAGTTACATTCCTTTAAGACCTGAATTGGGAGGAAACAGGCTAAAACTGTAGCAAGAAAGCTAGAGATGAGATGTTAGGAAAAACTTCCTTGCTTGGGAGCACGAATGGATCAAGCAAGGGGACTGCTGGGCTCTCTGGGAAGACCTGGGCTGAAGGGCTGGAGGAGTAGCAGTCAGGGAGCCTGGAGAAGCCGGACGTCCATTGAGACAAAAAGTGGGAAGAGGGAAGCATCGACTCAAAAGCATCCTCAAGGGAGATGCTAGGTGGAGGACACGGTTCCAGCAGACAGTCCTCGGCTCCATGCTGTCAGGCAGAAGTCAGAGGCTCTGGGAGAGTTCATCCCAGAGTCTGGACAGAAGTGGGTGTGTGGCCCTTCAGATACTGGACTGCCAGGAATAAACAGACCTCCTGTTCCCAGCCCTGGCCTCCCTCAAGCGGGATCTAGGATGTCTGTGTTTCTTCTTCACTGCTCTGTCTAAACACTGTGTGTGGGATGACGTGTGAAGGGGGACAGCTTTGGCAGCAGGAGCTGGGAAATCTGGGTTCTGTGCCCTGCTTGCTCAGCCCTTTCTTCCTTACCGGATTATCCAGTTCCTCTCTGCTCCTTCAAGCCCTGGGACTGACTCATGCCCACTTTCCCCTCTTTGCCCAAGGAGGGCCCTAATGCAGGTATTTTGTGGATGCTCTATTTAGCTGACTCTGCAGGCCCTGGTGCCCCAACCCAGGCCCCATTCTCCTTTCCTCAAGTCATCTGTATCATGGTGCCCAACCCAGACTGTTGGGGAACCCTTCTGGGTCTCCTTCAACCATTCAGTTCTCTTGGATATATGAATTTCTCTCTGCTAACCCTCACTGTGGAATGCATGGGCTGGAAGTACTAACTGGGTGAGTGGAGGCAATAGGGCATTGGGGCTTCCTTGGCCTCCTTGAGCCACTGTTCAATTCTTCACATAGACAAGAGCAGATAAGCCCTTG
>NW_011888823.1:3862485-3898365 GCF_000151845.1 Pteropus vampyrus
GGTCTTTCACTGACCAAAACATCGTTATGCAGTGCATGACTGTACAGTGAGAAGGGCAAATTCAAGGCTAGGTGGCCAAGAAATGTGGTGCCCTCATTTCTACCTTGTATCAGATATGGCTTTGGGGTGAGGGAGAGAGGCCAGTTACATTCCTTTAAGACCTGAATTGGGAGGAAACAGGCTAAAACTGTAGCAAGAAAGCCAGAGATGAGATGTTAGGAAAAACTTCCTTGCTTGGGAGCACGAATGGATCAAGCAAGGGGACTGCTGGGCTCTCTGGGAAGACCTGGGCTGAAGGGCTGGAGGAGTAGCAGTCAGGGAGCCTGGAGAAGCCAGACGTCCATTGAGACAAAAAGTGGGAAGAGGGAAGCATCGACTCAAAAGCATCCTCAAGGGAGATGCTAGGTGGAGGACACGGTTCCAGCAGACAGTCCTCGGCTCCATGCTGTCAGGCAGAAGTCAGAGGCTCTGGGAGAGTTCATCCCAGAGTCTGGACAGAAGTGGGTGTGTGGCCCTTCAGATACTGGACTGCCAGGAATAAACAGACCTCCTGTTCCCAGCCCTGGCCTCCCTCAAGCGGGATCTAGGATGTCTGTGTTTCTTCTTCACTGCTCTGTCTAAACACTGTGTGTGGGATGACGTGTGAAGGGGGACAGCTTTGGCAGCAGGAGCTGGGAAATCTGGGTTCTGTGCCCTGCTTGCTCAGCCCTTTCTTCCTTACCGGATTATCCAGTTCCTCTCTGCTCCTTCAAGCCCTGGGACTGACTCATGCCCACTTTCCCCTCTTTGCCCAAGGAGGGCCCTAATGCAGGTATTTTGTGGATGCTCTATTTAGCTGACTCTGCAGGCCCTGGTGCCCCAACCCAGGCCCCATTCTCCTTTCCTCAAGTCATCTGTATCATGGTGCCCAACCCAGACTGTTGGGGAACCCTTCTGGGTCTCCTTCAACCATTCAGTTCTCTTGGATATATGAATTTCTCTCTGCTAACCCTCACTGTGGAATGCATGGGCTGGAAGTACTAACTGGGTGAGTGGAGGCAATAGGGCATTGGGGCTTCCTTGGCCTCCTTGAGCCACTGTTCAATTCTTCACATAGACAAGAGCAGATAAGCCCTTGCTAGGTGGAGGACACGGTTCCAGCAGACAGTCCTCGGCTCCATGCTGTCAGGCAGAAGTCAGAGGCAGTTCCTCCACCTTGGAAGCCTCTGATGGGTTTTGAGCACAATCCAGTGACTGAGACTGGCCTGAGTCCTGGCTTCAGGAAGCTCTAAGTCAGCTATGGGGCAGAAGAAATCCTGGTCCTTCCTGTTAGGTGGAACCCATTAGGGTTAAACTGCCATTCTCTAGGTCACTCTAGGAGCCACAGAAATTGCAGTGCTTTTAGCAATTCCCAGAAGGGGGCAGCATTGCCTAAACTAGAAATACCCATCCCTCCCTCCCTCCCCCCAGGAGATCCAGAATTGGGTCTTAGACCCCTGTAGCTTTGGGGACAAGGGTCCATCAAGCCAACTTTGAATGAGACCAAAGGGAACTGAAATGGCAACTGCTAAGTATCACCTCCCCACAAGGGAAATGATGCAGCAGCTAGCATTTTTTTCCTGGTTTAACTTCCTGTCCTCTGATCCCACCCTTCCACTTCCTGTTAGTCTTAATTTCCTTTCCTGCCAAGCTCCTTGTTCTTAGCATGCTCAGGTCCCGCTTTATCCAGGCATTGAGATTCCCACCAACACCCTCCTTCCTCCCCTACTCACCACTACAGTTTAAGGGCCACCTAAGCAGGAAAAAACACCAACTCTCTTGGGGAGGACCTGGAAAACCCCAAGACAGAATGACTTACATTGGACATCACTTCCTTAGCAATCCTGCCACTTCCGATCCCCTTGGATGTATAGATTTATTATATGGTATTAAGTATTCTTATAGGCATTATAAATGCCTATGCTGTGATAGGCATTTGTTCTCTTCTATCTGTTCTCTTTTCCTTTTAAAAGCCCTGAGATAGGTGGTGTTATATCCAACTAAAGATGAGGATATCAGGGCTCAGCTTAAGAAATCTGCTCACAGCTATTAAGTGGTGGAACCTAGATTCAAATTCACCCGTCTCAAAATATTGCTTTCAATCTCTACAACTTATATCCAAGGGTACCCACACTTCCCAGGTGTGGAACCTCGGGCAGGTGAGCCAATTAGCAGTAATTGAAACTAGCTCATTTTTTCCCCCAGCTCACATCCCCTCAGTGTGCTCTCATCTTGAGGCCTCCCTCCTCCCACAGTACTACGGGCCTGGGCTGAAGTTACAGCGGGCCTTTGTCCACAGAGGGAGGGAGCCGTGTTAACACCAGGTGTGTCCTGGAAACAGGTGAAAACAAATGAGGAGTTTCTACCAACATGGATTTTTCATGCCAAGTCTTAGAATTGAGAAACTTAGGATTTACTGCTGTAAAAAATATTTAATGACTTTTTTCCTTATTTTTTAAGCAACCTTGGTTCTGCCATCTAAAGTACTTGTCAGAAATCTGATCCCCACTATTGGCAAAAAGAGTACAGTGAGTCCCAACTCACTAAGGAGTTATGTTCTAAAGTCAGAAGGAAAGCAAAAACTACTTTAAAATTACCCTTGAAAACCTCTTGGGGTACAGAATACATAAATGTCACCATCTCTCAATGTATCTAATTTAGGTAGGTGTTCCACCCATCAGAAGTAGGTGACAAGGGGCCACATCCTAGGAAAACACTGGGTAGACTCAGTGTGGTACACTTTCCACTGGAGGCCACAGGGCCAGCCCCAAGGGGACAGCACTCTCTAGGGCACGTTTGTTGAAATGAGCACATAACTGCATCCTGAGCTCTTTAAGGGCCCGTTTATATGAAGTAAAACGAAGTCTGGATGACTGAACCACCTGTGGCTTTTGAACTTCTTGACCGTAACCCATAGAAAAGGACATTTTATGATCTGGTCAAGATGTATATATATAACTTAAATGTATTTCAAAATTGATACTTTCCCTTAACATGTGCGATATACTGATTGATCTCGTCTGTTGTTTTGTAAATGCTGGTGAAAAAGCTACACATGTATCAACGTCAGTTTCCTGGCTATGATTCTATACTAGTTATGTAAGATGTTACCATTAGGGGATATTGGGTGAATGGTATACAGCAGGGGTCCCCAACCCCCAGGCTGTGGACCGGTACTGGTCCGTGGCCCGTTAGGAACCACACAGCAGGAGATGAGCAGCGGGCAGGCAAGCAAGCAAAGCTTCATCTGTATTTGCAGCCATTCCCCAGCACTAGCATCACCACCTCAGCTCCACCTCAGCTCCTCAGGCAATAGATTCTCATAGGAGCACCGGTCCCTGGTGCCAAAAAGGTTGGGGACCACTGGTATACAGGATCTTTGCTGTATTATTTCTCATAACTGCATGCGACCTCTATAATTATCTCAAAATAGTTTAGGAAATAAAAGGCTGGGTGTGATGCAGCCAGAAGATTGCACAATTAAAAGTCTTCAAACTAGTCTGAGCACTAGACGGAGAGAAAAGAAGTTCGAAACCATTAGGATGCCCCTCAGACCATTTCGGGTGCCCCTAACGTTCTCCTGATAATTCTTTACCAGGCAAAATTTCCGAACTAATTTTATTTTAGGGATCAGTGTCCTCCTAGGGGACAGCATATTTTGCTAGGCTCAGAATCCCAAAGTGAATTTTGTGGAGTGCTAGTCTTTTGGGCCACTGTGTGAGAAAAGAGAAAACTGTAGCCAATTTGCATCAGATCCACACCTAAACACCAACCAGTGTCCTGCGGAACCACACACACCCTGGAACACATTTAGAGAAATATATTATTCATTATAAAAGAATAAGCCGGAAACACTTTCATGTGCCTGTCACTGTCTTGGCCACAGACAGACTGAGTAACCGAGCTTTACATTAATCATGTTTAAGTTTACTCAGAAATGCCACCAAGAGCTCACTCCTCTAAGGGAAGGCTGAGGGGCTCTGGGACCCACTGCTTTCCAGCTCGGCTCTGCAGGTTCACCTTTCTCCCTCTCCTCTCTTTTGGACTCACAGTCCAGAAACCCAGAAAATTCTCATGTAAGATAGAAAGATTTTCTTTATTAATGACCCCAACCGTATTTCTTTAGATACAGGAGTTTTGAACTCAAATACTTAGGAGAAAACAAATTAAGATTGCATTATCCTGCAACTCATTACCAGTAACATATTGCAAAGCGAAAACAGCTTGGAAGGAGGGTAGAAGGGAAGGGGAGTGAGGGAGGGAAGATAAAGAAAAGGAATTAAGTTGATCAAGTGGAATTTTTTAATTCTTGGGAACTATGAAGTCCTTGCAAGCACAGCTCGTTTCTGCAGATTATTTTCCAAACGTGTACAAAATGGAACCAAAATGGAGAATCCCTTAAGAACCTGATGAGGTGCAACATTAAAAGCTACGATTATCCAGTAGCAAGTGTTCCAGCCTTCAGTTGCCAGCCGCTTCCTCTTCTTGTTCCCAAGAGTTAGCGGGATGAAAACGTCTTCCCCCTTCAAAAGTAGAGAGTAAGTATGAAGGCTAGTTTTGGGCTCACCTTTCCTTCCACCCCACACTTCTGGACTAGAGACGCTAAATACCAGATGGAAAGGTTCCTTAGGCCAAAGTATATAGGAACTTTAGGCATGGCCTAAGATCCAGCTTTCACAGGAAGGTTTCGTCAGCTCCTCCTTCCTACTGAGTACTTTGGAGTACCAGGAAATACCTGTGCTAGGCCCATGAGAATATTAAATGTACCAAGTAGATAGGGGAATCATTTGGCCAGTTTCTGGATGCCCTAGATCTGCCTGCATGTCAGACTGGGCTCAACCCTCTTCCCAGTGGAGAGTTCAGGCTCCTTCTACACGGCTTCTAGCTTTTCAGGCTGGCAGAAAGCAGGTTCCTTACAGCTTCCACCACGGGGGCAGAATGTTCAAAGAAGCAACAACCCTCAACTACACCCTGGGTTTAGAACACCTGCCTGACTTTAGGATTCTGAGCCATGGTGTCTGGTACCCAGTATTTCCCCAGAAGGGCCAGCTCTGAGAATGGGCTGGTTCTCAAAGACAGAGGGTACTTACTTGGTAAAGCAGCCCGGAAGGCAGACCTGAGAAATATAGCAAACTGGGGCAAAAATATGGGGGCTAAATTTTTTCCTGCCCTGAATGTCTTGCCCACACCCAAATGAAACCAATAAAAACTTCATGAGCATTCAATTCTGGCAGAACATTGTGGGGTGCTGACTGATCATTGGCTTCTCAGGGTCATTTCTCATGGTGGGCCCGCCACGCTATTTTGTGCTGCCCATGGTTCTGCAGGCCCTTCCTGTTCTGTTGTGCTGGGGGGTGGGCGCTGAGGGAGGGAGGAGTGTAACCTGGCTTCTCGGGCCCAGCCGAGCCAGTTAACTCCTATCTGCCAATAGTGACATGGTCTGGTTTTCAGGATGGATGCAGTTGTTTGCACCCCCCTTCTCCTTTCTGGGGCCCACCTCTGCCAAAGAGAGGTCATGAGACAGAAAAAGGCAAAGTTGCTCTTTCAAAGTCCCAGGAAGGTTTATGGACAGTTTATTCATTTCAAAGACTCACCCTTTCCCAGTCCCAATAGGACAGGATGTTGCTCCTGCCCCTTGGACAAGTACACTTGCTCTGCAGTGACCCTCACGACCCCCTGTTGGCTGTGTAACAGGGTGGGGGAGAAAGCCTATGGTGGGACACTGGGCAGTGACTGCCTGGTAGGCTTGTCTCTTGAATAGAAAGCAGTTACAGGACTAAAGGTAATGCAGGCAGCCCTGTGACTATTTATGATGCCCAGTGTTTGATGTGACAAGCTGGCCAGGACAAGCTTCCTTCTGCTGTCCCTAGCTGCTGGTTCACCTCCCAGCCTCTGCTGAACTGCTTTCTCCCCACTTGGCCCTGTAAGTGGCACAAAATTGCCTCGCATTGAAGGTCAACAAGGTTGCCTGGTGAGAAAGGCACTTCTGTGGAAAGCAAGCAGGGACAGGGGAACTTGTAAACTCCAGGACGGAGACAGCAAGAACATGTGTGTCTCTCCTGCTTCCCCACCATTACTGTTTTCCCCCTCATCTTAGGATAGGCACGAAGCTGCAGAGCAGAGGGAATGTTGCCGCCACGGCATCTGGATACCTCTCTCTAGGCAGAGGATCTAGTCTAGCTAAAGGCGGAACAGCACTCCTTAGGCTCTGGGAAGTAGGTTCAGAGCTACTACAGAGAAGGGCCTTTAGTACCAGTTTCCTAATGAGAGATGGGCAGTCCCTAAAGCCTTTGCCTAAAGAAGTCAGGAGTGACTTTAACTGCTCTGTATGCATCTTTGATGTTTTGGATATGGAAAACTCTGTTCAGATAGCAGAAACTAACTTGGCAGAAGAGGCCTCTCATGCCAGGGGAGCTTCACGTGAAGCCTAAGCACACCACGCCTTCCAAGGGTTACCTGCAGGAGTACTGAGTGTTGGCAAATACACTGGCTCTGAGGGGTGTGGGGTCAGGGTGCTTAATTCGCCTCAAGACTTTAGCACAAATAAGCACATATCACCTGAGAACAGAATTGTCTAAACTATACCAGAAGGGGAAACAAGATCTGGCACCTTGCACAAAGACCCAAATGTCTAGGCTCTAGGCACACGGAGCCACACACTCAACATTTCCATTCCTGACAGAGACAACTTCCTCTCCGCTGAGAAGCAGAACAGGACAAAGAACACTTCAGCGAGGGGAGTTTCCAGGCCTATTTACTTAACTAAATGTTGTTAAGCAAATTACTCCATTTCTCCAGGAAGACCTTCAGAAGGACAAGCTGACTTTTCAACTTAGGCCCAAAGAAAACACAACTTATCCTGGTAAAAAGGTCCCTTTGTTTTTTTTCCCATCTGCCATTCTCTTAGCTCACAAAGATGTGGAAACAAGGAAACCCAGACCCACCCATTTGGAAGTGAAAACCTGTTCACCCCATCGTTAGTCTGTCAGGTAGCTAGCTACAGGCCCGACCCTGCTGTCTCACACATAGCTGCTGCCCAGGTCCCTGAAGGGCCAAGCCACCAGCACCCACTATTTTCTGCTCAGTAAGCCCGGGAGAAGGTGGTCCTGCTGCGGGCCTGCCCTACTTACGTGATTGTTTTCATTTCTTTCTTCTCGGCATCTGGGCGTGCACGGTTCAGCACCTTGAGGAAGTCGGATGTTTTTGCCCGCATACGTGTGTGAATATAGGCCTGGGGGCAAATAAAACAAGTATTGAAGCAGAGCCATGTTCTGGAAAGACAGCTTTGCTTTCATAAGAAGTTACCAGGAAGGTTTGGGAGCACAGACCCTGGGATTGACACAGAGCCTTGCAGGGAAGCAGGAGGGGCAACCCTTTGCGGAGACATATTTATTCACCTCCCTGCTGCGGGGAGTGGTGGTGGTGGTGGTGGTGGGGAGCTGAAGAAAGACCATTTCTTGTAACCTCTAGAACCGTCCGCTCCGAGCTCATAGCAACAGTATGGACTACAGGAATGACTGTTATCAACTCTGGTGGAGAGAATGACCCGGAGCACAGGGGCTGAGGTGCAGCGGCTCCTCTCACCTTAGAGCACTTGATGTGGTAGTGCAGGTAGTCCCGGAACGTGTGGATCAGGTTGATGGTGTTGTCTCGAGCACTGGCGTTGGTGTGGCGAGGGAACAGCACTGAGGGTGGAAGCACAAACAAGGCATCGGTACATAACACCAATACCACAGAGCGGGAAGCCCAGTAGCCCAGTCACCTCTCGACTCTCTGCTTAATATAATCCACTTGTTACATCATGCCCAGGCTTTGTCAGGGTTTTCTCCTTGAGACGATACAGGGATAAACACCATAACCAGGGCAGGTGCCAGTGAGTGCAAACGGAGGATGCTGAGAAAAAGGGAGATGATGGTAGAAAACCAGGACTCATCAAGATAAGGGTGTGGTCCTGGACATTCATCTCAGATCTGAATTCTGTGGCTGTGCTTTCTGAAATCTATTCCCTCCCTGCCACATATGCACTAGCTCCTGCCTCTGCAAGGTGATACTACTATCTGGAACTACTGTCTGTAATTATGGAAAAAACACTTTAAGAAATCAGGATGAGGAAACAAAGCCTGCGTGTCCCTAGGCCCTTGGCACTAAAATAGAGTAAGCCTTCAGAGAAACCAGATTCTAGAGAAGACCCTGTATGTCTTGGTAGTGAAAAAGAAATAAAGACCAGAACCCTCTTGATGAAGGCAGGCAGAGGCTGCTTTGGCTGGGAGCTGAGAAAGGCCCTTCCCGCAGCACCAACCGCCGAAGACCCGTGCAGGCATTTGGCCTTCTGCTCCTGGGCGGACCCGCACCCTCTCCCCTTATTGAATCCTCTCTATTTTTCTGCACCATCTCTACTCAGTGGTCTCACCATCAGTAAAATCTTCCAAGTATAAAGTTTCGCTAAAATGAAAAGGAATGCCTCACAGAAAGGGTGAGACTATAGTGTCACTTTGCCCTGAAAAGTGAACACCACAATAGGAGATAACTACACTGCACAGAACCTAAGATGCTAATGACTGTAAGTTTACCAGCAGTTTATGTATCATAAAGATATGCTGTCAATTAAACTGTGACATGCCATGAATTGTAAGCTACTTCCCAACCTCAAAGGTAGTAATGTGAAAAAAAATGTGTAGCTTAGATTTAATGAAACAGTCAACTCACTCATCACCAAAAAACTGGAACATCTTTGCCACTGAGGTCAACTGAATAAAACTTCACAAAGGGAGACATTTTGGTGACATCAGGTACAGTGTGTGAATGTGTTGTTATTCCAAACTACCAGCAATAACAATGATCCAGCTCACCAGGCTCAGTAACTGTAAGATGGGAAGACCTGAATTTCTTCAGTGGAAAAGTGGAGTGAGTTATGGCTGGAGCTCCAGCTTAATAAGAAAAAAACAAAAAAAGCCAAATGACAGAGTTCCTACCCAGATGCTTAGCAATGCTTAAGGTGGTCCCAACTCCTAATACGCAGCATGAGAGGCTATCTTTTTTCTTTTGGACTTAAGAACAGGAAAAAAGAGAGACAACAACTATACAGAAAGAGCACATGACCTATAATTAGTGTCCAGTGACACCCCTCCTATAGTCGCGGCAATGGCAATAGGAACAATTTGGTGTGTCTGCTTTTGCCCCACTTAACATTTTAACAAATGACTGTCCAGGTTCAGGCAGTGTGCAGTATGAATGCATCAAAGGCGCCCAAAAGTGGCAATCCCACCCTGCTTACCAAACGTAATATAGCCGATGTTGTCACCCACGGCAGCATCGGTGTCTTTCAGCTCCAAAGGAGGTTCCCTGTGGCTAAAGAGGACCTGTGGGGCTGTGTGGCTGGCTCTGCGTCCTTCTTTGAACTCCTGCCAGGATAAAGTAAAAAGAAACCAGAAGAGAATCTGGTGTAAGATGATGGCAACTTACAGCATGGGGTTTGCTGTACGGGGTGTGACTCCTGTAGAAAAACCACCTACACCTAGTGTTAAATATTCCAAGTGCTGGCTGCTATCAATGCACTTCGGATTCACAAAGGAGAAATCACAAAGTACTTAACAAGTCCGATGTTCAAAATGTGGTGAAAAGCAGTTAATCCTTTTCCTTTTCTCTTGGAGTATCACGTGATAAAATTATATCTGAGACTAAACAAATAAATTCCAAAGCACTGGGAGAACCAGATTACACTTAGGCTAAGGACTATTACTCATTAATTTCTTTAAATTTAATGTGAAAAAGGTGATATTTTTCAGGAAACCTTTAAAATTTCAGGGTGAATGGAACCCAAGCTTTAGCTTGGTTAATACTTCCAGACAAAGTCTTAACTCTTTTCTTTGCATATAAAAAAACCCCTGATGAGCTGACCAATTTTCCGTCATCCACCTTACCCTCATCATCTCCACTTCTCCCAGTTTCATCAATATCGTGCTTTCTCTGGGTTCTGGGAGTTTGCACACGTCTCGTTTCACTGAAATATCTTAGATCTTATTACTGTTTAGAATTCGTCAATCAGAATTTTACACCAAAATGTAAGCCCTTCTTAGGGGCAGAAGACAACAGTTAAAGAAACTGAGCTGTGTTAGTATTCACTAAGAAAAGGGCACCATTGACATGAGAAATGAAAGGCTGATTTTTGTATTCTGGCTCTTGAATGGCCCTGGACTACATAGCTACCACTCAGCATAAGGACTCATTACCCTTAACAAAATGTACTCATCAAACTACAGCAAAGTGACTGAGGCTGTGAAAATCAGCCATTCCTTCTCTGTTTGAATCTCTAAACCTCAAGCTTTTCCAAGCTGCACATTCTGTGCAAATAGATAAGTGATGCAAAGCAACCCTGTCTCTACCCAGATCTGCAAGAACAAAACTAGATTTTCCAGTGATGCCAGTAAAACTGGATGGTCTAAATACACCGAGTGATGGCTGAGGGATAAAACCAAGGGCTTTCCGTGGCCTGAGTTTTATGAGCACGAAAAGTACATTTAAATAGCCGCTGGGCCTGCAGTGCTCTTCTACTGCTGCTCCAATCTGACCTCTTTTATAACGCCACCCCTGGCTGCCTGCTCGCTCGGTGGCATTCTCATTGCTTTTCCACAAACCTTTACTATGATACAGCATTATTCATTAATGCAGCTGGCTTCCCTACCAGCTTGTGAGTTCCTCAAGCCAAGGATTCTGCTTTGTCTATCTATTCCTCTGTCCTTCAAAGAGGCTGTCAAGCACATGGCTTGCTGAATGAAAGAAAGCACTTCTGGCTGACTTAGTGTCATCACACTGTAAAGGAACAAGCAGAAACTGTTTCCATTTGCAGGTAGGAAGAATGTCAGCAAGCCCTCAACTAATTAGTGGCAAAGGAAGGATACCATCTGAGGAGTTCTAAGGCTCAGTCTGGGATCTTGCCTATTCCACTGCCCTCACTCCTGAGCTGACTTCTAAAGGTGAATAATAAATTAACATAACTGGGTTAGGTTAGCTCCCTTTTGAATTTTGTTCTCCAAAGGAAAAATATTTGGAGAGGCAGGGAAGGAATTGATATCATTTGAAAATGAAAATTTATGAAGAAAAGCCTGTGAAATTGCCCATTTCTAGAATACACCTTTCATTCAAAGGGGTTGGGAGGTTTTCTATGTATTGATTTTACTCTTCAGTTCCAGGGAAGAAAAGAGAACAGATAACAGTCTGCCAGCATTCTCTGGTATTTAGTAAGTTTCTCAAATGCTCCAATTCAATTACGCATGTGGCATTCATAACCAGATGGGGTATATGTAAACCTGTGGTGACTTAATACCATTTCATCAGTTCTGTATATGAAAAATAATACATTTAAAACTTGGTTAAGAATATACAGTACTTCTAATTTGGGACTATCCTTTAGCTAAGCTCATGTCTTTGTTTCTCTCTCTTAAATAACACTTAAAAACCAACTACCCAACCAATCAACCAATGCAAATAGCTTCATTACGGTCTTTGTTGCATATGTATCAGCAATAATGCCTTTCTCCCCCCCACCCCCGCCTACGATGTCTTGAGTATCATGATACTATTTCTCTCTTCCATCAAAACATAATTTATTCTATTAGTTCAGAGTAAATCCAAATATTTACAGGAATTTAGTATATCATGCAGGTAGCATCTTAAATCAGTGGTATGAACATGGTCTTTTAAATAACTGCTACCGGGACCAGTGGGTAGTCAGGGATGAATGAATGGGTCCATCCTTCATGCCACATACTCCAAACCGATAGTGTATTTATGTGTAAAATGAAGGTGTAAAAATTCTAGGAAAATAACACAGGTAAATTTCTTTGTAAACTTGAAGTAGGAAAGGAATTTCTAACTATGACTCAAAGTCCAGAAGCCATAAAAGAGAAGACAGATCAATTCAACTATGTGAAAATACACTTCTGCCTTGAGGGGGAAAAAAAACCCCACAAAGTCTAATGACAAAGTGAAGAAAAATGTGCAACTCTTATCATAGGCTTATCTCTCTAGCATATAAAGAAAATGGGAAGATCAATAACCCAACAGAAAAATGGGTTAAAGACATAAAGAGACATCTCACAGGAAAAGAAAAACAGCCTGCAACATAAGAAAAGATGTTTTAATCTTGTTTTAACCTTGCTCATAAGAGAATACAGATACCATTTCTAACTTATCAGATTAGCAGAAATCCAAAAGTTTGAAAACACACTCTGGTGAAATGGGCATTCTCAAACATTCTGCGTGGGAGGGAAAAATGGTACAACCTCTATGGAGGTGAGGTTTAGCAATATCTACCAAAATTACTGATTCCGCTTCTGTTTCCAGTTCAGGAAAATATCTTATAGCTATAACCACATATGTATACAGGTAGCAAGGGTCCTCAAAATAACATCATCCCAACTGCCTATGAGGCAGACTGCTGTCTGGCCCCTGAACATACAGAAATCGCGGTTTCCACTTAACTTTTCTTAGTTACGAATGTGACTTTAATATTTAATAATATGAAAAAATTCTGGTTTACTGCACTCTAATTTCCTTTTTTTTTTTTTTTTTTAAGGTGAGGCAACCCTTGGTTGACCTCACAGATTGCAAGGACCTTGTCAGCTCACAATCTCTTATTTTTTTATTTTTTATGCCTACAGCACCTGGTCTTCCTAGGTGGTCTCCCATCCAAGTACTAACCAGGCCTGACCCTGTTTAGCTTCCGAGATCAGACAGGGATCAGGCTTGTTCAGGGTAGCATGGTCGTAGACTGCACTCTAATTTCTGAAAATGTTGTTCTTAATGCTTCTCACGGAATGGCACTGAAATGATGACATCTACCAGACTTTCTCTAGTGCTTGGCTCATATGCCTACAAAGATAATGTCCCAAAGCCAAGCACTAGGCCGTCTGTGTGAGTAGGGAATGGGAACTCCCTGTCTTTTTCTAAAGGCAGTAAGCATCCCTCAGAGTTTGTCTGTCAAATGACAAAAGCAGATATGTTCTGACTGGGCTAGAAGTGTATGCAGGCATGGGAAAACCCACAAAGGCCCATGGCAAGCAGACTAGTGACCATGAGATCTTCAAACAGCATCCTAGGTCACAACACTCTGCGCTAGGCACCCACTGTTCTTTCTCCTAAAAGGTTACAATAACTAGGCCCAGGAAAATGCTCAGATGATTTGTTCTGGGGAAAAAACCCAGCAAACTTAAGTCCAGGTTTCTATGGTCACTTCAAATAAATTGCCCCAGTCTTTGACTTTGGAGAGTGAGGCAGGGCAGATGGCTTCCTGAGCACAGCCTTTTCACATTCCCAGACACCATATGTGCCTGAATGGTGCCAGGCCAGTGACTAACTGGAGATACTGTCAGGGCAAAAATGTAGACACAGTTTTCTCTTTCAGACAAGTCTGCTACCACATGTACTTTGAGGGAGGAGTTTACATTCATATGCAAAAAAAAAAATATACAAAATTCTCCTAGGGAACAAATCTCCAGTACACTCTCCAAGATCAGATCTGTTTAAAGTATAAAAATAAGCTAAGATGTCATGTGAAACAAAATGGAAAAAGACTGGTAAAAAAACCCAGCCAAATCTAAATATATACTTCATAGCTTTTAAAATTAGTTCGTCAGTCTGGATTTACCCCAATTTCTGAGCTACCGCATTTAATTCCTGTCAATTTTGCATAAAAACACATGAAATGCCTGTGCAGAGGCTTACAGTTAGGACTCAAGATATATATATATATATCTATATGCGTGCACACACACACACACACACACGCTTTCATAAAATTTAGCACTCTCAAATGCTGAAGTGTCAATATCCCAATTTTTCTGCAGAGACTCCAAAATTATAGTTTCTGATTAATTAGCCTAAATACGAAAAGCTATGAGAGATGGATCAAATTGAGGATTATTTCTGAAGATTTCCCTAGCCACTTAGAAAGGCTACACACATGTAAAGTATCCTCACTATATTAAGCGCAACTATCTTTCAACTGCTTGGCAAAAAAGATTGTGTCTCAGAATTCTTAAATCTCATCGCCCTGCCAAGGAACAGAATGAATGTACAAAAGTTGTTTTGAAAATGTGACCACTGTACTAGATTTTGAATGCTGAGCCATCTCAGAAGAAACCAGCCTGGATACCACATTACCAATGAGCTCTCATGTCCTAGAGCCAGGAACTGGTTAGCAGATAGCATGACAAAGCCACAGTGGGTGTACTATATCAGACTTGAGTCCAACTGCACCAGAAATCCAATGACAAAATGTCCTGCTACACCCCACCACTCTTCTTAGTAAACAAGCTTCTCCTGAGGGAGACACTCTATGGTGACACTGGTCAAACCCAGGCCAATTCTCTTCACTATCAGTTCAATAACTCTACCCTATTAATGCATTATCTACTACTTCAGAATTTTCCATGAACTCCATTCTGAAAGGACCTTAGGACTAAACCAAGAACAGACCTTGCTAGAAATCTGAGGAACACAAGAGGGCAGGAAACGTGACCAACCTTTGAATCAAAGACCCCCATGGCGGGAAGGATGCTTAATATTTAGTCATATTGTTAGTATGTTCAATACTTAACCCTCTAGTCCAGTCCTGCAAAAGGCTAAAATCACTAAGAAAACATTCAGTGAGTTTGGTGGGGGCTATTTCATTAAATCTTCAATAAGTTCCAGCATCAACAGAACTGCCAGCTCTCTTCTGCATGCTTATGTTGGGGTTTGGTGCCAAGGTATAAATCACCACACCATGGTTTTCCCCCAAGATGTCTGCTCCATACCTGCATGAACACCTTTCCAATAACCACATCGTCGTCATCCTTAAACACTGTGCTGAAGACTACTGTGACTCTGTCCTTTTTAGATTCAACATACCTGAGGGGGAACAAAACCCATGAAAGTAAGTACAGAATCAGAATGAGATTTTGTCAAGAACTTGATCTGCAAGTGAAATAGGAGGATAAAGTCATATATCTTTTAAATTATAAAAAAAGGCATGCCAAGTGAGACTAAGTAGCTATGGCCAACAAATTCCATGCCCTAATAAATTCCATGGCCAATAAACGCATGCCCTAAAAGAGGCCAGAGATGAAAATCACCCAAAGAAGATATTATTAACTTTGTATGGTATGACATGTAATCTAGAGTTAGTGACTCTTAGAACTCCACTTTAAAAATTTTATTTCTGGGTAGTGTTTCCATAGTGTAGTGGTTAGCACATCTGCTTTACACGCAGAAGGTCCTGGGTTCAAGCCCCAGGTAGAGTCATGAACCATACCCTGGGTGCACCAGGCCCCCCGAGTGTGCCTGGGGTACCAGGCCCCGAGTGTGCCTGTGAGCATGTGAGAGGAGACGCCCCGCCTTCAGAGATCTAGTTCTTAAAGGGAAACGGCAACATCCATAGGTCAGGGGTAGAAGTGAGTGGGTGGGTGGGGGAATTAAAGAGAGGGAAAAAAAATTTATTTCTGTATATACTATGAGATTCGTAGTATGCAGATGATCCAAGACTTGCAATAACACAGAACCTAGGGTCCTCCCCGTCTGCCTCTTGATTACTATATTACTGAAGGGGGCTCAGAATAGTGGTGCTGTAAAAAAAAAAAAAACACAAAACAAAAAACAAAAACCAAATTACTGGATCCTCTTTTCATCTTTTGCCAACTTTCAATATCTGCAGGCTAGGAGAAGTGGTCCTTTTTTCCCCCATCATCTATTTCCTGGCTCAAAGAATTTGAGAAAGACATTTCAGGGGGGTTCGCATGATAGAGTCTAAGGTCTGACCTAGCTGTATGTCTTTCAGTAAGCACATGTGACAGCCACACCCAGGCTTCAGGATCAATTCTATACTCACATGGTCTCATCATCCCTATAATGGATAACTGCCCTGTTCTCTCCTTCCTTGCCCTCTTCTTGGAACTGAAAGTATTTCTCAAAGACAGAGGCAAAACAATTTCGTTTCAACATGCCGGCCTGATGCACAATGGAATCCTTGGATGCAGGCAGATTTTCAAGGTCATATAGCAAAGAGACATTGTATCCTGGAGGGGAAAAAAACACCCAGCAGTTACATTAAAAAAAAACTTTTCAAGTTCTAATGACATTTTCTTTTTGTCTCAGTGATCATACTTTTAGCCTCAGCAGAATGCTATCAATTCCCATCTACATACATTATAGGACAAATGAAGTAAAATAAAACCTTTATTCTTATAATAACACTGTAAATATATATAGCTAATTAACAAATGCTATGCAAAAACTGAATCAATATCAAAGATGACCGATTACAAATAAAGAATGGAGGAAGTCATACTGAGAAATTTGACTAGAAATTTAGTGTTCCAGACACAGCTGTGAAGGTGACTATATATATGCTATCAAACTACAGTATGAGTTACATATTTTTCTCTCGTGGTTTAATGTACTAAATGCCAACATGGTTGCTGGGTTGCTTTCTGTTAATAAAATGTACTTCCTTTGTGCTATCACAAACCTTGTGTGGAAAGAGGAAAGATATAGAAAAATCTAGGGGAAAAAAATTCTCCTCCCAGTAGCTTTCATTTGTATACACTGTAAAAATTTCAAAGTGTTTTAAAAATATTTCATTTCATTTGATCTCCATAAGAATTCTTTGAAGTAGGCAGGTCAGATATGGTTATTCTCATGTTAGAGAGAGAGAGAGGTTCAAAGTTCGTGACAAATGCAGCGTGACAGAGAGGCAGAGGCAACTCTACTTGGAGATGAACAGAACTGGGTCCAAATTCTGGCCTTGCCACTTTGTGACACTGGACAAATCGCCTAACATCTACAATTCCTGCAACTATTCAAAAAGGGGTGGTGAGATAGGGGGGGCTGTTAGGAGAATTAAGAGGATGTACAGTATTTAGTGTCTGGAACAGAGATGGTCATCAATAAATGGGGCAGAACAGGACTGAAATCCAAATTTGCTGACCACTACACTATTCTGCCTCCTTACAGCACACTGAGCACAAATTCCAGCAAACAAGGCTGGGCACTTGATTATATAACAAAACAAGTAATATGTGCCAAAAAGCGATGATTTTGCAAGAATATCTGTATTATCACTGAGGATTATTTCATATTCTAGGCAACTGATGGGAATACTTTTCCCAGAACTGCATGAATTTCACATTGCCGAATATCTTAAGTCTTTATGCAGTACTTTGCTACTATTTTTTTCCCAAGAGCATTTCTGAGGTCTGTTTTTGTTATTGTTGTTGACGCTATTCTTATTGAGAGCATGGGCTATCAAAATCTCTGTTCTAGATAGTGCTTAGCATTTTTGGCCCTCCAATATTAAATAATATCAACCACCATTCCATTCCGGGGATCTGAAAATTGGATAAGCAGACTACATGATTAGATAAAAAAAGAAAATGTTTAAAGTTGAGGTTTGCTAGTTTTATCACGTCTTGGACTTCTGGCTAAGATCAAGTGAGATTTGCTAGTTTTAAGGTGCCAAATAAACTAAATAAAACTATGAAGTCAGACCTTGGTAAGGCTTCTGACATGATGAAAAGAACATAGCGAGGATTTAGAAAAGTAAAAATCTAGTATGGCCTACTGAGTTCTCCAAACTTACCTAGATAAATCCATACAAAAAAAGAGACTACTTTCACGTGTACTGCACTTGAAAGTCTGCAATCTGGCACTGTCTGTGCTTTAGCAGGAAGTGGAAGAGAAGGCCCAAGGACAGAAACATAAGCTGTGTTATACTCCAGTTGTTTTGATAGATTTCAGAGTCTGAGTTGTAAGAAGTATGCTCAAGAGTTCCTACATGATTTTTCTGTTCTAGCTGTTTCTTTTTGAAATTCCTTGATTCCTCTTAAAGCCTACTGTTATTTACCTTTTGGTTTTTACTTCTGTGATACACTAGTACCATCAATTTGGAGATTAACATATTGCAGTATTTTTTATTGACTGCAGTCAAAAGCTCCCATCCACAAATACTCCTAGCAGCAAATTATATTCCAAAGGCAGCTTTTTGTGTTTTGTTTGCAGAGCGGCATATAAAATACGCAGGAAGGTATTCTAATGGGAGTGGTAAGGCAGTGGCATGTTGTAAAAAAGTAAAAAAAAAAAAAAAAAAAAAGAAAGGAAAAGAAAAGAAAAAAAGGTTGGGGGGAGGAAATAAGCTAGCAAAAGTAACTGCTGTTAAAAGAAAGTGACTTGACACACCTTCCTTCTTAAAACAATGTGCTAATGAAGGTGCTACAGCAACAGTATTTGAGTAACGAGCATTATGCTCAAATGGTTTTATTACTTGGAACTGACTATGGGACTCAGCTGAATGCCCTAGAATTTGAGACTACCACTTAATCACAGGGATGAAAATATTGTCCAGTTTTTCCCACTTTAAATTTCCTTTAAAGCAGTATAGCTAGTAGAAAGTAGCTATTCTAATCAAGGATGGCCATGGTGCTTTGTAATTCCTCTGGCCACGAAGGAGGAAGCGATCATTTATTAAAAGAATGGATTTAGTATCTAAAATTTTTGTTACTTGAAAATGTGAGAATAGTTGTGAATATTCCTTTTTCTTCTCCAAATGTGCAGTGCACAGAAAAAGGTGTTAGTAGGGGTTGGGGGTGGAAATCACTGTTTGCTTAGTCTTCTCAAAAGGCATTTAATCATAAGCAAACAAAGGTGGCTCTCTAGCTGAAAGGCTAAGGAAGTATCAATTGGCCCCTTTAAGTAAATGTTAAAAACATACATGAATTCTGTACATCACACTGTGTACTATTACTAGACAATGCAAAGCCCTTCAAAAGCTATTTTTATGGAGAGAGTTAAAGTGGGACTGGGCTCATGCAGAAATATTTGTAAAAGGAGTAATATTTAAACAAAATCCTTTGGCTGAAAAGAGCATAGTACAAATAGGACAGGTCTCTTTCCGTGTCATTGCACAGTCATGCACGTCACTACATACCTGATTCTGGATTTACCAAGAAACTCCCGTACACTCTCTTTAGTAACTAGAAAATACAAACACAAATGTTAATCCAAAAGCCACGATAACTTTATAATTTTTAAAGAACTGTGCTTGCCAGCCTTCTCCTAAACCAGCATTCTTCCTTTCATTCGGTAGATGGGAAACTGGATACAAGAAGGGGAAGCAGATTTATTTGAGTTACCATGCAAGTCACTCACAGAACTGAGATTAAATCCAAAAGGTCAGTCTATGATCCATTTTTCAATCAAGCTCATTCTTTACTCTTTCAGGATTCGGTCACTCCCTTTACATGTTCTCTGTTCTACTCCGGAACATACACAATACATAATCGTCTTGTTTTCAAGAGAGCAGAAGGATGCCAAACGCCAAGTATAGATGTTAGTTATCAACCAATTACAGGCCAAATCATTAGCCCAGGTGAATGAAGAGATAAAACCAGAATTATTGGAAACTGATTCCAGTTAGCCTGCTTATTTTGTAAGCTTTAAAATTATTTAGCTCAGCACCAGCTTTAAGGCAAAGACAATGGATAATTAAATCATAGCCAGTTATTTATGCTGGTGGGTTCACAGAAGATAGTACTCTCTAAATGTCTTTTTTCCCAAAACCAACACTTAGAGCTGGCTACTTTCTAGCATTTTGGAGTAAACGATAAAAGCTTTTTACATATTCCTTATTTTTTCTGTGCTAGTGTGACTGCTTCATCTGGTGGAATTTGTTCCTAAATGGACATGGTTTAGGAAACAAACTTTATTTTGGAAAGAATAGTTCTGACTTAAATGTTATACAGGACACATTAAGCAGCAGAAAGACAGCTATTGGGAGACCCCATTAAAATCACTAGAATTTAATAACCTTTTTGGTATTTAGTAGTTTTTATATATTTAAGAGGCAAAACACAGTCATGGCTTATTACTAACTCTCATTAAAAACTTATACTTTGGGAGGGAAGGTATCATCACTATTCCATAAGAAGGTAAAACTGAGGCCAACAGACTAAACCTGAGTAGTATAACAGGGTTTCGTCTCGAGGTATCTAGTCAATTTCTGACACTATCTCACCACAAACACACTAATGATCACCTTATATTTTCTGGGATACCAAAAAAAAGACAAGTTAACCAAATTACAACTAAACAATAGAAAAAACTTTTAATTATCTAAGTTATATATATGCATGTTTTAAAGAATTTCATTAGCCAGAGAAAACCACTGAGAACACAGGCAGCACTGAAGTGGAGATCCACGTGAGCAGGTACTCTTGTTCACTGTCATGGTCTCAGTGCCCATATACTTGCATACGAGAACATGCAGTAAACAGATGTGAATGAATATCAATGTTTTTCTTCAAATCTTATTTTCAATGTACTCTCTAGATATTCCAAAAAAAAAATCAGCAGCAAACCATATTACTTTAAGTCCCATTTAAAAAAATTATCACAGTGAGGTTCTCCACACCTCCATTCATTAGTATTTTTTAATATTCACATATTTATTGAATCGTTCCAATCTCAAAACTCGAATAATAGAGTGAACTTCAAAGCACGAACTAGTGCTCACATCTGTTTGTACGAGGCAAAAGACAAATAATGCCGCATGTAGTTCCTATTTGGTGACCATAGAGCCACTGTGAGGTATCTCTTTTACAGAAGAGGAACTGAAGGGAGAGGTTCAGGTCAGAGTTTGTTGGTGACATAGAGATGTGACCTTCACATGCCCCACATACCGCTTCTCCTACGGAGTTTTGGGAGAAAAGTAACATGCACATCCTGCAAGAATTTTAACTAGCATGCTAACTCTGAGCTATAATTCTATACTGGTGCATTACTGATCCTTGAAGAAAGGATAAATCAGATGTGGGAAAAACCACAGCCCCTAAGATTTAATTTAATTCCAAGTCTACTAAGTAAATATTCTGAGATCTACAAGGTTCTCAGAGTCAAATTTGTATGTACCATGTTCAACTCCTCTGCTTCCTCCCCTTGGCCAAAACAGCCAATATTTCTGTGTTTACTTCACTTGCACTTTTAACCATGGTTCACTTTTCAATTTGCACCTACTCTTCCAACCTGACACCAGGAGATGGGTGGAGGCAATCTATCAATCACCCCATCCAAGACCTTCCGACGATAGCAGCAGAGGCTTTCTGCCTTGAAAAAGGGCCTGTGACAAAGTAATAAGCTTCCTGTGGTTATCACAGATTGGTCACTGTTTAACCAACCCAGGGAGCCATTTACTGTGCATTCTGCTCCAACACTGCGAATGTCACTTACTCCACCTACTTGAGTGGGTGGGGCTGGTTCTTTGACCCTTGTGGAAGCTCTAATAGCAATGTGTTCTAGAGTTTTATTGTAAGGAAAGCACAGCCTGGAAAGATTTAAGAAATCTAGCTTAATACTTTCCCTTCCAAGGATTATTATTGTACCTAGATTTTTAAAGAGAAAGAACTGCCTAGGGAGAATGATTACACAATTTGGTTGTGTATTCAAATGCTTAACATTTCTTTTCAGGGAGTAATGGTTAATCTAAAGCAGGGACATCTTAACAGCCACTTGTTTCTTCTTGCTCTTTATCTTTAAAGAGAAGATTTAACTGCTGTCTTTTATATAATTGCTTTATATGCTTTTTATGATTAGGTCTTTCTTCTGAAGCTTTTCTTTTTCAGGTAAAATGACCCTGTATACAAATGCTCTAAATGTTTCTTCTTCCCTTGAACTTTAGAGGCAAATCAGA
Source organism: Pteropus vampyrus (assembly GCF_000151845.1). Classification (NCBI taxonomy): domain Eukaryota; kingdom Metazoa; phylum Chordata; class Mammalia; order Chiroptera; family Pteropodidae; genus Pteropus; species Pteropus vampyrus. The sequence continues at coordinate 3,884,219 of NW_011888823.1, forward strand.
AAAGGTTTTGACTCCTCCCTTCTTCTCTATAGGAAAAAGCAACTGCATATGAATAACCAAGGGAAGTGACTGCCTATGGCTCTTGGTATTGTTTGGTTAACATGCAATTTTAGTTTTTAAACCAAAAAAATTATTGAGATTTGATCATATTCTTTTGCAAACAGCCTTTTCATAACATAAATGTTAAACAATCAAAATCTACTACTATTAATAAGAAAATAAAAATGGCTGTATATTCATTCACCAGATTAAGGAGAACCTAGTTTGTTAAAACTAAAAGATATTTGAAAACTGATTCAGGAACTGAGTCATACTTCCTGCTCTGAGACCCAACCACAACGTGTACGCACACTGGTGTAACAGCATTTTCTTTCTTCCATAAATGGCTCTCCCCAGAGCAAATATAGTTCAACAGGAACCAAACCTGCTACTTTAGCTATCGAAAGAAGCCAGTGAAGAAGGCATGGCCACCAAGAGTTTCATAATGCATGGACATCCTTTCTTATTTCTCCTAAGGTAGTTGTAAGGAAGAAAGAACACTTCAGAATGAAAAATTAAGATTATAAACTTTAGACAGGCTAGAATTTATATACCTACTTGACGTTATAGAAACAGAACAGAACCCACTTGACGACGTTATAGAAACAGAACAGAACCCATTCACATGATAGCTATTTTCGTACTGGTCAAAGACTATTTTTTACCACATTTTTTGAGAATTAAAGCGGTTTTTGTTTTCAATGGTTAGGGAACATTTTTATTTCTCCAGAGTAAAAAACAAGCAAGTAAAGAGCCAAAATCTTTTCTGGGAAACATCTGTCTTTACATCATTATGGAAAATGAAATCAAGAGCCCCTGGTTAGGTGAGCAAGCTGTCCAGAGTGGTCAGTGTCAGTGGGGGAATTCAGTATCATGGTTCTTCTCTGAGTGGCGAGTTGCCAATAAAAGTTGCCAACAAGAGCCCCAAGGAAAATGATGTGGAACTTACCTCATCAGCGCCATGTGCTTGAAGTTCTTTGTAGAATTTCAAAGAAATACTGACCATCACTTTTGTTTTGTCTCCATTAGGATTTGAAATATGATAGAGGACCCCATCAAAATCTGTGAGGAAAGCAAGTAAGACTGCTTATCTCAAAGTGCCTGCCTACCTGCTGTAGGCCATAAGCAAAGTCTCTCTTGTAAAAAGGAATATGAGTAAAATGGCGTTTATTTCAAATCCATGTGGGAAGTCAGCAGAAACACTGAGATAGAGCTGTCGAGTACCTATCTCTTTGCTCTTCTAAAATTACAAAGCTAGTCTTACCTTAATCACAGCTTAGTGCTGGAAGAATTAAAATTTTTTTTAACCATTTCTTAATATCAAGTATCTAGTCACGTGTTCAAATACTGTCTCAAAAAATTAAACAACATCCTCCCCCTCAAAAAAACTGTTGTCTTACTTGAATTCAGATCCAAATGAGGCGGCACATGCATCTGGTTATTTCTTAAGCTTTTAATCTATAGGCCTCCTCTCTTTTTGGCTTCTATTCTTCTACAGTACAGAGGGCTTATCCTGTGTAGTTCCTGAAACTAGGTGTGAGTGGCCATCACTTCAGGGAGAGGTGGCATGGCTGGTTAGTAGCGTGAGATGGGGACAGTGCCTGCCTCCAAGTCCCAGCACTTCAGAGCTGTAAAAAGTCTTCCAAGATTATCTAGTCAAGCACTCTTATTTTTCAGAGGGTAGCTATATAACTCAAAAGTTCACACAGCAAGTGTAGTATCAACAACCAGTTCTTTACAGGGAACAGAAAGCAGTAATATCTGACTTGCTGAACAGGTCTCTAGCATTTTCATGTTTTTCCACTAAGTCTAGTGGTAGACAAACTGAGATGATAGCTATTTGAAGACAATAACTTATTATTTCTGAATGAAAAAACCCTTATTTTGTATCACAAAATTAAACCCCAACTTCTAAGATATCAGTGGGTAACTTTACAGTGTTCACTAAACTCATGAAATAAAGACTTTAGAAAGATCTGACAATCAAGGGATAGTACCTCAAATGTCAAAGCTTATTTTAGGAACAGTTTTTTTCTATTTTTTATATTGTGCCTTCTCTTAATAAAGTTAAGATAAAGACACTTACCTGCAAATGTTACTTCTACTGCTTCTGGTTTGTTTCTGCAAAACAAAACAAGAGTCCCTTAGGAAAGATAACTATTGTTGCATGACTTCGAGGGGACTTGCAAAGGCTCTTGAGCTTAATTTAAGATCAGACCACTATGTATCAGTCTTATATTTACTGCAGACCTGAGTATACAATTAATTTTCTTATGCATCTGAACCTCTGGACTTAGTTAAGGTGGAGGATAAAAAAAAGCAGGACAGATAAAACTTTTGTTTTCCAGATACTGTCGAATCTCTGTTGTGGTTGGTGGTCACCTTCAATTCTGAATTCCCTAAGACCATGATACACACAGATTGTCTGTGTGAACGTACCAACTTTTGGTCAATGTCTCCTCCACAGGACTGTAGTGATGGGGGTAGGACATTCAGCAAGAAAACTGCTAAATAGAATGAAGCATCGTTTTAATATACTTGAGGTGAGAGGATGCTTTCAGGCCATAAAACAGAAAGTTCTTTTCTATTTCAAAGACAACCTGTAAACCCTCCTACACGTCTTTTCCCTTTCCTTTATGTCACCAAAGCACTCACCACTCTCCTTCATGAAGCTATCTTTAACTAGTTCTACCCTAGTTTTATTTTGTCTTGAAATTACAATGCTATACTTCCATAGAAAGTGTAGCACAAAACAGCACTGTGAAGCCACTGAAAACAGTCAAGACACATATTTTCCAACTTTAGCTTTTTCGTCAGGATCATGTTTTTAGACAAATACCTATACGCCTTTATTTTCTGACCTAATCATCTATAAAATGGGTGAATACAAGCGATCCTACCTCACAGAACTGCTGAAGCTAAAACAGGAGAACAGACATGAAAGAACCTATACTGAAAGGCAATGACAGCTTAATACCTTCTGTGCCATTCCCAGCTTAGCCTGGTACGTGGACATGTATCTGATAAATGCTACCGACTTATTACGTAGGAAGCATGACATAATCCTATCTATAAACAATAATGGTCAATTAACTCTCAACAAAAAGCTACTTTACATACTCTCTCCACTTCTTTAAGTCCAATGGTAGGAAACATATGAAGACTCTATGACTGTTTATCAGCTAGCTACCAACTCAAATGGGTCCACTTTATTTTATGGGCCAGCAGACAAGATAGACACATTTTCACATTTATTCCTGACTAACTTGCTCAAGACCTCGCAATTAAGTGCATAGGTTTTATACTACCTTTGCTCCCTCACACCTGTAAAAGGAACCACGAATAAGTGCCCTCCAGGGTTGCTGGGAAATAAGAGAATATATAACACTGTTTATGACTGTTTTAAAAAAAAAAGGCTGCTGCAGAGGCTAAACAATACCTTTCAAGGAAACTGGCTTCTATTGAGCATATGTTATAGTCCTGTTGAAAAATCAACCCATACAAATCACACACAAAATTCTATCCTGCATCTTCAAAGCCATTCATATGTGACATAAGAAAAGTAATTTGAATGTAAGAATGGAAGTATCAAGTGGTTTATGAAGAAGTGGAGTTCAGAATATGATGAAAAGAACTAGAATAAAATTTAAGTTGCTTCTATTCTTTCGTGGGAAACTGTAGCGAGGAGACAAAGGTAGTGAATGGCCAACAACCATTCCTCACCTCTAGAAAACAAGAGCAAAGAAGGAAGAAGTACAAACACAGCCCTACAACACATTTGAATGAGACAGTAAGAGGCTGCACGATGGGAGGAAGCACTGAAGAATACTTTTCTGGGGAAGGCTGGCTATGCCAAAGTCAGGGTGGAGGTTTATAAAGGTCCACATTGCATCACTTAAGGGGTGGTGATTGTTATGTTTTAACCTTAGGCTTTAATGCTGCCAGTGAAAGATTGAATTCCTCACTCTCCCACTTCATCAACAGACTGAGAAAAATCAACTATAAATAAATCACCTTAGGGTTCCAAGCTGTAAACATTCTGACTCTGGAATTTTGAATTTCTTTAGGCCATAAAGTTCCCTGAGCACAGATCCCCAGTGGGAGAAGTTGCTAAGATCTATACTAAGTGGTTTGCTGCTTGACTTGAGAACATTTGTCAAATCACTGCCATTAATATTTCAGTTTACTATTTATGACTTCGCAAAAGGTTGCAGAAGAGACAGGCTGCAGAGACAGCATTAGGCCAAAGGAGTCTTCCTGAGAAGTCATTTGGGAGTTAGAGGTCCAAGAACTCTGCTCTGAAAAAGAGACTGTGACCAAGATTGTGTCTCAATTCCAAGACCAGGTGTTTATTTACTTTTGTGGTTTAAAATCATGGAGCTAGGGGAGACTAAGATTGGTCTGGGAGAAAGTGTACCACTTAACAGGCCAAAAAGATAAATGGTTATTTTCTGTTCTACCATTTGCTAACGTTTCGGATAGTGGGGGTGAGTTTAATTACAGAAAAAGCAAGTCCTTCAGAGTTCTGTCACTTACTAGCTATGTAACCACAGGCAATGTTATTCAAATGTCACTGAGCCTCAGGTTCCTTTTCTAGATTGAGATGAGGTGGGTACAGCAAAGTTTCCCCAACAGTCTTATGACTAAGTTACAGATATGCTGAGATAATGATCCCCACAGCTCTTTGGGCAGCCTAGTGGCATGACCTCGAGGCTCGACGACCATTTACCCAAATGTACAAATATTATCTCCTTTAGTGTGTGTGTGTGATATATCATAAATAAAGTCAGAAATCACCAGTGCTGGGTGCCTGCACAACGCTTAATTCATGTCTACTCCCCCCGCAACTCTCAAGAGCCCTAGTTTTCTCAACCATAAATAGGAAGTGCTATTATCACAGGGGCACATTTGAAATCAAATGAACCCATGTTAAAGCTTATAGCCAAGTGCCTGGTTGATAGGTCATCAATAAATGAGTTTTTCTTCGAGGTGATATGAGAGGAGACCAGACTTGAAGCCACGGTAGGGAGAGGTTTTGGGATTATGGAAATTCCCAGAATCAGCAACTGTTCCACAGTACAAGAAGGAGAAGCCCTATTAGTGTTGGACTGTTGTAACGTTTACATCCTGGAACAAGCCAGCTGGGTAGATTCTCCAGTTTACTGACTGGACAGCATAAGACACTAAAACACATTAAATTCATTAAGAGGGTTTCAGGAGCTTTTAAAATCCTTTAGAAAAAATTTTCTTCAATCGTTTTTTCTAAGGAAGCATCTAGAATGTCATCTAATCAGTCAGTAAAGAACTCCTAGAAACTATATTATCTAATCCTCTTTTTCTCATTAAGCATTTTGGAGTTTTTACTCCCAAATGTATCCGATTCTCCACTTGGGCATTTATGTTCCTCTTCTAGTTATCCCTTCCGTGAGGTGAATTAGAAGAATCACTGAATTCTGCTATCTCACCAGAAAAGTTTTTGATCATTCTCTGAGTCTTCTATAAGGCTCTCATCATCTTCTTTGACCAAAGCCTATACAAATGGATATTAGATAAGAGGTCATTCTACTCTTTGCTTAAGCGGTATCTCAAAATATGGAAAGATCTAAAAGGCTATTCACACAGTGTCAGGAAAGTGATAAGCTCCTCCTAAGGAAACTGAGAACCACTCTAACTGGCTTTATCCTTCAAGAAAATATTTACTGAACTGACAAAATATATACAATGAGGATGCTAGGAAACAAGGATGACTAAAATGACAATGTCCCTAAGGAGTCATCAATTTGGTGGAGTGTACCTCTGGGGCTTCATGCCCAAAGCCGTCTCAAAGAGGCCAGAGGCCAGGCAGCAGTGTGTAACTACAATGACCTGTAAAAAGACCAAGCAGATCCTCTTAGCGAGTCAGCCACTACATTCCAGTTCTTCTAAATGCTTCAACAATGTCCTAATTCCGAGTCACTTCAAACCAGTCTGTCTCTCGGAGGACATATGCAGCATATTTGGGAATGAGAACAAGGTATCAGCAAGATTTAATTTATTCCTTTCTCAAATTTTCTCCTCCCACAGTTCTCGCCCACCCCAACTGGCACTGCTTGCTTACTGAGCTTCACTCCCCCTCACAGAATCACAGCGCCCCACAATATGCACAGCTGTGGCAAGAAGCCAGCACACACTTAAAATCAACAGCAATTTGCATCTGATAGCATTTCCTCAATCTTGGACTCTAGGCTCTAGCTAAGTAGACAGGCCTAGCTTCTAAGGCTGAAAAGGTTCTTCGTGTGTATATAGTAACAAAATAATTAAATTAATTTGCCAGATTACTTCTGCTTTAATTGGGGGTCTGGGTTAAGAATTCCTAAATGAAAAGGCAATGTCGTTGAAAAGACTTGTACATGAGGTTATTTGCATTGTTAAGTACAGCTTTTTAATCAGTCACATTCTTAGTTTGTAGGCTGTTGGGAAGACAACTTACTAATAATTATCATTTTGTGAGGCTATATGAATCATTCCAATAAGCCATTTTCTCAGGAGTGTGGTAGGAAAAAATAAAAAGCAATTTTGCTCGGAATGAATCTTAAGCTTTGTTGGAACAGCCTCTGAATTAAAAGGTTATCATGACCAAATGTATTCTTGAACAGTTTAGATGACAAAACTCCTCTACCCGAAGGAAGTTTGTGCTTTTACTAGGATGTCACAGGCAAGAAGATCCAACATATGAGAGGCATCATTTAAAAAAAGATCACTCTCAGAAGGAAAGCTATGGTAACTGTGTTCTGAAGTATATACTACAGAACTGTTTATAAGACTATCTCATGCTTACATTTTCAGTAGCTGGAAGAGTGTTGAGCATTAGAACTTTCTGAAATCATGGAAATGTTCTATATCTGTACTTGCCAAATTTGGCAGCTACTAGCCACATGTGGCAACTGAGCACAAGAACTGTGGCTAGTGTGACTAAGGAACTTAATTTTTATTTCACTTTAATTCTTATTTAAACTTAACTAGCCACACGTAGCTACTGGTTATTATAGGAGGACACCAGAGTTGGAAGATTCATTCTGCAAAGGGTTGCTCTGAACCATAATTTCTCCAATTGGTTTGCTGAGAAGGGTAAAGCAGGGTGGAGCTGACCTCTTCCAGGTTTCCACACAGGCAAAGCTTTTCAAATCTCCAGGGTTTCTCCTCCAAGCTACTCCATTTCCTTAATGTCTTCCTCTGATCTCTACTCCAACACATCTTACCCCTTAGCTCCTCTGTAACATTGCAAACAGGCTCTCTCAGAAAGCCCCCCCTTTTTCTGTACCTGCATGGTACTGAGCACTGATAGAATCCCAAAAATGTTTATGATTATCACACCAGTCTTCCTTTGCTGGAAGTTCTGACCTAGGAATGTGCCTTAACTACTTCACTGCTGCCTCACCTCCCTGGTATGCCTGCAAATTCACTTGGGTTTTTTAGACCCATGCTTCAGCTGGGTGTTGTAAGTGCAACCCCAGGAAAGCCCTACCTCCCTGGCCTGTATCACCATCTCTTTTCAAAGTGCTTTTCAGCAGAATATGTTTTGAGCCCACTAATTTAAAGTCATATCTTAAAGGGAAGATGGGCCAGAATAAAAGCCAAAACTTGCTGCCCTGCCCCAATATCCAACACTACTACAACATATACTTTGTAAAAAATGTCCTAGAAGTTCTAACTTATGCGTTCCAGACTTGAGTGCCTATTTTAAATCCTCTGAAATGGTTAGTTGCTTTTTTTAAGAGTAATTTTCTAAAATGAAAAGAACTGAAGTTCTGAATAAAGGGGTACATTTTGGAATCAAGTTATTAACACACAAATAGATATGAATGGAACTCCTACACTACAAGGCAAGCTTCTACTTGAAAATGCACAGGCATTTATCTTGTAGATCCGCATATAACTGCCCAGGTCTCATTCTTTACTAGTCCGGACTTGAGAATGCACTTAGATGAGCTGTAAAAATGCAGAAGTTAATTTAACTTCCTGTGTGCTACACTGCTCAAAAAAGTACATTGCAATTACCCAAAATAAGACTCTGAGCTGATTCCCTTGAACATTCAAAATGCAAAGGAACTGGTAAGTGAGGCTGAAGACAAGCAGCAAGTTAGTCTAAAATATAAGCAACTGCAGCCCCTGGCAGAAAATAATAGCAACTGTTCACTGTATGTGTTACTTCAAGGAAAGTTGTGCTTTGTTTTAGATAAAATCTGTGGCCTTATAAAAGAGATAGGAAACAATATACTCAATTTAAGCGGTGGGTTAGAAGTATTTTTTTAATGCCTCCAAGCCACAAGTTCATATGACCACTTAGAATTTCCCTTCCACCAATCCCTTCCCACCTAGGGTTCTCCAAGCACTTACTTTCCTCTTACTAGTCCCCAGTTCACCAGAAAGTTTGCACTTATTTACTCAACTATGGAACCAAGATGTGAAGCCCCATCCTCAAAGATGGGGAAATAAGGCAAAGGGATCAGCCAAAAATTAGAAGCTAAAAGCAATTTCCTGGCTCATATCTTAAAAGTATAGCAGCTTTGGGGGAGAAGACTGTCTTCTACCGTTTCCTGTGTTGGATAGAGAAGGCTGCCTTGGAAATTTGTCCTAAGGCCACCTTTGAAAAGGTCAATGGTAAAAAAAAAAAAAGGTCATCTAAGACCTTTATAGGCTTTTGAAGGCTTTCAAGCTTGCACCTGGACCAATACTACCACCGAAGAAATCACTGACCAGGGGTCTGGTAAAGAATGTAAAAGATAACCAGATAAAAGCTAGTGGGTGGGGAAAAGTGAATGAGAACCCCAGAAGAGATAAGGAAAGGGTGTGATGGGGAAACTATTAGCTTTGCTTGAGGAATGTGTAATAAAATGGCCAGTGTCTCTCACTGGGTTTGGGGAAGGGAAACTAGATATCGTGTCTTTCTGGCTGCAAGACTGGGTCTGCTTTCACTCTTCCCTCTTACTCCTTTAAACGAAACGAGGAGCTGGGGGTGGGGAGCGAGAAAGCTGGTGATGATCTGGGCTTGCGTCTTCTTCCCTCCACTAGCCCTGGGAATTCCTGAAAACTCCTTCCGACCCAATCCAAACGGGCTCTCCTCGGGTTCAGAACAATGACGGGGAATACGCAGGGAAGTGGCCCCCTGCTCGCTCCAGAGGGCAATGGGATCCTCCAGCTTGAGTTCTAGCCCAAGCTGCCCTCACATCCCACAGGTCTCCTGCCCTTTAGCACGCGCACTCCTGTCCACTCACTGCTTCCGCATCCCTCCTCTGAGCCTCTCCCCACGCATCTCTGATCCTCACCCCACCGCGCCCAACTGCCTCCCACGTTTACTCCGCCGGGGCAGTCCCCACACCCGTCCAGGTCCCCATCTCCCTCTCCCGTTGTCGAGGGTTGGGGGGCTGAACAACACTGGAGATGAACAGGGGTCAACTCTGCCTCCCTCGCCGCCCTCCGGCCCCGGGCGCGCGCTCACCCGGCGGCCGCGTTCTCGAACTTGAGCGCGAGCGTCTCCTCGATGATGCGGTTGTTCACCTCCAGCAGGATCATGGCGGCGGCTGCCCCGGGCAGGGGAAGGAGAAACAAGGGTGGGTAAGGGAGGGAAGGACGGAGGGAGCGGTCCTGCTGCTCCCTGAGGAGGGGGGCTGGGTGGGGTAGAAGGTTAGGGGAGAAGGGAAGAGGGACCGGGATGGGGAGAAAGGGAAGAAGCGCGCACTGTCTCGCGTAAGTACTGACTGTGGAGACACCCACCCACCTGACCGACCTGGCCCCAGAAGCCTGAACCCGCCTGCCGAGCCGCCGCCGCCGCCGCTGCCGCCTCACCGACAAGCCCGGTCCCCGCCCAGCCCCCGGCCCTAGCCGGCCACTTCCGCTCTCACACCCACTTCCGCTCACCGCCCAGACGCGCGGTCCCGCGGCGCCATTTCCGCTCCGACTCCTCGTGTGCGCGCACGCAGGAGCGCGCAGGGTAAACGGAGGCTGCGCTTGCGCATGCGCAGTGCCGCTACGCTGCCTCTACTTTCTCGGACCCTGTTAGTCTGTCTCTTAGCGGGCTGTGGTTTCCAAGGCATACCTTACTGTGTAGCCCCTCCCTTGCGCTCCCTGTCCCAGAGGTCTACTCCACCCTTCTCGTCTTATCGTTTCAGAGACCCCTCAAGTAGCTTGCTCTTACCATTCCCAGCGTACTTCTTTGTTTTCAGCTTGTTTGTTGACGGTGTACCCCCTCATGCCACACTGATGACTGTCCAGCGGCACCATTACGCATTTTTCTCCAACAAATATTTGATGGGCTTCTGCTCTGTGCTGGGGATACAGTGGTGAATGAAATAGACGAGGTCTTGCTCTAGTGGAGCTTATAGTCTGGTAAAGGAAACAATAAATAAACAATTACATAACTATAAATTGTTTTAAAGAGCTATGAAGAAAAGGAATAATAAGTCATCTAGGTGAAAGGCAACTTGGATGGGCCTCCACAGGCTTGTCATGCCTGCAGTTCTGTGCCTGGGGAGCTGCCTCTAGGGGCTCGAACATGATTATCCCCTTCCAGTACCTCTGCCACACATACCTTCTTACTCATCCACATGCAGAATCTGAACTCATTATTGTGCTACATCTGTGCCTTGTTTTGTATTTTCCTCTTCCGAGGGAATCTAACAAACTTAGTTGAAGCCCTTCTACGTGCAATGTTATGTTTTCTAAGTGCTCTCAGAGCGAGGATGGAGGAGTTGGGGGGGAGGAACAAGAAAATGAACAAAAAACTGGCCCCTGTACTCAAGGCTCATACAGCTCTTTAAAACATTTCTTTACTTACCGGCCATGGATAAAGTTCAAGACATTGCAGATGCCCCAAATTATATACTAACGCTTTAAAATTAATGTTATATGTTAAACTGAACTAAAATAATGAATATACATATTTTAAAAGTATATACAGACACTAAAGCCTTGAAAAAAAACCAGTTCACTGACCTATCCTCAATTCTTCTACATACTCATCCCGATTATATCCATGTATCTAAATAAATGCTTATATGACTAATTGTTGATTTGTTAATTTTAAGGATTATCTGTTGACTTTCTGCCATGGTAGATAAGAACATGACTCATCATTTCTGTTCCCCGCTCCACGTAGTTATGTAACAATGGTTGGTTAAACCAATAATCAGCATTTAAATTATTATGTATGCAAATATTGCTTACCAAGGAGAAGTGAATTACAACCTGCCTTCTAGCTTATACAGCTAGAGTTAATTATTGCCTTTTTCTCTCTCACTTGTCAATTTTCTATGTATCTACATGTGACTGCCCCCCAACCACTGCAGGTGCTCTAAGTTGTCAAAAATTCTAGCAATATTTTCCATATACTCAATTACGTAAGTTCCACTTATTCTTTAGAGTTTTTGTCCTAGGATCTTCCCTCCTCTTGTTTCAATCTGGATAACTGCTCTCTAGACTTGCACTACAGTGTCATTCTGGGATTTTCCTTCATAGCTGTTTTGGGCCGGTTTTGCCCATTTCCTGGATCCCATGTCTTCCTCTTTCTTGCTTTACTTCCTTGTTTTGCTAAAGCACCTCCTCTACTAATTTCCTAAGGAAGAGAGTTAGGGGATACGTTAGAGTCTTTGCATATTTTAAAATATCTTCTAGTCTAACACTTGATATGTAGTTGGGCTGGTTATTGAATTCAAGTTTGAAAATATTTTTTCCTCATAATTTTAAAGGTATTTATTACATCTTATGCTACTTTTCAAGGTTGTTATTTTAAAAGTCTGATTCCTATTCATATCCCTGATCCTTTGTATGTTACGTCTTCCCTGTCTCTGGAAACATGAGGATTTTTTTCTCCAGGATATTGGTCAGAAATTTTATAATGATGTGCTTTGGTGCGATGCTTAATAATTTATTTGTCCTGAGCACTCATTGAAAATGTAAACTCATGTACTTCAGTTTTGGAGGAAATTTTCTTTAATTATTTCCTTGTTAATTTCTTCTCTATTTTCTTTGTTCTTTTTCTGGAATGCCTATTACAGATGGTCCCTCACTTATGATGGTTTATCTTATGGTTTTTTAACTTTACGATGGTGTGAAAGCAATACGTATTCAGTAGAAATTAGACTTTGAATTTTGATCTTTTTCTGGGCTATTGATATACAGTAAGATACTCTCTTGTGATGCTTGGCAAGAGGCAGCAAACTGAAGCTCCCAGTCGGCCACATGATCACAAGGGTAAACAACCAATACTCCACAGTGTAATATTAAATGCATTTTTGACTTATGATATTTTCAATTTACAATGGATTTATTGGGACATAACCCCATTGTAAGTCGAGGAGCATCTATATTTAGAAGTTAGATTTCTGGATAGATCTTTGATTTTTCTTTTTTATTTTCTATTTCTTTGGGGTTTTTTGTTTGTTTTATTTTATTTTTTTCATAATCAAAGGAAAAAAATTTGACAGATTCAATATTCACATTACAATAAATGATAAAATTAAATATTCTCTTGATACAGAGTTTCAACTTTTGCATTTTTTTTCTATTTAACTTATCCTGCCATCTTTTTTTCTAAGCATTTCTATTACTTTCCTCCTACCTTTTCCTGTCTATGATTACATTGACAGGTTCCCTCCCTCACCCAGTAGTTTAGAAAGTTTACTCCTATATAAGCTAAGATGATTATCATTAAAAATTTAATATAGCTTTTAACTTTGACAACATCTAGGTAATATCTGTAACCTTTTGTCTTCATCCTCAAGTATACTGTTAACTGTTCATCTTACTGGGTAGAAATGTGGCATTTTATTTTCCAGTCTTGTTGATTTTTGGTGTGGAAGGAAAATATGTCTTATACTTATGTGTTTATTCTCACCCTAGATTGCTAAAACATATCCTCCAGTAATTCTTTCAAAGATGATAAGCAAGAAATAAACTATTTTTTCGATATCAAAAAATATCTTTGTTTTAGCCTCAAAATCAAATACCAGTTGGCTGGATATAAGATTTTAGGTTTAAAGTCTTTTGCCTGCAGAACATTTATGATATTGCCCTACAGACTTCCAGCATCCAGAATATTCAGTGATAAGTCTGCTATCAATCTGATACTTATTCCTTGGTAGGTTATCTCTTTTTTCTCTCCAGAAGCATTTATGATTTTTTTCTTTATCATTGTAGACACCAAGATTTGTCTAGGAGTAAATCTCCTTCCATCAATTTTACTGGGTACTCAGTAGGCACTGAAAAGCTCAAGACATGAATCTTTAACTATGGAAAGTTTTCTTCATTATTTCTTTAACTATTTCTTCTGCTCCGTTCTCTTATCTTTCTTCTGGAATTCCTATCAAATGGATGTTTAAGCTTCTGGGTCTATATTCTATGTCTCTTATTCTTTAATTATTATCTGGAAGAATGAGGGTTGACTCACTGTCTTATTTTTATTTTTAATAGTGATAAAATATATATAATGTATTTATAATCTTAAAAATTTATAATCTTAACCATTTCAAAAATATTTTTATTAAAATATAGCTAACATACAATATTGTATTAATTTCAGGTGTACATCATAGTTATTATACATTTATATACCTAAAAAAGTGATCACCATGATAGGTCCAGTAACCATCTGACACCATACAATGCTATTACAATATTATTGACTATGTTCTCCATGCTGTACACCACATCCCCATCACTTACTTGTTTTACACCTGGAAATTTGAACCTCTTATTCTCCTTCATCTTCCCCTCCCCTTTTTTGATTTTTCTTTTCCTTTTTTTCTTTTAAGATTTTCAAGTCTTTAATAATTAATTTTTAAAATTACAGTTGGCATATGATATTATATTAGTTTCGGGTGTATAACACCTGAAATGTCTAATAGTGATTAGACATTTATATTACTTACAGAGTGATCACCCTGATAAATCTAGTATCCATCTGATACCATACATAGTTATAATATTATTGACTGTATTCCTTATGCTATACTTTACATCCTTATTACCTATTTTGTAACTACCAATTTGTGCTTCTTAATCTCTTTACTTTTTTCACTTATCTTCAACCCCCCACCCATCTGGCAACCATCAAAATGTTCTCTTTATCTATG
>NW_011888823.1:3899345-3900021 GCF_000151845.1 Pteropus vampyrus
ATCTTGGCGTAAGTCTTACTTTTCATCACTTTGAATATTTCCTGCCAATCTTTTCTGGCCTGAAAAGTTTCTGTTGAGAAATCAGCTGCCAGTCACATGGGAGCTCCCTTGTAGATAACTAACTGCTTTTCTCTTGCTGCTTTTAAGATTCTCTTTGTCTTTAGACTTTGTCATCTTAATTATGACGTCTTGATGTGGGCCTCTTTGGGTTTATCTTGTTTGGGACTCTCTATGCTTCCTGGGCTTGTATGTCTGCTATTTTTTTTCTCACCAGGATAGGGAAGTTTTCAGTCATGATTTCTTTAAGTTTTCAGTTCCTTGCTCTCTCTTTTCTCCTTTTGGTACCCCTATGATGCAAATGTTGGTACATGTGAAGTTGTCCCAGAGGCCACTAAACTATCCTCATTTTTTTGAATTCTTTTTTCTTGTTGCTGTTCTGATTGGGTGTTTTCTGCGACCTTATCTTCTGAATTGCTGATTCAATATCTGTTGATTCTAATCTACTGTTGATTCCTCCTAATGTATTCTTCATTTCAGTTATTGTATTCTTCATTTATGACTGGTTCTTTGTTTTCTATCTTCACTTTTATGTTTTCTCTCTCTTTGTTAAAGTTCTCACTGAGTTCATCTACTCTTCCCCTAAGTTCATTGAGCATCCTTATAACCAGTAGTTTTT
>NW_011888823.1:3900071-3904405 GCF_000151845.1 Pteropus vampyrus
TTTTTGTATATGTGTGTGTTTTAAAACTTTTTTTAAGAAAATTATTTATTTAAATTAGTTTCAAGTATATAGTACATTGGTTAGACATCTATATAGTTCAAAACGATCCCCTCAATTGCTCCCTCCCTCCCCTGGCCCTCCACCTAGCCATCATATTGATGCTAACTGCATTCCCTCTGCTATAAACAGTGTTTTGAACTCTGAATGTGGTAGATTGCTTGTCTCCATTTTGTTTAGTTCATTGTCTGGAGCTTTGTTCTATTCTTTAATTTGAGATGTGTTTCTTTGTCTCCCCATTTTGCCTGTGTTTGTTTCTATGTATTAGGTAGGGCTCCTAAGTCTCCCAGTTTTAGTAGAGTGGCTTATGTAGTAAGGTGTCCTATGGGGCTCAGTGGCTCGATCTCTGTCACCTGAGCTAGGTGCTTCAGGTGTGTCCCTTGTATGGATTGTGTGTACGCTCCTGTTGTAGTTGAACCTTGGTTGTTGTTTGCATGTCAGTGGGAGAGACTGACCCTCAGGAAGATTGGTTGTGAAGATTGACTGGTGAATACAGTGGAGAAGCCTGTTGTGCAGGAGTTGACCCTATGGAGCAGGATTCACTTTAGCAGGACTCTGGTGCCTGCCCAGTCTGCCCTTCGGGTATGTTGTCCTCAGATGTGACCATGAGTAGTGCTCTGGCTTGGACAAAGCTGGCCACTGGGCGTGCAGGCTGGAGCTTCCTGGGAGGGGCCCCACTGCAGGCCAAGTTCCGATGAAGCCTGTGCCTTGCCTGGGGCCACCTGGCAAGAGCCACCAAGCAATCTGTAGGAGACTTGCACCCACGCTGTGCTTGGATGTGCCTCGAGAGGCTAGGCCTTGAACTGAGGCCTGGCTGCTGCTAGTGCTGGGCTTGAGGCTGCTCAGCAAGATGTATGGGGCATGCTGGGGCCAGATGCTACTTGTTTAGATTTTGTGAACTTTTGAGAGATGTTAGGAAAGTCTGCAGCATGAGTGAAGGTAGGCTGTTTGTATGGAAAACCCACTGGAAGAGGCTTGGGTGGGCCTGCACGTTGTGTGGGCGGGGCCTCCGGGAATCACCATGACAGGCAAGTGGTGTTAACTGGGTTGATGGAGAATCAGATCTGGTGGCCACCTGTGTCTGTACGTAGGGAGCAGGAAGGGCTCAACAAAGGATTCTGCCAGCACTTTTATCTGGGAGGAAACTGCCCCTTTAGCCCTTGCCCTGAAGCCAGACAACTCAGTCCCTCTCTGTATGTCCCTGGCACCTTTTGAGCAGCTGCCTCAGCACTGGAGCTCAGAGCGAGTGAATCTGTCAATAGTAAGTCTGCATGCAGGCCCTTTAAGAGGAATTCTAGCCACTTTTCGTCTCAGCCACAATCTCTGCTGGTTTTCACAGCCAGATGTTATGGGAACTTCTCTTTCTAGCACTGGAACCCTGGGATGGGGAGCTAGGTGTGGGGCTGGGACCTCTCACTTCTCCAGGGTGACCTCCATAGCCTAGATAGTCCTCTTGATTTTTAACTGCCACACGCAGTTATGGGACCAACCTGTTCTGTGTCTCCGCCCCTCTTATTGGTCTTGAAATGGCATCTTCTGTGTGTCCCCATTTGTAGGACTTCTGTTCAGCTAGATTTCAGTCGATTCTTCATGATGGTCGTTCTGTAGTTTGTTGTAATTTTGATGTGGTTGTGAGAGGAAGCAAGCACAATGTTTACCTACTCCACCATGTTGTCCGGAAGATCCTCTTAACCATTTTTAAGTGTACAGTTCAGTAGTGTTAAGTATATTCACATTGTTGTGCAATCAATCTCAAGAACTCTTTTTATCTTGAAAAACTGAAACTCTATACCAGTTTTTGTTTGTTTTTGTTGTTCTATTTTTTTTCTGTGATATTCCTATATCCTTATTTCCAACCATTTTAAGTTTCAGTTTTCTTATTTTTAATTCCCAAGATCTTTCCCCCCACCCACAACTTTCTCCCCTCCCCATATTATTTGATCTTTGTTTTGTGGACAAGAATATCTTCCTTTTGAGGACATTATAGTATGTTCATTTTTAGTTTTTCTTCTGCTTTCTGCTTTGATATGTTTATTTGGATCCTTTTCTATGCTGATTTGTTTTGGCCTCTCTTTTATGTTAATGACCATCCTCAAAAGACTAGCTACTGTTCATATTTAAGGATGAGACTCTAAAAAGCTTGAGTGGAAACAAAATGTGTGGGCGGGATGAGTTGACTAGTGCCTTGCCACTCAAAAGGGACCAGCAGCATTGCTTCATCTGGGAGCTTTTTGGAAATGCAAAATCTCAGGCTCTACAATAAACTGTAGCTATAGAATCTACATTTTAACAAGATCACAATGAACATTATGTTGGGAGAAGCACTGAATTAATGGGCTTCATTGTAGGACGCACCAATGATGCACCAGAATTCATTGGGTCCCACAAATATTAATATTGGGAGAAGAATCCTCCAGTTGTGTTTGGGGTTTATAAGCTTGGCTGTGAAAGTTCCCAGAGTGTATGGGAGCAGGGAAGAATGCTTTGAGTCCCAGGTGACTTCCACTTAATGCGATTATCAGTCCTGTGCCTACCCACTGCCTTCACCTGGGCTAGAGTCTATAGAAAATGGATCTCTGGTGGTGGAGATGAAGGAAGGGGTAGAAGTAGAATAGGTCAGGTGGGAAAAGAGATAATCACTAAACTGCTTATTGAGGACTTAGAACAGATTTTTCAACCAATTTTTTTCATCTTGATTTTGGTTTATTTAAACTTATGACAAAAAGAACAAAAAATGTCTTTGTACCCATCACACAGATTTCTTGAATATTAACATTTTGTAATTAAAATGGCTTCAGAGCTTTTAAAAACCTACAGTTGAAACTTCCTGTGAACTCCAGCCAATTCCATTCCTTTCTCTCCTTCATCTCCCCTTCTGCAAATGAAACTATCACCCTGCATTTGGTATTTATCCTTCCCAAGCATGTTTTTACATTTTATTACATATGAATGTATCCATAAACAATATACAGCATATTTTAAGCTTTTTGGTAATAGGATCATACTGTAATCTCCTTTCGAACTTGTTTCTTTTAGTCGACATTATGTTTTTGAGATTTATTGATGTTGTTACATGTAGCTATTTTAACTGTTATGTAGCATTACAACATACTATTATACATAATGATTGTTAGGGTATTCATTCATTCTTCTGTTGAAGGAGATTAAAGTTCTTTCCAGTATTTTTGCTCTTACAAGCAATGCTGCTTTGGATATTCTTATACATATTTCTTTTGTATAGGTATGAAGGTTTCTTAAAAGAATGTTTTTAGGAATATAACTGCAGACATGTGAGCTACAGACATCTTCAACTTTGCTAGATGTTGCCAAATTGGTCTCCAAAGTAGTTTTACCAATTTATGCATCCACTAGCAAAATATGAGGGTTCCAACTGCTCCCTGTCCTTGTTAGCACTTTGTATTGTTAGTTTTTGAAATGAATCAATGTAAAAAAACAAAACATTTGATTTTTTTTTTAAAACAAAAATGATCCAGGCAGATAGAGAGGCGTGCATGAAGGCTCAGAGACCAGATAGCATGATATCTTGCAGAAAGTGAAAGCAGATTAGTAAATTGTGGATAGGGCTGGAGGGCAGAAGTACTGAGAGATGAATGGCTGGAGACATAATAAGAGCTAACATTTATTGAAGTTGAGTATTTATTCTGTGCTAGGTGCTGTTTTAATAGCTTTACCTGTATCATCTCATCAAATCCCTGTGACAACTCTAAGAAGTAGGTACTACTATTAGTTCATTTGTAAATGATGAAACCGAGATGCTGAGAAGCTGAAAAATGTATATGTGGCTGTTATTGTACTGGGATTTAGACTCCAGATGCCATGCTCTTGCAATACTGATATCCAGTACTGAACTGGATAGTTTTGTACTTTAGTTTTAAGTGTGATAAAATCAGTGTTTAATGTAGCAGCTACCATCCCCCATCCATGTGGCAAGCAGTCATATGGATGGTTGTCCACATCCCTGGTGTGGCTTGCTGATGCAGGAGTAGGCAATAGGATCCTTGTCCTCCCAAAATCAGGTTGTTTGCTTCGATCTGCTTGGCAGTTTGCTAATGGGTGGGCACAGAGGCTGGCCACTGTTTTAACCCCAGAGGCTGGTCTGAAGTGGCTTCTCTGGTGGTATTAGCTGAGGGGATTTAAAGAGACAGAACACTCCCTCCCCCTCCCCTTTTCATTATTTTCTTTCCTTTTGTACAGAGATTTAACAAAATTTTTGTCAGGTTACTGGCTGACCACAGATATAACAAAATGAAACTTCA
>NW_011888823.1:3906030-3908388 GCF_000151845.1 Pteropus vampyrus
TGGAAAAAAAATAAAGAATCAAAATTGTACACTAGAAAAATCAATCAAACATAAAAGTAGGTAGTAGATAAAGAACAAAAAGTAGATATAGAAAACAAATAGCATAGTGGTAGAAGTAAGTTCTTCATTATCAGTAATCATTTTAAATGTATATGGTACAAGTACAAGCATAGTGGTAGAAGTAAGTTCTTCATTATCAGTAATCATTTTAAATGTATATGGATTAAACTCATTAAAAGACAGAGATTGGCAGAATAAATAAAAAACATGATCCAACTATATGCTGCTTACGAGAGACTCACTTCAGATCCAAAGACAAAAATAAGTTGAAAGGAAAAGGGTGGAAAAAATATTCCATGCAAATAGTAACAAAAAAAGAGCTGGGGTGTTTATGCTAGTATCAAAATATAGATTTTAAGTTAAAAGTTGTTACAAGAGACAAAGAAGAACTTATATATTGATAAAAGGGCCAATTCATCAAGAAGATATAATAATTATAAACATATACACATCAAACGACAGAGCCCCAGAATATATAAAATAATTTGATAGAATTGAAGGGAGAAATAGACAGTTTTGTAATATTAGTTGGACTTGGGATTGCAATGTCCCACTTTTAATAATGGATTGAACAGAAGATCAATAAAGAAATAGACTTGAACACTATTAATAACTAAACCTAACATGCAGGTACAAAAGGTCTCACCAATAACAGCAGAATATACATTCTTCTCAAGGAATCCTATGGAATTGAATCCTATGGAACAATCCTCATGGAATGTTCTCTAGGATAGACCACATATTAGGTCATAAAATAACTAATAAATTTTAAATATTTAAAGCATACAAAATATTTTCTTCAACCATTAGAGAATAAAACTAGAAATCAACAACAGAAGAAAAATTGGAAAATTCACCAATGCATGAAAATTGAACAACACACTCTTTAACAACCAATATATCAAAAAGAAATCACTAGAGAAATTAGAAAATACTTTGAGATGAATTAAAATGGACATACAATATAACAAAACATGGGAAGCAGTGAAAGCAGTCCTTGGAGGGAAATTTATAGTTGCAAATGTCTACATTAAAACAGAAAAGATCTCAAACCAACACCCTAACTTTATACCTTAAGGAACTAGAAAAAGAAGAGGAAATAAATTCAAAGTTGGCAAATGTAAGGAAATGATAAAGATTAGATCATAGATAATAGGGAATAGAAAAACAGAAGTGAGAATCAATGAAATAAAAATTTTTTCTTTGAAAAGAATAACAACATTGATAAGTATTTAGCTTGACTAAGAAAAAAAAGAAAGAAGATGCAAATAACTAAAATCAGAGATGAAGATGGGGAACTTACATAAATTAAAAAGATTATAAGAGTATATTATGAACAATTGTATGCCAACAAATTAGATAATGTAGATGGATGAACAAATTCTTAGAAACACATAAATTACCGAAATCATTCAAGAGGAATAGAAAATATTAACAGATCTATAACAAGTAAAGATGTTGAATCACTAATCAAAAACCTCCCAAGAAAGAAAAGTTTAGGACCAGATGGCTTCACTAGTGAATTCTGCCAAACATGTGAAAAAGAATTAATATCAACTCTCCTCAAACTCTTCCAAGAAAGAGAAGAGGAAGGAAAACTTCCTAACACATTCTGTGAAGCCAACATTACTCTGATATCAAAGCCAGACAAAGATACCACAAGAAAAGCAAACTGCAGATCAATGTCTTTCATGACTATAGATACAAAAATCCTTAACAAAATCCAAGCAAACCAAACTCAAAAGCACATTAAAAAGGTTCTATACCATGACCAAGTGGGATTTATCCTAAGAATGCAGGATGATTCAACATAAGAAAATCAATCAATATAATATATTACATTAGCAGAATGAAAGACAAGAAAAAAAGAACATCTCAATAGATGCAGAAAAGGCATTTGACAAAATTCAACATCTTTTCATGACAAAAATTCTCAGAAAACTAGAAATAGAAGGGAATTTCCTTAACATAACGTAATAGTGGACATTTATGAAAAAACCCACAGCTAACAACATACTCATGGTGAAAGACTGAAAACTTTCCCCTCAGGTCAGAAACAAGACAAAGATGTCTGCTCTCATCACTACTATTTGTCATTGTACTGAAAGTCCTAGCCAGAGCAATTAGGCAATAAAAAGAATTAAAAGTCAACCAAATTGGAAAACAGGAATTAAACTATCTCTATTTGCAGATAACGTGATTCTACATAAAGAAAATCCCATAAAAGCCACACACACACACTCCTACTAGAGCTAATGAATTCAGCAGTTTTAGGGGCCAAGATCAATACTCAAAAAT
>NW_011888823.1:3910643-3920858 GCF_000151845.1 Pteropus vampyrus
AAATTCCCCCTATTAATAGGATCATTTCTAAGAAACCAATTATCCCTAAACACATGCCACGTCCTCGTTCTTGACGATGCATTCCTTGAAGCCTCTGTCCCCATCTCCGGACCTTGTCACGCAGTAGGGTAGAAAGAGGACGCGGCAAATTAGATCAGCAACCTAAATATAAATGCCAAAAATATAAAACAATTAGAAGAAAAAACAAGTGAAATCTTCATGGCCTCAAATTTGGCAATGAATTCTTAGACCTGACACTGAAAGCACAAGCAACAAAAGGAAAAATAGATAAACTGTTTTTCACCCAGATTTAAAACTCGTGATAGACACAAAGCTGTATCTTCAAACCTGAAATGAGTCAGCCAAGATCTGTCATTAGGTATAGTCAGTGGAAATTCTGAATATGAATAATGCAATGAATTGTGCTATTTACAGGACATTAGTGATTTATTTTGTTATTTAGAATTTATGTGGTTTAATGTGCCTCCCAGAAGGTTATCTGCTTTGGAAGATCACAGGTAATAAATCTCTCATTTTAACATACAAAGAGAGGCATACTACTTTTGTTAATAGATAGTTTCTTCTCTTCTCTGCTGAGTAAGTGTTGCATTGAAGAAGTGCCAAATTACTTGTTTGCTGAGGCTGCTATCATATCGTGGCCCAGTTCTGATAGGAGGGACAAATGTGACAGGGCAAATCAGGAGGCTATTCTATTTGTCTGAGTAGGAGATGATGACAGTTTGATTTGGGTGGAATAGTGGAGGTGGAGAGAATTGGATATTTTTGAAAATTATTTCAGTGAAGGCATCAGAAAGCTCTGGTGATCGATTGGATGGGTGCTGCATTAATTTTCTATGCTGAGAAACAAATTACTACAAACTTAGCAACCTAAAATAGCACCCACTTATTATCTCTCAGTTTCTGTGGGTCAGGAGTCCAGGTACAGCTTGACTGTTCAGGGTCTCATCAGACTCCATATTCTACTAATTAGAAGCAAATAGCAGGTTCTGCCTCAAGGGGAGGGGATTATACAAAGGCACGACTCATTGATGCAGTGCGGGGAGTGGGGCATCGCTTTAGAGCGGTGATCCTCAACCTTTTTTGGCACCAGGGACCGGTGCTGCTATGAGAATCTAATGCCTGATGATCGGAGGTAGAGCTGATGTGGCGATGCTAGCACTGGAGAGTGGCTGCAAATACGGATGAAGCTTCGCTCACTTGCTGGCCTACCAATCACCTCCTGCTGTGTGGCCCAGTCCCTAACAGGCCATAGATTGGTAGCGGTCCATGGCCTTGGGGTTGGGACCCCTGCTTTAGAGTATGGGCCCCACAGGTAGAATAAGGCACAGCAAAAAGCCAGCTATAATGTTCAAATTTCTGGCTTGAGCAGAATGAGTGTTAATTGTGCCCTCTATTGAGATAGAAAGCATGAAGGAGCATGTTGGTTGGGGGAAGATCTTGAACTCAATTGAGAAGTTAAGCTGCTCGAGGGCATAAACCGAGCCTGTTCTGTTCTTCACCAAGTACCTCGTGTCGTTCCTGACACATAGCAGATGCTCGATAGAATGAATCAATGAATGAGATCTGTGAGACATCCAAGGGGAGATAGTGATGAGGCAAATATCTCCTAGAGGGCACTAGTGTTTGTATAGTGATTAATACATTGTTCTGGATGAGACTGCCTAGGAAAGTGGGTATGAAAGGGGTCTCAGGACTGAGTACTGCAAGCCCTAACCCTGAGAAGTCAGGCTAGAGAGGAAACACTGGCAAAAGACACGGCGAAATGATAGACACGAGAGTGTGGTGCTGAATGCTCCTGAGAAGTTGAGACAGGACTGAGCAGTGTCCATGGCGAGCACTGGTTTTGGTTGGATGGCGGGGCTCAGTGGACAACTCATTGGGCTGAGTAGATAGGAGGTAAGAAAAGGGAAGGCAAGCAGATGGTTCTTTCTAGAAGTCTGGCACACAGAACTGGGTCAGCTCTCTTGGTCAGAAGGAGAGAGAGCACCTTCTCTGCCTGTCTCGGAGTCATGCTTTCATACTGCTTTCTTTGTTATGTTTTTATTATAGTCAAGCTAGCATATTTCTTTAAGAATGTTAAGAATGAAGAATATGCTCAAGAGGCCTCTTTTCTTCCTATTTTCTCCCCTCCCCTTCCTTCTCCCTCCTCTCAAATAACTCTGTCCAGAACTTATTCCGCCCCCCGCCCCCAATCCATTAGTATGGAGGAGACCTGAGCAGTTTTCATTGCCCACAGGTAGGCTGCACGAGATAAGACTTGATGATAAAGAGAGCAAAGATGATAATAGTGTGAGGATCCTGAGAAAATGGTCGGAAGATGGACTTTAGGGCACAAGACTGGCTTTGAGGTGGCCGGGGGACAGCAACTCCACTGTGGTAGGAGCAAAGGAGGAAGGCGTGGGGTGTGTCCAGTGATGGTATTTATTTGGTGTCAGGGAGGTTCCCAGAGCTCAGGTCTATCTTTTGTATTCACCTCAATCCCCGAGGTACCACCTTCCACATAATAAACTGTTAGGATTTGTTGAATGGAAGAATATGTGCAGAAATCCTTTAAAGGACAGTATAAACAATGTATTTCTTTTTTACTTTTTAAAAATGAAACCCTTAAGAACTTTGGTTATCACATAAGTAACACATGCCCTTTGCAGAAAATTTAAATAATATAGAAAGTTTCCCTTGAAATTCTACCCCACGGAGATAACAATTGTTAATGATGAGCTTCTGCCTTGCCAGTAGGTTCCATATTAAACCAAAGGGTCACTGTACATGTGGGATTGAATGAATTGTTTTTCCCACTTTAACATTATCTCCTTTGTGTCATGTGCAAAGATTTCTTATCTCTCATAACTCCTGCCTGGTCTCCATAACCCGTCTGAGTCCTATACATTTCTTTAACAAAATCTGTCTGATGAGCAGTTAGGCTGTTTCTAAGTTTTCAGTACAATGACCATTCTTGGTCATACAATTTTGTACACTTACGCCATTATTTTCTTAAAATAAATTCTTAGAGGAGGGCAACGCGTATGCACATTTCAAGTTTTGATACCTATCTCCAAATTGCCTTCCAGAAGACCAGGCTTCCGTCAACAAAATGTTAGGGTGCTTGTTGCCTCACACTCTTGCCAACAACTGGCTATTATAAGCCTTTTTAATCCTGTCAGTCTAAATGAAAAATGACATCTCATTTTAATTTGCTTGTCTGTAGTTATTACCGAGGTTGAAAATCTTGAATATGATTTTTGGTCACTTTCATGTCTTCTTTTATGGAGTGCTTCTTTATGCCTTTTACTCACTTTCTATTTGGCTTGTAATTTTATTATTTATTTCTAAATAATCCATAATTTAATAATATTACTCTTTATCATGCTGCAGTATTTTTTTTCTGTTTTGTTACTTGTCTTTTAGCTATGCTGTTGGTTTGCTTTGCCATATATAGATTTTACATTTTCGTGTCAAATTTCTCAATCTTTTCCTTTATGGTTTTTAAAACAGGCATAGTACTAGGAAAGCTGATTGTTACGTCAAAATTAAAAATTCTTCTATGTTTTCTCTATTACTTTGTAGATTAATCTTTATTAAAATTTTATCCTTTTCTGCTTATTAATTGGATGAACCATATATGATTACATTGTAGGCACTTCCTTAGAAGTAATCGCTATTATCTGATTAAGGTCTGTCCTTTTGGGCTCTTTAATTCATTTACATTCATATATTCACATGGAGATATACACACATATTTAACACAAATAGTATCATTCTATATATATATCCAAGGGTGAGAGACCTCGATGTGATTCTTTTAGCCTTTTTCTTATGGTCCCACGATGGCTGCTGCAGCTCTGGCTATCACAACCAAAGGAAGAAAAAGAAACAGGTGTCACCAAGTAGCATCTTTGCTTTTTGTCAGGAAAAGCAACAGCTTTCCTGGAGTTCCCAGCAGTCTTCTCCTTAAGCCTCTTTTGCCAGAACAATATACATGGCCACTGCTAGGTGTAAGGGAATGGGGCAGAATAGACAACAGATTGTCATAATTGGCTTAGAACATCCTCATCAAATTGAAGTCCCCTTGGTGAGGAAGGAAAGGGAATGGATAGTGGATAGACAACTGCAGTGTGTGCCTTGTGGAAATGTGTAGACCTCTAGGCAAAAGCCAAGATGGCAGATCATGTGATCCCTAAGAGCATACTGCAGAGGGGCGATGCCAGGTTTTGAGCTCGGATCCCTAAATGGCAGACTGTACTTCCTTTTTTTGTTCTTGTGAGTTGGCCAGATTGTTTGTTATCATTTCCATAAACTCTCCTTGGACTTGAGCTAGTAGGGGTGGGGTTCTATTCTTTACAGACCTGAGCAGAGTTTTGGACACATTTTAAAATGTATTTTCTCGTTCGTTCTTTACAGCAGTTATCATCTTTATTTTACACAAGAAGAAAAAGAGTCTTTGAGTGGTTAAGTTACTCAAGTTTTTTGACAATTAGTACATTCCATATGCCATCTCTGTATTTTTAAGAGGACCATCTTTAAAGGGAAACTGTTTATTTCTTAAATAGCATCAAGAGGACAAAAGGAATAAATACATGAGATATGGATTTCCTCTGGGGGCTGTCACCAGCTCTGTCCCTGGATTGTGTCAAAAGGCAGGAGGCAGCTTGACTCTGCCATGTATCTGAGTTTCAGAGACCTAGGGAATGTTTAGTTTTCTGTTTGTCTCTTTCTAAACTTTATGCGTGTAATTCATTGTCTTGATTATAATTTAACATAGTTGGAAGATGTGAGACATTCAAGTTATAGATTTATGTGAGAAGCACAAGAGAAAGTCAGTGCATTTGGGAGCTAGGACTCTCCTCCCTTCTCACGCCATAGTCTTTCCCGGGCTGACCTCAGCCAGCCATGGCTGTTACCACCATTGAGACATGCTGGCACTCCAGATGTTGATTCATTCTGGTCAAGCAGAAATTATTAACTCCTCTCCCTAGACTCGACCTTTCTCCTGCATTCCCTATACTGGTCAACGGTACAGCTATCTATGTGGTCAAGCCAGGAAGTTATCACCCCCACATGCCACCCCTTGCCATATTATGTAGAATTTTTTCTTCTAAATCATACCGTAATGAGGATGGTGGCCGCAATCTCTTGGACTCTTGTTTGAGAGTAGCTTGTTGAAAAACTGGGGATGCTTGTTAATCATCTAGAATCCCAGGCCCTTCCTCGGGCACGGATTCAATACACCTGGGGTGGGGCCCTAGAAGATGTATGCTCAACAAGTGTTCCATGCAGTTCTTCTGAGCAACGGGCAGCACTAGTACTTAGCTGGTCTCCCTGCCTCAGGTCCTTCTCCTCCTGTCAATCTAGCCCTATCCGCTGTAGAAATATTTTCCTAAAACGTGCCAGTTGTTCTTTATCTACAACGTAAAACCCAAACAGGGAGTGACTGGGGCACTACCTCTCTTCCCAGTCTCATCTCTTATCTTCCCTGGAATCTAATAATACCAAGTATTTGTCAAATCTGAGGATCCCATTGCTTTTTCATTGTTCAGTGCCTTTGCATATACTGTTTTTTTTTTTTTTTTCCCCTGCCTGGACAGCCCACCTTTCCTAAGTCTACCTGGAAAACTCCTATTCATCCCGCAAGACCCAAATCAAGTATTCTTTCTTCCCTGCAGTACTGGTGGTATTTGTGGTAGTAGGTGCTTGTTAAATATCTGTTGGATAAATATAACTTTTCCTATGTGAGAGGACATTTAGAGCCAGCACATATGGCAATTTCCAGGAAATTAGTGTTCACACAATTTTCCCTGTGAGTCTAAACTCTGGAGAGTTTCTTATTGTGCAAATCAGTCATCACTCTATTTGTTTACATTTACAAAGTCAATATGTTAAACTGTGAAGTAATAGTCAACATTTATCTGGTGCTCACAGTGTGCTAGACACTGAATTCGTCATTTTACTTCATCTTACAGATGAGGAAACTGAGGCTCAGGGGTGAATTAATTTGCCCAAGATCACAAAACTGCTAAGTGGTGGGACTGGCACAACGCTATTCTGCCTCTTTCAGAGATTTATTTACCAATTGTTTGGATATGCCACATGTGTCTAGGATAAAAGATCCCTGGATAGAAGGGTGTAGGTAATGTAAATGAGTGACGCGGTGTGGGTGTGAAGCAATAAGGATGGGGAGGGAATATGGCAAACTGGGGGGTGTACACCCTGTTTAAAGGAGTCAGCCAAAGCTGAGAGCCAGCTGCTCCCCCTCCCCAACATTTTATAGTGAAGAATCTCAAACATACAGCAAAGTTGAAAGAATTATACAGCTTATGCCTGCGTACTTACTACCTAGACTCTGCCATTAACATTTGACTTGCTTTTCCCATAGCTATGTATCTAGTCATCACTTTATCCATTCATTCATATTACTTTTTTGATGTTTCAGAGTAAATTGCAGACAACAGTAGACTTCTCCCTAAACATAACAGTATATACAACATTGACTAGAGATCAAGATTTGTTTATAGTTTTTTATTTCTATGTAAAATTTATATACAATGAAATGCACAAATTTTAAGTGTATATTCACTAGGTTTTGACAAGTATATGATCCTGTATCATCTCAACCCCCGTTAATATGGAAAACATTATCATCATCCCTAAAAATCTCCCCATGTCCCAACCCAGCTTATCTTCGCTTCTGAAACCCCTAGAGAGGAATTTTCCATTCTAGAATTGCTTTGCCTGTTCTAGAACTTCATAAAAGTGGTATCGCACAGTTGCATTCTTTTGCGTAAGACTTCTTTCAGCATTAATTTTTAAGGATATTTCCAGGTTGTGGAGTATATCGGTAATTCATTCCTTTGTATTGCTGAGAAGTAGTCCACCGTATGAATATATCACAGTTTGTTTATCCTCTGATGGATGGACACCTGGGCTGTTTCTAGTTTTTGCCTATTATGAATAAAATTATCAATATTTTTGCACATATTTTCATTTCTTTTGGATATGTTCTTAGGAGTGAAATTGCTCGGTTATAGAGTAAGAGTATATTTAGTTTTATAAGAAACTACCAGATCTTTTTCTAAAGTGGTTACATCATTTTACTTTTTTGCCAGCAACCCATGAGAGTCCTGGTTGCTCCAGCGCTTGAAATTACTGTTCTTTTTCATTTCTAGTTATTCCGGTGATTGTGTAGTGCTATTTCCATGGTGATTTTAATTTGCATTTCTCTGATGACCAATGATATTTACTATTTTTTTCACATACATATTGGGCATTCGTATACATTCTTTCATGAAGTGTCTGTTTAAATCTTTTGCCCATTTTTGGGCATGCTTCTTGTTATTTATTTATTTATTTTTATTATTGTTGGAGTTCTTAATATGTCCTTGATGCCAGTTCTTTGTCAGATAGATATTTTACAATAGTTTTCTATTGTAATAGTTCTAATAGTTTCTAATAGTTCTATTCCTTTTTTTTTTGAATAGTGTCTTTTTGATGAACAGAAATTTTTTATTTTGATAAAGTCTAATTTAACAAAAATTTTTTAATAGTTATTACACTCTTTGATTTGTTTAAGAATTTTTTTGCTTACCCCTAAGTTATGGAGATACTCATCTATGTTTTCCTCTAAAAGCTTTACAGTTTCAGCCTTTACCTTTAGGCCTATGATTCTTCTCAGAACAATGTTTGTGTATGATACGGGGGTCAAGGTTTGTATTTTTCTCATATCTAGTTATTCCAGGATCCTTTTGTTGATAAAATTTCCTTCTCCCGTTTGATTGCTTTGACACTTTTGTTCAAAATCAAATGATGGTGTGAATGTGGCTCTATTTCTAGGATCTCTTCTCTGCACAAACTTTAGCTGATTTTTGCCATAGATTCAGTATTGTCAGATCTTCCAAATTTTAGAGGAGGGCATAGAAACCCAGACTTTTTTTTTATATGAAGAATTCTAAATTTTTAAAAGTTGAGAATGAATTCTAACTTAAATGAACAAACAAACAAATAAATAAATGGACGAACAAAGAAACCAATCCTGTGCAGCCAAAGAAACTCACTCGCAAGCTGATTGCATCCATGGCATTGGGATTAGAAGTAATTTTAGCAGGAAGCTGGATCTATGTATGGTCAAGTCACAGGCCTTAATTTAAAAGAGAGAAAATGGGGATGTTCCCAGGGTACACAGGCAGATTTTAATAGCCAACACAAGTCAATGAGAATTCACTACAGGAGTGAGATTAAAGCCCAGGACTGAGCTTTCTTTGGCGTCTAGGAGAGCGCGGGAGCATGTTTCTGGAGTTATCTGGAATTACATCTGGAAACAATGGAGGCAAGTGGGCGATGAGGAGAGGCCAGGGCACCCTGGATCCCAGTGGAAGGACTGAGAGTGTAGGCAGCTAGACAGAGCAGTGACAGGAAAGAGACAAAGACCAAGAGAGTCCAGGGTGAGCCGATTTGGCGTCAAGGGTCTAGAGTAGAGGAAACTAAGAGAAGCGGCAGGTCTCTAAGCCTAGGCCCAGCCGTATGCTTCCTGGAACTGGCTGCCGGCCTCTTTGGCTATCTGGTGGGAGGGGAGGGGTAAGAGGGGTAGAGGGGTGGGTTTGAGACAGAGCAGCCAAAAGACATACAACTGCAGATGACAGAGCTTAAAGGAGGATGCTCAGCAGCACCGCATTCTTCCCATCCCCTTGTTTAAATTATTAGTTTTTAACATTTTAAAATTATATTTATACTTAAAAACTTGTAACAGGGACCACTTCACATGTTTCAAAAAAAAAACCAAACATTAAAAGCTGTTAATGAAAAGTCTTCTTCCCACCTGTCTCTCATCTGCCAGTTCCCATCTCTAAGCCTTGCACCCCCAGGTAACCATTCATACAGTTTATTTTCACTGCAACCAAGGCTACTACTTTAGCAGCCATGTCCGTCAGAATGTTGGCTATGCGGGTTGGGCCACATAGGGTAGAACTTGGTGCAGTTGGCTGCGTGTAAGAGAAAACAAACAAGACTTCACGAAGACAGAAGTTTGTTAGAACTTGCTAGAACTTTACCTCGTGAATATGTAAGAGGGTGCTATAGGGGAAGGAAACCATTCTACTTAAACTGTGATGTGGTGCTTATTATGGACTGAGTGTGTCACCTCAAAATACACATGTTGAAGCCCTAACCTCCAATGTCATGGTATTTGGAGGTGTGGCCTTTGGGAGGCAATTAGGTTTAAGTGAAGTCATAAAGGTGGAGCCCCATGACGATATTTGCATCCTTATGTCATGTGAGGACATGGCTGCACAGAAGGCAACTGTCTGCAAGCCAGGAAGAGAGCCCTCACCTAGAACCTAGCCTAGCCGATACTCTAGTCTTATGCTTCCAGCTTCCAGAATTGAGAAACAAATAGCTGTTGGTTAAGCCACTATGTCCATGGCATTTTGTGATGGCAGCCCGAGCTGACTATGTGCTGGAGGACCAAAAATTGAGCTATAAGAAAATGGAAAAGATTTTCAGTTCTCTTACATATACCTCTTAACTACTTTGCTGAGAGTACCCCAAAGTGCTGTTTGAAAGCGTGGATTCACACTGGTCTGGAGGAAGGGTCTGTGGGCTAGAAAAGCAGGATGACCACAGGACTATGAAGTGCTTGAAGCCAGCGACTAGTTGAGTGACATAAGTGGGTGATAAACTTCGACTGCTCATCTCAAACTGTACTCACAGTCTGACACTTGCTAAACTCTAATCTGGAAGGACCTTAAGCGGGGAATGGAAAAGGTTTACAAACTTTTAAGTGCAGTGTTAGATGCTAGGTGTTGGCTGCCTAATCTAACGTCTGTGGGGTACAGGGTATCTCCATCTGGATTATTTCACCCCTCCCATCCAAGTTGTTTGGTTCAATTTGAAGATAATGCTGCCCTCTCCTGGACTGATCTTGCAACTACAACTCCTGGTCACCAGGAGTAGATTATTTTTTTTTTCTCTTTTGCTTGTTTCTAGGTGTAGGCTGGGGTCTCATGCTCTGCTAAGTAATTTCTTACAGTCATGGTGAAGTCAACTTCCCCTCCAGTTTTATTTCCCAGAGGCCGGAGGTGATATAAACAGAAGGCAAGTCACTTGTGGGTCTCCTAGTCTCTAGCGATATAATCCATCTTTTTTCAACAATTTTTTATTGCACCCTAAATGCTAAAATGCCTTCTAGG
The DNA here is from genome assembly GCF_000151845.1 of Pteropus vampyrus. Lineage (NCBI taxonomy): Eukaryota > Metazoa > Chordata > Mammalia > Chiroptera > Pteropodidae > Pteropus > Pteropus vampyrus. Next base: position 3,920,840 of record NW_011888823.1, read on the forward strand.
TACATGAGATACAGTGATC
>NW_011888823.1:3922763-3929323 GCF_000151845.1 Pteropus vampyrus
GTCTTACCACTGGAGACCTAAGTTACCATTGTTGCCACCCCTATGCTCCTCCAGAGGGGCTGGTCCCCTCTACTCCTTGGGCTCGAGGATGGGCCGGACCCTTCCCTAATACCTTAGTCATTAGTCTAAATAGACTGGAATGCTGAACTGACTGAGGGCTTAGGAAAAGCAGAAGGGAACTACACACAAGAGGAGCTTAAAAATAGATAGTAGATTTGGCGGCTCTTGCCCTTGTATTTCTCAGTCGGTCCCTTGCAAGGACTTCCTGTCCGGTGACTGCTGCCTCCTTGTGGCAAACACTCTCTTTCCCTGTAGCCACAACTTGCACTTAGGCACACAGGCGTTTTGCAGTCCCGGCTCCCGACAGTCTGTTTTCTCCTGTGGCCCCAGACACTATTTTCTGCTCCAAGAGCTACCTTTCCCCTAGATGATTAATAAAGGGAATGTTCAGTCTCTTCAGGGACTCCCCCACCTTCAAGTCCTTTCTAGTCTAGGCATCAGATCACAATTGTCCAACAACAGCAAATCATAGGTAGCCCCAGGCAATGGTCTCCTATACTTCTTGCTGCTATTTACAAATAATAAGAGAATCCAGGAGGAGAGCATAACTTAGTTTAAAAAATACTTTTACCAGTGGCAAAAATGTATAAATTTGGCATTGAAGGTAGGGACATAATTTACAGTTGAATAGATTGGTGCTAACTGTAAACGAGAGAGGATGGTTGGGAAAGAACAATGCCAGACTGACCAGCCTGGCTCATTGGAAGTGAAGCTTTTAGGCACAGCTTACACTCTGAATCGTGGTGGTGATCCATGATCCGTGAATCATAGGAAATAAGTCTAGTGCCATTTCTTGTACAACCATTGATTGAGCACTTACTCTGTTCCCTTGCAGAGGATCCAAAGATGATTTGGAGAAGGGCCTTGCTTTCTAACAATCCACGGTCTAGTGGGGAAGGCTGGCTGGTAAATACATCATTGCAGTACAGTAGGTTCATGTTATAATGCAGGTGTGATTAACGTACCAGAGGGGTAAAGCCAGAGCACAGACGTGAGCTGCTGGGAGCAGCTGAGGCAGGTACCCAGAGAAGTCATCCTCCCCTACTGAGAGACAAGCAGAATGACATGAGCCCAGCTTCCTCCATTCACTGATTGCCCCAGCTCCAATGGTCCCCCTATTGTCTAGCCAGACTCCAGGTCACCCATACCCCCTGCCGCAGGGCCGTTCTAATCAATGAGCTCTTGGCAGTGGTTGTGTAAAGGAGCGGCTGGTGGTGGAGGGGGAGTTAATTATCCCTCCAGGTCTCCACCAGACCCCAAGCCACCCCACAGAAGCCTACGATATATGTAAAAATTTTCTGCTTTTTGTCCAAGTACAGTTCTCTGCCTCCTTCCCACAAGATTGCCTGCAAGTTCCTCCTGAGTGGAGGACTCCTGCAATGCCTTCCTCCAGTGGATTCCTTCTGAAGTCTCTCCTGTAAAAAGTCAAATCCCTTCCCCTTTACCCATCAGGCAAGTTGAAAGTTTTCAAGGGAGGCCTAGTAGGGAATATAAGGGATAAATAAATGGAAAATAAGTATAAGAAAAGGGAGAGAATAAAAACAGTCATCCATAGAGTGGAGAATTCAGATAATGGATTTCTAACTCCATCTTCATCCTGGTACCCCTGCTTGGATATATGGACCCTGTGAGGCTCTGACAGGTCTACGACCTCTTAATCTGTTCTCCAAATGTAGACATGGGCAGGGCTTAAAGAGGAGGGTGTGACGTGCCTTCCCTACTTCTCTTTACTCATGCGGTTCCCTCTGACTGTTAAGTCATTCTGGTCTCTGAGCTCCAGGCTTTTACGGTTGGACAGACCTGGCTGGTGCCTCAGGTAGGAAGCCACCTCTGTTGGCCAGGACTTTCTTTGGATTAGGGAGACTTGTTTGACTGTATTTTAGAAAATGCATTTATTTCTCTGGGACTTGAAGATTTCTGCTCAGTTGGCTTCCTGCCTCCTCTCTTGTGGCCATGCATTCAATTCTGATCTACATGGCTTTAGTGGTGACCTAGGAGGCCACAGCCTCTCATCTCCTCCTTTTACACCTCTCTCTTATGCAAAGAAGAGGCTTACCTCTCCCCAGTTTGGTGTTTATTGCTTTGCCCTAGGACTGTCTTCTGTGGAAAGGCAATACCGGCAGGGAGAGAACATACTAAAATGTGTGGATCTGAGTGAACTTACAGAACCTTAGGCCTGGAAGCAACTCAGGAGTTGTCTTCTCTACCTCCCTCAACTTGCAGAAGAGAAAAACTGAAATACAGAGAGGTAAAAGGACCCCCTCAAGTTTACACAAATTATTAATGATAGAATCAGGATAGAATTAGGACTGGATACAAGGTATCCTTATTTTCAGTGTTGGTAACTTTCCAAAGGCTTCACACTGTCCTCTGGCCAGTCCTGGGGGTTTGGGGAAAGCCTCTTTAGCAGTTGTCTAGGTAGAGAGAGCAGCGTACCTTCCTTCCCCAGTAGATGGAGCTTTATATGTTTTATGTATTGGGCTTCTGATAAGATTTTGCTTCAACAAAGTTTTTACAGTTAAAAAAGACATTTGAAAACCGGTAGGTGATTCTGGAGATGTTTTAGGAGATGATTTCAGGGATCGAGATGGAGACTTCTTTCAAAAATTTACGCTTCCTTTAGACAGAGACCAAAACATTTATTGTTCCGTTAGAGAGAAGGCTTAAAATACACTTTAATGCAATTCATTGTTATCATTTCCTTTCCTCTCTAGATTTTAAGAAGGTTAAAATCAGAAAGAACATAAAGGGGAAGTAACATAAAATGGGACATCTGGGGACAGGTTTGTCTTCTTATATTTTGCTTAACTCTGGTCTCCCCTGAATGTCCAAGACCAACCCGGTCCTCTCATCTGAATACACAGACATAGCTGAAGATGGAGAAAGCTAGAGAGGACAGAGATGCAACTGTAGGTAGAGTTGAGGCCATTGTAGGGCCAACCAACGGCCAAGGTTTTTTCCCTGGAGTTATCTTATCCCACACGTGAGCCAGACCTCGAAGTTATGGAAGGTTGACGACACTTCCAGGTGAAGCCTCCCTCTAAAGGAGTCCAAGAGGGAGGTGAAGGAAGAGATCCCTGGTTGCTACACCAACAGAGAAGGCAAAGATATCCCAGTAACTGTTCTCATTTCCTTGATGAGAGCGACTTGAATCTGAGTTACTAAATCACATTTCTTTCCCAATCTTTCAACTAGATCGAATCATGACTATATTCGTGAAAAATGCATGGAATTTTTCTGATTGGGAGATGGATGAGGCTTTCAGCGGCACACCACCCACAGAAAACTATTATAGCCCCTGTTCGATGGACACTGAGGCACTCAACAAGTATGCCGTGGTCGTAATCTATGCCTTGGTCTTCCTGCTGAGCCTGCTGGGAAACTCCTTGGTGATGCTCGTCGTCTTAAATGGCAGGGTCGGCCGCTCTGTCACCGATGTCTATCTGCTGAACCTGGCCGTGGCTGACCTGCTTTTTGCCTTGACATTGCCTATCTGGGCCATTTCCAAGGCAAAAGGCTGGATCCTTGGCACACCCCTGTGCAAGATAGTCTCATTCCTAAAAGAAGTCAACTTCTACAGCGGTATTCTACTGCTAGCCTGCATCAGCGTGGACCGCTACCTGGCCATTGTCCACGCCACACGCACGCTGACTCAGAAGCGGCACTGGGTCAAGTTCATATGCTTAGGCATCTGGGTCCTATCCCTGATCCTGTCCCTGCCTCCCTTGATCGTTCGAGAGGCCTATCAACCACCTTTATCCAACCTGGTCTGCTATGAGGTCATGGGTGTCAACACAACAAGATGGCGCATGGTGATGCGGGTCCTGCCCCAGACCTTTGGCTTCCTCCTGCCGCTGCTGGTCATGCTGTTCTGCTACGGATTCACCCTGCGCACGCTGTTTCAGGCCCACATGGGGCAGAAGCACCGGGCCATGAGAGTCATCTTTGCCGTCGTGCTTGTCTTCCTGCTCTGCTGGCTGCCCTACAACCTGGTCCTGGTGGCAGACACCTTCATGAGGCTCGGCGTGATCAAGGAGACCTGTGAGCGCCGCAACGACATCGGCCGGGCCCTGGATGCCACCGAGATCCTGGGCTTCTTGCACAGCTGCCTCAATCCCCTCATCTACGCCTTCATCGGCCAGAAGTTTCGCCACGGACTCCTCAAGATCATGGCCATCCATGGCCTGGTCAGCAAGGAGTTTCTGGCCAAGGATGGCAGGCCTTCCTTTGTGGGGTCTTCTTCAGGGAACACTTCTACTACCCTCTAAGACCTCCGCTCCTATTGCAGCCCCTCGGGGCTCCTCCCTTCCTATCAGCACCCAAGCCTCATGCCCACTGGCCGTTCGCAGTCTCTGTGTCAGGGAAGCCCCCCATCAAGGTTACAGGAAGTTGCTGAGGCTGTATCCTTACCAGGCCCTCATCGCATGGCTTGAAAGCCTGCCCCGGCGCCCCGCCCCTTACTGGAATTACTATGTCCGCTGCTAGAGCTCTGTCCATCCTACCACTGAGCCCATAGCACTCTGTCTTCGGAGACATTTTAAAGACACTCTTTTAAGTGACTGTAAAAATTTCCCACCATTGGGAGCTATTAGTGGCAAACACCATAGTCGCTTCCCCAACTCTCCCTTTCCTTGCTTGCTAGCAAAGTCCACTTCCCTTGAGAGAGGCCGAAAATGACAGATACTCACTTTCTAGGACTCCCTGAAGCTAGGAGTGGCCATATCCTCTCATTGTGGCTAATAAGACTTAAGGGCAATTGTGTACTGGTAAACCACTCTCCTAGGGAAAAACGTCCTGATTTGTAGCATTTGCAAAGTTGCATGGTATAAATGCTCCAACCATGGCAATTTCAAGGGTGGTGGTGTTTAGCAACCAGATCACAAAACTTCTAGAAAATGTAATAATCTGCTTTCACAAGCAAGTACAAACTGGCTTCAGCACACCATTGCTTAAGAGGAAGTTTGCTGGGGTCAGGGGACTCCTGGGAAATACACCTGATTGAAAAAAAGAGACTCACTCACCCACATATTGCCTTGGACTATGGTTATTGGATATGATGTGTGGAGCTGAGGCCAGGACGGAGGTACCTCTGCCTGTCTAGCTCGAGATTCTCCATATAGGTTGGTGAGGAAGGAGTTAGGAGCTAAGCCCTAAGAGATGGATCTGATTAAGGAGAGAATAGAGAAGAATGCAGAAAGAATCCAGGGAGGAAGGCTGGGAGGTGCTTCCTTCCTTCTCTAATACCCTCATCACCTCTCCTACTGCATCCCTGAAATCACATCTTCTTCCATCTTATGCTGTCGCAAAGGCAACTCTATCAGGGGCTTCTGTAAGTTAATAAGGATCCATATTGGGTCTGGGGAAATACAAATAATGAATGCACATCCAAAAAGATGCTTGTCCTCTTTAGTAACCTGGGGAGTGGGAACCAAACAGCAATAAAATAACTTGAGAGTGTTTTAAACAGAATAAGGATGGAGTCAGGACTCTCTTCAAATGAAGTACACCATTGTTCGATTAGATTTTTTAATGTAGTGTGTAATTCTTTGGTTACATTCAAGACACAAATGATTTGGATTTTGGATCTGTAAAAATGCCAGGATGTTGGTACTGAAATAACGTGGTGTATTAAAATGTCAGAGACTGGTATGTTGATCACTAGATACTGTAAAGATGAGATATTTGGTCAAGGTCAGGGGTTCACCCCAGGGAGCAGTCAATGTCTGGAACAAGACTGAGATCAAGGATCTTAGAAGAGGAGTAGGGGCATCAGAGATGGCAGAGAGCTAGGGATGGTGTACAGATGCAGATCTGAACAAAACTAGCTCCATCTCTGTGTCTTGGATTTCTTCCATCTTTAAGTTTTCATGCTGTGACCTTTAACCAAACTTACTGTCCTTAGCAAGCATGATTGTCTGTGTTCCTTAAATTTACACGATACAGCCATAAATGTTTTTGTTAGTAAGGGCTGGGATGTCATGACAGCTGAGATAAATATCAAGGTGGTGGTAATATTAATGGTAAACAATCATCTATCACAAGACCACCAGGAGGTATGGCTCCTGGTGCTCCCACATTCTTTGTCTTTTGTCTTGTCAATCATGAGTACCTGAGTTATACTATTAAAAAAGTCCTACAAAGGAAGTCTGTTAGCAGAGAATAATATGTTCAGATTGCTGGGTCATCTGTCCGCTCTGACCCTACATCCCTATAAGTAAATTACCCTATAAAAAAATCTGTTGTATTCTGTGGAGTTGTCTTAAGATACCTTCTCATTATGGTGGCTGTTACACGTCTGCCCCACCATCAGACAGTTACAATGGGGGTTAGGGATGGGGTAAACATCAAGGATAGAGTTGAGGACAGAGGTTGGGATGCGAATGTATGTTCTGTACAATGTGTGCTGATTTTAAAAATTGAAAACTTGTTTGGTAGGCTTTGTTCAAATGTTCCAGCCTCTAAGTAATTATGTTGAAATATATTATTTTCCTGTATGCTAG
>NW_011888823.1:3929373-3935356 GCF_000151845.1 Pteropus vampyrus
CCTACATCCCTATAAGTAAATTACCCTATAAAAAAATCTGTTGTATTCTGTGGAGTTGTCTTAAGATACCTTCTCATTATGGTGGCTGTTACACGTCTGCCCCACCATCAGACAGTTACAATGGGGGTTAGGGATGGGGTAAACATCAAGGATAGAGTTGAGGACAGAGGTTGGGATGCGAATGTATGTTCTGTACAATGTGTGCCGATTTTAAAAATTGAAAACTTGTTTGGTAGGCTTTGTTCAAATGTTCCAGCCTCTAAGTAATTATGTTGAAATATATTATTTTCCTGTATGCTAGCTCCCCTTCTGACTAACCACGGCCCCCTCACCATCCCTTGCTCCCCTGTCCAGTGGCCCATTCTTACTAGTGCCAGCAAAAATGTCAATTGATATTTGGATTTTATTTCATAGTGGTTTAAGATCGTCTTTTCCCCAGAAACTTCCATTTTAATTAGCGTCTTTCAGAGGCTGAAAAGTCTCCTTAGTGCATATGAAATAAAATGACCACGTCCTCTTTGGTCTAAGGGTCTCCCCAGAGATGACCACTAACCAAGAAGTCGTGATGGCGTACAGGCTTTTGCTGTCTCCACGCAGAGGCTGGAGGGGCCAAAGATCTCTGAGTTTGACCCAGGAAACTGCAAGTGGCTATCTGCTGAGCTCTTATCACAATTGCTTTGATCCATCCTGGTATTCTGTTTTTAGACTTAAGATCTTTCTTCCAATCTTGAGGGTAGAAATGAATTAAAGAATTAAAAATCAGACTAAGTTAACTCGGACTTTCTAAAATTAGTTTTACTTTTTTTTTTTTTTAAATCGAAGTAGTTCATGTGAATTGTTTAGTTTTATAAATATGGCTTATAATGAAAACCAGCAGTATCCCTCCTGCCCTACAGGCAAAGGCAATGACTTTTAACTCTCATAGCTGTTGCATCTAACAGCAGTCTGCATATTTCTAAGTATGCTTATTCTGCTTCCTGTTGATTTTGATTTTTTTCCCAGTTTTAGATATCATCTATTGACTTTTACTATTTTGGCTTCTGAAGATTTAACATTTCCCAGACTGTCTCCTGCTTTTACCCCTGTCCAGGAAACACCAATACTGCCACCCATGTTCCCCCAGGACACAGGTTCCACATTCCTTTGGTTAAAGCAACACTCAATGTTTTTGTTATAATGATTATGTAAAAAATTATTCACGTTGGGTACAATGTGTACATTTCTTTGTACAAGTTTTGTTTTCTCTGGATTTAACAATAGAATTTTTTCATGTACTTTTCATTTTATTAGTCCCATATGTCTTTCTTAATACATTCACATTAGTCAGATAATCTATTAATTTTTTTCTTTTTTGGAGATTTCTTTCCTGGAGTCCTTCATAGTCCTGTTGCAATCTGGGCAGGTTTTTCTCCAGGTCTGCTCCTTTTTTCTAAATTGCTTTAACTATATTTCCAGATAAATTTAAAAATTTGCTTGTCAATTTCTGTAAAATATTGTACTGTTGCACTGTGATTTTGTTTTGAATTATATTGACTCTATAGATCAATTTGGAGAAAACCGACCTCTCAATAATATTGAGTCTTCCAATTCATAAGCGTGATATCTTTCTTTAATTATTTAGATATTCTCTAATTTATCATGGAAATGTTTCAGTTTCCGGTACATAGATTTTTGTACATACTTTGTTAAATTAATTCCCAAGTATTTATTTTATGGTTATTTGGCTGTTATTACAAATGATATTTAAAAAAATTATTTTCCAGATTTTTTCTTACTAGTATATAGACATGTAATTGAGTTATATATATTGACCTTGTATTCTGGGACTTCAGTAAATTCAATGATTAATTTTAGTAATTTTATTTTTAAAGATTCTTTTGGATTTATATACACCATTGTGCCATCCAAGAACAAAGGAAGTTTTATTTTTTCCTTTTCATGATGCCTCTTCTTTATTTTTCTTGCCTTATTTCATTGGCTAGGACCTCCAGTACCATGCCGAATAGAAGTTGTAAGAGTGGACATCCTTACCCTTTGCTCCCAGTCTTAGGGGTAAAGCATTCAGTTTTTCTCTATTAGATAGATATAAGCTAAAGATTTTTCATAGAGGTCTTATATCAGTTTGAGGAAGTTTTTTTCATGAATGAGTGTTAAATGTTCCTCTTTCTTTAAGAGTCTGGCCTCTGGAGCCAGACTGCTACTGCTCATAGGCTTCATGACAAAAGGCAGATTACTTAACTTCCTTTTACGACTTCATAAAATGGGGAACACATACATAATATTTAGAATACAATAAGTATTATATAAATGTTAAATATCATTCATTTAGGTTACTTCCTTATTTTGCTGAATTATCGAATTTTGCTGAGGAAGTATATATAGGAGATAACTTTTTGGAGAACTTAATTTTCCAAAAAAAAAAGGCCTTACTTCTACTCTCACACTCGATTAGTATTTTGGCTGAGTATTGAATTCTGGGTTGGAATTCATTTCCTTCAGAATTTTGCAGGCTTTTCTTAATTTCTTTTAGCTTCTAGGGCTGGGCTGCTGATGTTATACTAATTTTCCATCGATTGTATATGACTGAATTTTCTCTTAGAAGCTTTGAGGATATTCTCTTTATCTTTTTAGTTTTTAGAATGCATAATGATGTGCTTTTTTTTTTTTTTTCCCCTCAATAATTTTTCTGGGCACCTATTGAATCCTTTTTATCTGGAAACTCAGGTTCTATGAAATTTTTTTCTATTATTTCTTTGGTACATTTTTAGCCTTCATTTTCCCTATTCTCTTTTTCTAGGATTCCATTTTTTTTCCCCCCTTCTGGGTATTGAACTCCCAAGATTGATTGTCTAAAACTTTTATTACTTTCTGCCTATTTTTCAGTATCTTCATCTTTCCACTTTTCATGAAGTTCCCCTGAATTTTACTTCCTAGCCTTTTCACTGGAATTGGAATTTTCTGTTCCCCGATGTTTCTTTTTACAGCACCTTTTCTTGCCTCATTGATGCAACATTTCTTCTTATCTCTCTGAAGATTTTATGTGTTTTTTTTTTTTTGTGTGTGAAAATTTATTTAGCTCCCTTTATTGTCTTTGAATCTTTTCTTTTGGTCTGATAACTCGGTTACCACTTTACGTCTACTTTTTGACTTCCATTTAAAAATCTCATTTTTTATTTTCTCTCATGTTTCTTTGTTCTTGTTGCTTGTGGGATTATCCCTTAAAAATACCTTTGGTGTCATTTTCAGTGGATTTGGTGAGGGATCAGAGGTTAAAACAGTCCTTTAATCCTCCATTTTTGATAAAAAAAAAATTCCTCAGGATTTAAAAAAACATACTTACTTTAAAGTCACGTTCATATTGCTCTGTTATCTTTAGTTCCTTAAGTTTGAATTCTCCTATTTGTTATGCCAACTGACTGTTGATTGTAGTGGTTGTTATTTCTCTGTAATATTTGATTGTGAGCTCATCTATTGTCCTCACCATTTACTACTCAGACTTGGTATTTTGAACTGTCACTCAGGTGTCCCTCTTTCCCCTATGGTCTAGGGCAGGAATTTTGCTTTGGGGTCATGTCTCAAAGCTGGAAGGTGTTTTTCAATTAAGGATGGGCCAGCTCTTTCTTGATTCCTAGCCTTTTTCAGTGAACTCAGTTCCAGTCATCTGCTGTGCATGGGATCCGTAGACTCATTGGTGTTATTGTCCCTATCTTAGACCAGTTCTAGTATTCTTCTGGGTTCCTGTGGCTTCAACACCTACTTCCTGATAAGTCCATACATTTCTAAGTTCTCTTTTCGTTTCTGGTCCTTAGCGATATTTCTGTTTCTCTTTTTTTTTTTTCTCTCTCTCTTTGCTTTTGATCTCAGATATTTATTTAACAATTAAAAATATGTTTTAACTAACATTTCTATGTTAGTGTGCATGTGTGTTTGTATGTGTTGTTGCTTCTCATGCCTCTTCAATCCACTGTCATGACAGGATATCAGTAAAAATTCAAATAGCACATAAAATAAAATCAATTTATGTTCCTGTTCTTTATTTCCTTTCCTTAAAGATAAGCCCTGTTAAAACTTTCTCCCAGTGAATTTTAAATGTCAACCTGGAGGACACATTGACCATATCTATAGTTAACTCACAGGGTGTTTGTGTATATTGCACATGCATATATGTGTTGGAGGTGAGAGACTCTACATTATCTCAGAATTAGTAACACTTTATTTTTTAAATTAAATTTATTGAGGTAACATTGGTTAACAACCAATTATAGAAGTTTCAAGCATATAATTCCATCATACATCTTCTGTATGCTCATTGTGTGCTCATTGTGTGCTCACCATCCAAAGTCTTATCTCCTTCTGTCATCATATATTTGACCCCTTCATCCTCTGCATCCTCACCTACACTTTTCCCCCTCTGGTAACCTTCAAACTGTTAGCAGACTCTTATTTTAGCCAGGTTCAAATCAATGGGATGGGAGAAGTAAGATGTAGAAGGTAAGTGGGAAGGTGTCTCTGAAGAAATCCAGTCACTTCCGACATGAGACGAAATCGTATTGCTCAACAGAAACCTATGAGGCCATATCCGTACCTCTCTTGGTTCCCATATTGTAAACAACAAGGCTGTCTTGCTGAAAGAGCTGGCTTTGCTCCAACTTTGAAAGTGTTGAGGGTGGAGGGAGACTAAACAAGTAAGGCCTACGGGCTATGCAGTACAGGGCTCCCACTTGGCCAGAATCCTTGTTCACTCCTTTGGGATCCTGATCATACTCAGCATGTACTGTCCCCTGTGCATACTTGTCAAGGTGTTTTAGAAAACATGTTTATAAGAATCAAATAACCAGTTAACTGATTTTGTATCAAATGCCTGATAGACCCTTGATACGAGAGCAGGTGTTATAGAAATGAAACTTAGAGAACAAAGGAAAATTGTGAATTGTGGCGATGTGAGGAGTTCATGAAATTTACTGTAGCATCAGGGTAATCAGAACAAAGAGATCTATCTAGGGGTCCTAGCGCATCACAAGCTGAATGTGAAGATTTGGGAAAATGTTTCTAATTAAATAAAAAAGAAAAAAAAAAGACTTAGTAGCCTCATGACCTTAAATACTCACTTAAAACTTTCTAAACTCGTTTCCTCTTCCACGAAGTAAGGTTTGATTAGGTAAGCTCCAGTTCTGAGAGGCGATGCTCTAAATTTAAGACTCTATCGAGATGTACAGATAGGGCTATATCTCTGTGCGAACAATCTGAAACTTCTATTTTTCTCAGATCAAGATTATAAGGAATTAGGTACTTCAAAGAAGGTCGCTTTGTAGTGTGTGCTTTCCAGACAGCTACCGACCAGGTCTAGCATGAGGAGTTCCTGAGAGTTCTCCCTCCTTTCTCCCTCTCCTCTCCTTTCTCCTTTCTCTTTCCACCCTCATCCCCCTCCAATACCTTCCTACCTCATCTGTCAGCAGTTCACTTCCTTCAGGGTAAGCAGGACACTTGGAAAGGGGCAAATACCTCTGAGTAAGTGCAAGACTTTTCTTTCAGTCACTAAGCATAGAATGAGAATGGGTTTCCGAACTTGTTCTCTTGTATAGATCTTCTCTTTTTGAGCATTCAAGGTCATGAGCAAACCTGCATGCTGCAGTCCAATACATCGGCTTAGCCTCTTACTCACAGCTGTGTCTGCTGATAATCGAAAACCTAATATGTGTCAGGCACTGTGAAAAGCATGTTTTAGATGACTTATTTCATTTAGTACTCCCCAAGACCTTGTGGTAGGAATTATTATTATTCCCATTTTACAGATGAGGAATATAAAGCTTAGGAGATCAGTATCTCACCCAAGGTAACACCACAGCAGATAAGTGGCAAAACTGGAACTCAAATCAAGGACAAAACTGCTTTCAGAATCTGAATTCTTGACTGCTCATGACACATGGAGAAGGCCTGAGGTGGTGTGAGAACCACAGCAGCTTCGAGTCAGGTTGGGTCTTGG
>NW_011888823.1:3936461-3943197 GCF_000151845.1 Pteropus vampyrus
TTCCTCCTGCGTCTTTGCCTTCTTTTCAGTCTCTTTGGAAAGCTCTTCTTTTTCTTTCAGTTCCTTCAATGATATCCTGTTCTTCCCCCTTTTCTGCCCTTTCTCTGTTATCCGCTTTCTCTGGGTGACATTATCTACTCTTCTGGATGTAATAATTGGCCATCTCTGTGAGAATCTCTAAAAATGTGTTTCTGGGCTAGCCATTCTTCTTGGACTTCCAGAGCTAGCTTTTCCAAGGCCCACTGACATGCCTTCTTGTACTTTTAATTTTTAAATCCAAAATTAAAGCCAGCCTCTTCTCCTTGAAACGTGTTTCCTTTAAGCCATTCATCTAAGCTATAGGTTGGAAAATCCTTTTTTGATTCTTTCCTTCTTTCTCACTGCCCCAATCTAGCCAATTGATAGCTAAGCCCCATTGTTTTGTCCTTAAAGATCTCTTAAACTCACCCCCTTATCTCCACCCCCATTGTCATCGCTTTACTGAGACCCTCACCATTTCTATAATAGCTTTCTAACTGGACTTCTTCCTTGAGCCTCTATCTCTTTCAGTTCACTCATGTGCCATGCAGGGAGAAATCTGATGGTATTATTCACCTGCTTAAAGCTCCTATACCTGTGGGGTAAAGTTACAACCTTTTAGCACAGCACTCAAGGCCCTCTGCAGTTTGGCCTTGACTATTGACCCAGTCCTGTCTGTCTCATCCCACATCTGATATGGCCTTTGCTCTGGCCATGCTGGATTCCTTGAATTTCCCCTAATACATCATGCTGTCTGCTTTTGTCTAGGTTTCTTTGGTTGTAAGTAACAGAAACCTGCTTTAAAGAAGTCAAAGCCTAAAGGGAATTAAGTGGAAGGATCCAGGGGTATCTGAAGGACCTCAAGAGTCATGAGGTTCCAAGAGGGACTAGCACCAAAAGCAGGAAGGTGCTACTCCATCCAAATCAATAGAAAAACCTAGGTAACATCTTAGTCTTCCATTTCCAGGAAAGCAACTCCAGTTAACCCAGCTTTGGCACGGAAGCCAGCTGCAGGTAGAACACACATAACTTCCTTGGGAAGGAAAGCTTGCATGGTATCCCCAGAGAAGTCTCTAAATCCTCATTGCTGAGCCTTAGCATATGCTATTCTCTTTCACTGAGTGCCCTTCCCTGTGTCTCCATGTGGCTAAATTCTATTCATCCCTCAAGAGTTACCTCAAGAATTAGACCTTCCTGAAAGTCTCCCTAGGCTGAGTTATGAGTTCCTCTGGGTGTTCCCATTAAACTATTACATAACCCTGACTCTAATGCTTATAACATGTGGGTGGTGTTCATTGGTTTCTTGTCTGTCTCTTCATTATACTATGAGATCTTGGGGGTAGACATTGAACCTGTTCACCTCTTTTTCTCTAGAGTCAGGGGAAGAGCCAGCTCTAAAATGGGATATGTTCAAATTTCGAATGAATAGAATAGCCCATTAGTCTCTGTCTACCACGTGCAGGTATTTTTGGAGGGAAGGATTCAAGCATATGATGAAAAAAGGGAAAATACCACTTATTTTGATGTTAGCATGTTCCTCACTGTTCATCAGAGTCCGAAGAATATCAGCCCTCTCAAGGTAGCTGTGTAATTTAAATTAGTTTTCTGTAAGTTTACAGGGTTGTGACTTCGTAGATGGAAACTGCCTAATCTGACTTATTAGCTGGTATAAACAAATGAATGGCTATAAGCAGAGCAGATCAGGTTTTAGAACAGGTTTTAAAAACATCACCATCTTTATACAACAGGCAAGTTGATGGTGGCTAGGTAAATTTCATATTAAAACTGTATCTAAGAGGGGTGGCTCCATAGTGTAGTGGTTAGCACGTCTGCTTTACACGCCGAAGGTCTTGGGTCTGCGCCCCGGGTGGAGCCACGGACCATACCTCAGGTGCGCTGCACCCCCACCCCCACCCCGCAGTACGCCAAGTGCACCTGGGGTGCCAGGCCTCTGGGGATCCCCAGGTGGGGGTGCCAGGCCTCCGGGGATCCCCAGGTGGGGGTGCCAAGCCCAGGTGCACGCTGGGAGTGCATGGGAGGAGACGCCCCACCTTCAGAGATCTAGTTCTTAAAAAAAAAGTGAGACGGCAACATCTGTAGGTCAGGGGTGGAAGTAGGGGTGGAGGGTAATGAAAGGGGGGCGAAAGAAACTATCTCTAGGAACTCATTTGAACTTTATATCAAAATTGATATGTATAAGGTTTAGCCCAAATTACTACATCCATGAAGTTGGAATAAAATTAAAAATTTAAATAAATATGAATAGCTAACACTTATTGAGAGTTTACCATGCTCTATTACTGGGCTAAGTGCTTTATATGTATTAACTAACTAATCTAATTCTTAACCTACCCTATGAAGCTAGTTCTATAATCAGTCTATTTTACAGAGGAGGAAATTGAGACACAAGAGTTTAGCCAGAGTTGGGATGTGCATGTAGAGATCCAGCCCGGGGACCTACACCCTCAACCACTCTGCTAAACTGCCTCAAAGTACTGTTTGGTGCCTCTCTTCCAATACGTATCTGTTAATGGTTACTACTTTAATTATGCCTTGTTTCACCATGCTTTTGTAGAGTTTTTCTTTTAATACATCCTTTATGTTTATGTTTTGTAGTAAAAAATCTCTCTGTGCCCTACAAAAATCATATTCAGAATTTCAATTACCCCATTTTCCCACTAAAAGTGGTACAGTAAAAAAAAAAAAATAACCTTTTCTAATCTACTGCATAAAAATGTATCTCAAAAATGTGTAAGTTGTAGAGACCTGCTGATTGTGCCAATAATTAAAAATATGGTATTGTGTACTTCAAGATTTGTAAAGAAGGTAGATCTCGTGCTCTTATCACAAAAAACAAAAACCTAAAAAACGAAAACACAAAGGGACATGAGGAAACTTTTAGAAGTGATGGACATGTTTATTACTCTTATTATTGTGATGGTGTCATGGGTGTGTTCATATGTTTGAACTAATCAAATTGTATATATTAAACACCTGCAATTTTTTTGTATGCCTATTATAACTCAATAAAGCTGTTAAAAATGTAAAACAAACAAACAAATAAAACCTCTACATGGTTGTAGGCTTCTAGGCATTAAAATCTCTTGCAAGAAATTCTCATCATGTCTACATTCACCAATAAACCAGCTCTAAATGTCTACCTGCTGCACATGATGGATAGGAATAAATGGATAAATGAAAGAGTAACTTTAGGGCTGCCCTCTGGGTCTCTAATTTTGGGTTTTCTTTCCCTCTGAATCTTTATCTACAGATACTTATGAGTCCCACTGTCAGTCCTACATGGGTCAGTTCCCAGCGACTTGAGAAGAGGGTTCCTGGTAGAGTGAAGAGGGTAAGGAATGGGAAATCTGGAGACCAGGGTCCAGTGTTGCTTCTGGCACTTGTAGTTCAAGACCTTTTGGCAAGTATCCATCTGCTCTGGGCCTCAAGTTGTCCACCTGTCAAAAAGGGAGGTCAGTCTAGAAGTTGATCTTTTAACTTCCAGCCAGACAGTCTAGATTTAGGTAAAATAGTCCAGGGCCACCACTCACAGACGGGCAGTTTTGATACTGCATAGCCCAAGGGAGTGCCATTTGCATAGAGAAAAATGTGAGTAACAAGCTTGTTATATGTATATATGTACTAAGCTGAATTAGCAGAATCTTTATATGAACAGAGGATTTTTGTGCAACCCTGACCTGGTCCCTGGGAGGTACTGTGACACGGAGATCCCTAAACATATAAAATGCTCCCTAAGAGTCAGGCTAATGCATTTTTGGCAAGTTCGGCGCTTGGGCAAGTGTGGAGTTAGGTAGTGGACAGCAGAGATGTCCCAAGTGCCACAGCCAGTCTATTGTTGTAAATCCCTTAGCGTATCGTGGACATCCAAGCAAGTCCTCTAGAAATGTTAGCTGGTATTATTACTGTAGTGGAATAGAGAAAAATACGAGACAGACTACCTCATGGGAATCAAGAGTTTGACCCAACTTCCAGGTTAGCTTGGCACAGAGCCAGCTTTGATAGGAAGCTGGCCCTGCTGTTTATGGTCAGGGGAACATGTCTGACATCAGACTTTGCAAGGCTGTATTGGGAAATCAGTGCCTTATGCCTGTCTCTGAAGCTGCTGGGGGTGGGGCCTTGAGTTGGGGCAGTGATCTCTTCTCCCCATGTCCCCTCCCTACCCCCACTTCTGCTCTACCTGGGACACATGGAATGGTCAGGTGGAGGCCATCTTGCTTTTGGCTAGGGGTCAGCAGGAGTTGGAGGGGGGGTCTTAGAGATGAGAAGTATACACGTACATGGAGAGAGATAGGAAGTAGGACAGATACCTGTAAGGGAAAGAATCACCCTCACAAACAATTGCATTTCTAACAGGGCATTTCTCATCTTCGATTTGGGCAGCTCTGCCACCTTTGCTTCTGGGTCAGTGGGTTTTAAACTTGAGTCTTGATCAGACTCATCTGGGGCTACAGATTCCCAGGGGCCACCCTCAGCTGTTCAGATTCAGTAGGACTGGGACCCTCAATTTAACCTTAAGCTGATGTGGTTAGTTGGAGACCTACATCCTGGGATGCTGAACGATATGGATTGCTTCTGTGTATTCCTCTGGTTCTTGAGCTCAGCTAGTGGGGAACCCTGGTAGGAGATTGACGATGAGCAGAAGCTTCCAGTTAGGGCATTTATTTCCTCATCTCCATCCCTGATGATTGCTGGGGTTGGCTCCTGTCAGGCAGTCCTCATCACATAGCTTTCTCTCTGGGCTCCCATAATGGTTCCCTTAACTCGCCGTTTAGGCCTGGAGAAAATAATAGCTCCCAACTGTTATTGGCTTTGGGGTACTGCACCATTGCTTATTACTTTCTTCATATCTTCCCTATACTTTCATTAAAGGTCCCTTTTCAGTTCTCATGAATTTTATGAAATTCTCTCCTTGCCCAGCACCAATATGCTATTTGTTCCCCTCAGGACCCTGACTCATTCAGGAGTTGTCCATAAAGCCGCATTTTAAGCAAGAATCCCATTTTAACATGGAGCACTTTTAGAAATACTACTCCACAATCTTCAATGCTTCCTAGTTCTTTTCTTGTCCCTAGTGCTTAACTCATTTGAGTAGTGCTTTTCAAAAGCAACTTTACAAGGAAATGAGGTTAATAACAAAGACTAATACTCTTCAGTGAGAAAATATAAAGGCATAGAAATGGGTGTATCCACAAAGCCCAGCCTCTCTGTCTGTAAGGAGGTCTACATCCGTGCTGGCCTGGCAGGCCCAATCCACAGATGATTAAGCTTCAGTTCTCTCATTTTTGGAAAAATCCCATCCCAGCCAAATAAATTGAAACAATGTAAAACTGTATGAATTCATCATGAATATTACTCCACCCTCTAAGTCTTCTCTAGCTCCTTTTAACAGCTTGGTTTATGTCCTCCCAGATATTTTCTGAACATTTATAAACCCATATATATTAGAATGTGTTTTTACACAAATGGATAAGCCATTTACTACCCTGCTGTTCTACTTTCCTTTTCACTCGACGTCGTTTCTTGAAGATCTCTCTATGTATATTCATATAATAACCTTATTTTTGATTCTTTTGTAACAGCTTTATAGAGATACAATTTATCTACTATAAAATTATCTGTTTTAAGTATATGATCCAATGATTTTTAGTAAATTTTCAGAGCTGTACAACTAATACCACAATCCAGACTCAGAATATTTCCGTTGCTCCTAAAAGAACGCTTGTCCTTTGCAATCATTCTCTGTTCCCACCCCCGGCCCCAGGCAACCGCTATTTGCCTTTTCTGGGCATTTTATGTCAATGGAATCATACAAAATGTGGTCTTCCGCTCTGACTTTTTCCACTTAGCATCATGTTTTAACCTTGTGTTTACACCACTGCATTCCATGTATTCCACGTGTAGAGGCACCTTTGTAGTTTATTTAACCATTTCTCTATTGAAGAACATTTAAGCTGTTTTTAAGCTTTGAGTTTTATAAACAATACTGCCATGAATATCCTGTACACATTTGTCCATCTATGTGGCTATTTCTACCGGATGGATTTCTAAAAGTGTAATTCCTGGATCAGAGAGTGTGTGCAGTAAAACAGATAGGATCAGATTGCCTTCTCTGAAGGCTGTACCTATATACTCTCCTGCTAATAGTGGATGATAATATCATCTTCTAATCTGCTGAATTCTGACCCCAAAACTATAGGACGAAGAAGCCTTCACTTTACTCCCTTCAGTGGCTCCTCAAAATGACCAGAGTTGCCCCTTTGTTCTTCTCATAACCTTTTTCATATTTCTCCCTTTATTTTAATGATTAAAAGCATTTTATTGTGAACAATACACACTCTACAGGTTGCAGAAAACTCATGTTTATAGCTTAAAGAACTAATAGTACAACAAATCCCAAGTATCTGCTATCTAGGTAAAGAAAGAGAATCTTATTCGTATCTTCAAAAGCCCCAGAGTGCTCCTCCCTGATGACTGAAACCTTAAATGAACATTATCCAAAGTTTTATGGCAACCATTCCTTTTCTTTAGAGTCTGCATTTATGTTTGTGCGAAAGATTTGTGCCGAGTCAGTTTAGTTAAGCCGCAGCTATGTTTCCCCAGACTCCCTTCCTTGCATAGTTCCAGGTTAACATCCCCAGAAGAGACATTTCTGTGAGATTTCGAAGGCAGAAGTGAAGCCGAAGCTACATTCTTTTTA
>NW_011888823.1:3944667-3966991 GCF_000151845.1 Pteropus vampyrus
GCCTCGTTGTTTCTGGGCTTATTTTATCCTCTTATTTTCCTTGGAGAGCCACGTTTCCTCTAGCCCTTGTTGGAGGAGGAAATTGCAGAGTCCTGGAACCAGAGTGAAACTCAGTGTGGCCTCCTCCCACTGGCAGTCATCTCAGGGAGCTGCCTGGTCGGTCAGCCTTGCTCAGCCAGAACACCACTGGTCCCTCTGGCAACTTCGGTGTTTGGTAAAAACACGTTCCCCTGCTTTTTCCTCTCGCTGAATCAGAAGTGTTCAGAAGACTCAGCCAGAGCAGCACGATCATACTTGATCCTGAGCTTAGCACAGTGCCTGGCATAGAATGAGCTCGGAACAAGAGGTTATTGTTGCTGACTTAATCCTGTTTGTTGAATGTAAAAGTAAAGTAACTTTGATGTGTTAGGAGTGGTAGTTACCTGCCCCCCTGAGCACTCTAACTCAGAGGTGTGCTCTACCTGCCCAGAAAGGCCTCTTGTCATAGCCACAGCTGCTATCCCCTTGACTTAGTGGTCAGAGAGTCGGTGCCATGAAAGGGTTTAGTGACTGTGAAGTTTGGGTCCCCTCTCTTTCTTACTTTCTTAGCAGGCTGCTCAGTAACCTTCCTGTCAAAGACCCGTCAGAGACAAGGCCTATGACCAGGAGCTCTGCCAGGATAAAGCTCTGTCTGGTTTAATTGCTGCTGTATCTGCAAGCTCTGGGGCAGTTGGCACTCAATCAGAACTGTTGAAGGAATGAGCCAAGAGTCAAGTTCTTTGTCTGAATAACATATTGTAAATCATTTCCCTATTCTGGGGTACCCTTTTGTCAAAACATGAAGGATATACGTGTGCGTGTGCGTGTGCGTGTGCGTGTGCGTGTGTGTTGGGAGACAAGAGAGAGTGAAAGGAAGCTCAAATTGGGAGTTGTTGGTTGAGCTCAGGAAAGCTCTCTGACTTCCTGCTACCCAATCTGGCTGATTGAGTGGTTTTATTAGACGCTTCTAAGACCCACCCTTGACGCTCTTGGCTATTGTTTCACCCAAGGACAGGAGAAGCACCAAATCATCCTGGGACACATTTCCTTCCATAATACGTGATCAGCAGCAGGAGGCTTGGGCTGGGAAGGAAGGAGGTAGAAAGGCTAGCCTCCGTCTCTATTTCAATACTGCTCCGTGTATCCAATACACAGCAAAGCGATTTATTTATTGTAAAGACCTCCACTGGGGTTCTCTGCTCACTCCTGAGCAGCATTTCTGTAGCAGTTTAGATGCTTTTTGATGCAGGTGATGAAATATCCAACTAAAAGCGGTTTATACAAAAAATACATTTAATAATCTCACTTAACAAGAAATTACACATAGGTGGTTCCTGGGTTGGTTCAGTTGTTAAAGTTTGCCTTTTTGCAACTAGGTATTTTTTTCAATTGTGGTAAAATATATATAACGTAAACTTTACCATTTTAACATTTTTAATTGTACAGTTTAATGACATTAAGTACATTCACATTGTTGTACAAGCTTCACCACTATCCAACTCCAGAACCTTTTCATCATCCCACATTGAATTCTGTACACTTGAAATGACAACTCCCCATTTCCTTTTCCTCCACCTCCTGGTAAACACTATTTTATTTCTGTCTCTGTCATTTGACTATTCTAGGTACCTCATATAAGTGGAATCATACAGTATTTGTATGTGGCTTATTTCATTTAGTGTAATATTTTCAAGGTTTATCCACATTTTAGCACATATCAGAATTTCATTCCTTTTTAAGACTGAATAATGTTCCATTGTAGGTATATACCACATTTTGTTTATCCATTCATCCATTGATGGACACGGGGGTTGTTTCCACCTTTTGGCTATTGTGAATCATGCTGCCATGAACGTTGGTGTACAGATATCTATTTGAGTCTCTGTTTTTCAGTTCTTTTGGGTATATACCCAGAAGTGGAATTGCTGGATCACACAGTAATTCTATGTTTAATTTTTTGAGGGACCTCCATACTGCTTTCCACAGTGGCTGCACTATCTGGCATTCTTACCAGCACTGCACAAGTGTTCCAGTGTCTCCATGTCCTTGCCAACACTTGTTATTTTGTTCATTTGTTTGTTTTAATAATAGTCATCCTAATGGTGTGAAGCGGTACCTCTTTATGGTTTTATGTGTATTTCCCTAATTATTAGTGATGAGCTATTTGTATCAGTTTTTTGGAGAAATGTCTGTGCTTCAAATCTTTTACTCATTTTTGAATAAGCCTTTTGTTTGTTTGTTTTTTGTTTTTGCTGTCGAGTTGTAGGAATTCTTTATACATTCTAGAATTAACCCCTTTATAAGATATATGATTTGTAAATATTTTCTTCCATTTTGTGATTTGCTTTCTTACTCTCTTGATAGTGTTCTTTGGTGCACAAAAGTATTTAACTTTGATAAAATCCAATTTATCTATTTTTTACTTTGCTGCCTGTGCTTTTGGTGTCATATCCAGGAAATCATTGCCAAATTCAGTATTTCCCCCTATGTTTTCTTCTAAAAGTTTTATGGTTTTAGTTCTCATATTTAAGTCTTCAACTTATTTGAGTTAATTTTTTTATATGGTATAATGTAAGGGACCAATTTCATCCTTGTGTATGTGGCTGTCTGAAGACTATCCTTTCCCCATTGAATAGTCTTGGCACCCTTGTTGAAAATCATTTGACCATTTATGCTTAGGTCTATTTCTGGGCTCTCTATTCTCCAGTTATTTTTATCCTGTGGCTTCATCAGCCTAAGTATATTAGGCTTTTTGCCTCATTGTCACAGAATTACTGCCTCAGCTCCACACATCGTATCCTATAACCATATTCCAAGTCAAGACCTAAGAATATGTGGATGAATGAGTCTCCCTTTTTTTTTCAATCAGGTATAGTTCCCAGGAGTCTCCTGACCCCAGCAGTCTTCCCTTAAACAATGGTATGCTGAAGCCAGTTTGTACTTGCTTGTGAAAGCAGATTATTACATTTTCTAGAAGTTTGTGAGCTGGTTGCTAAACACCACCACCCTTGAAATTGCCATGGTTGGAGCATTTATACCATGCAACTTTGCAAATGCTACAAATCAGGACGTTTTTCCCTAGGAGAGTGGTTTACCAGTACACAATTGCCCTTAAGTCTTATTAGCCACAATGAGAGGATATGGCCACTCCTAGCTTCAGGGAGTCCTAGAAAGTGAGTATCTGTCATTTTCGGCCTCTCTCAAGGGAAGTGGACTTTGCTAGCAAGCAAGGAAAGGGAGAGTTGGGGAAGCGACTATGGTATTTGCCACTAATAGCTCCCAATGGTGGGAAATTTTTACAGTCACTTAAAAGAGTGTCTTTAAAATGTCTCCGAAGACAGAGTGCTATGGGCTCAGTGGTAGGATGGACAGAGCTCTAGCAGCGGACATAGTAATTCCAGTAAGGGGCGGGGCGCCGGGGCAGGCTTTCAAGCCATGCAATGAGGGCCTGGTAAGGATACAGCCTCAGCAACTTCCTGTAACCTTGATGGGGGGCTTCCCTGACACAGAGACTGCGAACGGCCAGTGGGCATGAGGCTTGGGTGCTGACAGGAAGGGAGGAGCCCCAAGGGGCTGCAATAGGAGCGGAGGTCTTAGAAGGTAGTAGAAGTGTTCCCTGAAGAAGACCCCACAAAGGAAGGCCTGCCATCCTTGGCCAGAAACTCCTTGCTGACCAGGCCATGGATGGCCATGATCTTGAGGAGTCCGTGGCGAAACTTCTGGCCGATGAAGGCGTAGATGAGGGGATTGAGGCAGCTGTGCAAGAAGCCCAGGATCTCGGTGGCATCCAGGGCCCGGCCGATGTCGTTGCGGCGCTCACAGGTCTCCTTGATCACGCCGAGCCTCATGAAGGTGTCTGCCACCAGGACCAGGTTGTAGGGCAGCCAGCAGAGCAGGAAGACAAGCACGACGGCAAAGATGACTCTCATGGCCCGGTGCTTCTGCCCCATGTGGGCCTGAAACAGCGTGCGCAGGGTGAATCCGTAGCAGAACAGCATGACCAGCAGCGGCAGGAGGAAGCCAAAGGTCTGGGGCAGGACCCGCATCACCATGCGCCATTTTGTTGTGTTGGCACCTATGTCCTCATAGCAGACCGGGCTGGAATTAGGAGGGTAGAAAGCCTTGCGAAAGACAAAGATGGGCAGAGATAGGATCAGGGATAGCGCCCAGATGCCTAAGCATATGAACTTGACCCAGTGCCGCTTCTGAGTCAGTGTGCGTGTGGCGTGGACAATGGCCAGGTAGCGGTCCACACTGATACAGGCCAACAGCAGGATGCTGCTGTAGAAGTTGACTTCCTTCAGGAGTGAGACCATCTTGCACAGGATTGTGCTATAGATCCAGCCCTTTACTTTGGAAATAGCCCAGATAGGCAAGGTCAGGGCGAAAAGCATGTCGGCAATGGCCAGGTTCAGCAGGTAGACATCAGTGACAGAGCGGCCGATCTTGCTGTATAATACAACCAGCATCACCAAGGAGTTTCCCAGCAGGCTCAGCAGAAAGACCAGTAAATAGATTACGACCACAACATACTTGTTGAGATCCAGAGTATCTGGCCGGCATGGGGCAGAGTCTTGCAGAATAGAGGGCAGATCAGTGTTGTAAGTGTAATTACCGAAGAAATCCTCGAAGCTGTAATTTTCAAAGTTAAAGTCTCCCATAATTGAGTATTCCATATTTATGGCCTAGAGAAGAGAGATGAGCATCACTGCACAATAAAGTCTCCCTAGATTCCAGCCTCTCTGCCCACAAACCTCAGATAGGATTCTTTGCATTGGGTAGTATATTACATGGAAGTAACTTACACTTCAGGAAATAGTAGAGGCTCTAAAGTTAGTAGGTACATTTGGTGATAAGTGGTACATTTCGCAACAAGAATATAGTTCCCTTCAAAGTCACAGAGAGGTTCTTAGCACTTTCCATGACATCACCACCACCCAAAACATTGTGGAAACTTCCCTTTAGATAATCTCTACAGAACACATTGTCTTGGATGCCTGAGTAATGAGCATCCCTGACTGGTGAGGCTGATTTTAATATCAAAAACATGAGGTACCATCCAGTTCTCAGTCTGGGGAATATGTAGGCAATCCAATTGGGTTCGATCCCTAATAAAAGCCTCAAGTTTTAACAATAAAGCTGAGAGATGAATCCCTTTGTCCAACTTTCTGTAAGTTATGTAAAAGAAGTGTTCTGGAAAAATAGTTGAGCAAAAGCAACATAGAGTTTCAGAATGCTAGAGCTAGAAGAACGTTTACTCAGTTGGCATGGCCCAGCATTGTTCTTTTGGGGATGTCAGATGCCTGCTCTGGGAGTATTTGAGTAGTTTACAAAAATACGTTGAAAGTCATAAGCAGGTGGCTGGCTGACTGATTCTCTGAGTGAGTGGAAATGTAGTAGATTATCATGGGGGCTCTGGGCAGTCATATTCTACCATTCAGTGGGGATGTTCTCAGAATTAGGAGAGGGCAGCAGGCAGCAGAGAAGGCAGATGGAGACACACTGTTCTCATTTTGGTGACTTCCTAGTCCTGGTGGGGCTTCTTCTTACCTTGCCAGTGCATGCCTTCACTCATCCTTGACTTCCCTGTACCCCTAGATAAACCTATCTCTGGTGATTCTGTCTTTGTTATGGGGTTAGTAGAAAGCCTGCTTCCAGAGGAAGCTGCAGCCATTCTGAAATATTATTCCAGTTTTCAAGGTGAAATAGACAAAACCAAAGCAGCTACTGAATTAGCTTCCTTTTGAACCACAAAATATATCACCATCGTGCCATTTCTTTATAATAAACATGAACATCGTGTGACCACATGCAAGTCTGTAACCCACCTTCCAATGGAACCCAGTGTTAGAGAAACAAAGTAAAAGTCTCAGGAATTACTTCACACTCACTAGGATGATCATAATAAATAAAGATGGATAATAACTATGTTGAGGAGGAGGTGGAAAAATTGGACTTTTCATACATTGCTGGCAGGAATGTAAAATGATGCAGCTGCTGTGATAAACAGTTTGGCAGCTGTTCAAAAAGTTAAACATAGAGTTAACATATGAATCGGGAATTCCATTCCCAGATATGTACCCAAGAGAATTGAAAACGTATATTCACACAAAAACGTATACGTGAATCTTCATTGCAGCATGATAGCCAAAAGATAGAAACAATCCAGCTATCAACTGATAAATGGATAAACAAATGGTGGTATACACATACAATGGAATATTATTCAACCATGAAAAGGAAGGATACATGCTACAACATGGATAAACCTTGAAAACATTATCCTAAGTGAAAAAAACCACACACAAAAGGCTTTACACTGTATGAGTCTATGTATGCAAAACATCTAGAGTAGGCAAATTGGTGGAGACAGAAAGTAGGTTAGTGGTTGCCAGGGACTGGGGGTTCAGGCAGAATGTTAATGAGTACAGAGTTTCTTTTTGGGATGATAAAATTGTTCTGAAATTCAGTAGTGGTGATGGTTGTACAACTTTGTGCATATGCTAAAAATTACTATAAGTGGGTGACTTTTGTGCTGTGTAAATTATCTCTCAATAAAAGATTAACCAAAGAGGTATAGCCTTGCAAAGTAGATACAAATATTAAAACAACATCAACAACAGTAACACCAACATCAACAACAGTAACACCAACATCAACAACAGTAACACCAACAAAAGCCTTGCAAAGTAGATACAAATATTAAAACAACATCAACAACAGTAACACCAACAAAAGTCCTAGGAAGCTTTTCTCTTTAGCAGAAGAAAATCTGTTATCGTATATCATATATGGCAAAGAAGAAAGCTGGGGTTAAGAAAAACTGGAAAAACAATGCTCTTTTCTCCTAGAGTGATGGAATTCTTCACCTTCCTGATTAGGTATTACTTTCTCCCCTAAGTGATGGGGGTCAGATGACTTGCCTTCTCAGTACATCGATAGAACAGATTCGATCAGGCTATAAATCTAGAAAGATGTGATGATGAGGGCGGGGCCTGGTCTGGCCAGGAGGATAGGGTGGTAGTGGGAGAGGCAAACGGTACAGCTGGCTCAACCAGGGTTGTCAGCAAGACCTGGGAGAAATTACTGTCTCTGTAATCCTATGGTCAAGAGCAAGTTTGCTCAGAGGCCCAGGGTTATAGCCAATGAAGTCACAAGGTCTAGGGTGGGTCATCTCTGCGAGCGGATGATCCAAGATACTAGTAAGGGAACAAATGACCTAAGAGAAGACCCACCTTTGAGAGAGGATGCAAATCACTGATGGGTGCACAGAGCTCGTGCCTGCAGAGAAGAGAACCCCACATTTCTGCTCATTGGCTGCGAGAAGGCAGGGCTGGGGCAGCCACAGAAACTGCCCTGTGAGAAGAGGCAGCAGCAGGCAAGCAGATAAGCCCTCATTCTGAACAATCCAGTGCTCAGCTGTGCTGGGGCTGGGCTGCAGGCGAATGAGTGAGCTCTACTTCCATTCAAGTCAGGACAAAAGTAGAGAACTCGCAAAAGAGAACCAGGCCAGGGCAACGACCTCCACCCATGGTGGGCAGCGAAGATGTTCTGTTATTTGTTTGTTTTGAAACTGATCTCTAGAGAGGATGCTTTGGCAGTTAAAGGGAGAAAGTAAGGGAAGGGAGATGACACATCTGAGATCTGCTTTATACCTCACAGGTACATGATCTCCCTTGAACATTACAAATAGACATGATTAAGCTCCTGTTTACTGGTGAGAAGACAGGCACAGAGGAGCTCAGAAGCCGGCCTGTGGTCGCAGAGCCTGGAAATGCTGTAGCCAAAATTCCAACTAGATATGATGACTCCACATGCTATTTTCAGTCTACGACCTGCTTTCTTAAAAATCATACCTCTGAGCTTTTGGTTCAGAGGAGGCTCAAGTACAACTTTCTACATTTGTCTCAAATCCAGGTTCATCTGATACCAGCCACCTCCACCGTGCTGCCTAAATTATATCCCAATGAGATAAAAATCTCGTACCTGAGGGGCACAGGTGAGGAAGTAGGTACCACATCTGTCCTGGCCCCCAAGATCATCCCCCCTGGGTCTGTCTCCAAAAATGTGACGTTGCCAAGGCAACAGGTGATTAGAAGTGTCTGAAGATAACAGTGAAACTGACCATTCAGAACAGACAGGCCCAGATTGAGGTGATACCTCTGCCTCTGCCCAGGTCATCAAAGCCCTCTAGGAACCACCAAGAGACCAAAGGAAACAGAAAAACCTTAAGCACAGTGGAA
Source organism: Pteropus vampyrus (assembly GCF_000151845.1). Classification (NCBI taxonomy): domain Eukaryota; kingdom Metazoa; phylum Chordata; class Mammalia; order Chiroptera; family Pteropodidae; genus Pteropus; species Pteropus vampyrus. The sequence goes on from NW_011888823.1 coordinate 3,952,929, forward strand.
ATATCACATTTGATAAGATTGTCAACGTTGCCTGACAAATGTGGCACTGATCTTTAGCTAGAAAACTCTCTGGAACCATTTAAGAGATTCTGGGGACTGCCTAGTCTATGAGCTGCCATGTTGATGGCTCCCACCCTCATGACATAATAGATGACATCAACAGTGGTGGAGTGGAATGACTAGCTAGTTAAGAACTATAAAGAATCATTTTACAACCAAAAAAAAAAAAAGTGCACCTCATACATTAAATATATTTGCAAGCTAAATTCTTGAGATATCATTAAGTCAACCTGCGTATACATGGTTCACTCCCACTGTTTGGTGTGTCACGCATTGCTTTTTTTTGCTATTCTTTAGTCTAGAATTAAAGAAATAGACCTTGCAGGAATGATAAACCAAATTCCCCTGAACTTGCTGGCTCTTATGATAACCCAGTCACATTCTCAGTGACCCAGGAGGAGAGTCCCTCATTGAGCAAACTTGCCAGCCTCTTAATAACTCGGAGTAGTTCAAAAACTCCATGGATGGGATGATGCTAATTTATTTCATGAGAATGCTATAGAACAAAAACATTTACAAGATCCCCAACATTTAAGGTAATCTTTTTAACAACAACAGAAAAATCAGTCATTTTAATACAATTCCAATATTCTCTCTATAAATATCATCCATACATATTTGCACTTAATATATGGGAAGAAAAACTCAACAGTGTCTCCTGTCTGGTCCTTCCTCAGACTCAAACCTCGCTAAAGTGGGGAGAGCTGGCTGAGTTGGGAAGGGAAGGGGGTGGGCAGCGAGTTGCCCGAAGTGGTTGTTGGAGGAAGGTATAGGAAAAAGGGGTCGAAGCTCTCCCTTTGAGGATAGGGAGGCCTAAGAGAGAGAATGAAGAAACCGAGGGGTGTGTGTGAGGCCCACCAAGAGTGAGGATAGATGCCTGGATTAATGGAGGCTGGTGTCAAGGGAGACACAGAACAGAGATATTCTGAATGGTGGGAGTGGTGGGTATCCCGAGACTTACCAGGATTCTGGGCTTTTCACCTGTCGGACACCTCCAGGAGAGTAGATGTGCCTGACTGCAAGGGAGGAAGTGGTGAGAACACAGTGGAGGAAGTGAGTAGTAGATTAGATTGCTCAATTTTGGGGTGGAGCTCCTGAGGGTGCAGGATGCTCTTGATAACTTGAATAATTAATTTCCAGGTCAGCTTTTTGATCACTAGACGTTTTATGGACTGATAGGGTTTACGCTGGGAAAAGACCTGTGGCATTTTCTAGCCAATCTTTTCATTTCACAGACAAGGAAACAGAGGCCCACGCAAAGGAGGTAGTTTGCCCAGGACTATACAGAGATACCTCTCATCTTTGCCTGGATCTCAGTAGCCCCTGGCTTGTTCATCTGTCCTGTCTGACTCTCTGAACATCCTATCTGCCTCGGGCTTCCCCGTGCTTTCTATCCCACACTACCTCTTTTGAACATTTTTTATATCAAAGGGGAACAGCTCATTAAGACAACAGAGATGGCACTTAAGCTTCTCGAAAGTCTGGTGGCTTTCTTCCCTAGACCTAATGCCTCTTGTCTCTACCCTCCCCCACCCCCCACCTCCACCCCGGAAATCCTTAAAGCCTCATGATTCCTTCTCTATGGCACATCCCTTTTTAGAACCCGCACCCCTAAGTGGGGGCCCCATTCTACCTCTCCTTGTCTTTCACCTCCCTCCACAACCATCTGCTTTGACCATGAGACTCTCTAAGGGCATTGCTCTTCTTTCTTGGCTTGTATATTTGGGATTGGATCTACTGTAGTTACCACCTTTGGAGTCAAGACCATCTAGTTTAGAAAGAAAGCCTTTTGGTAAAAGTTAAAATCACACCCAAGTTTAAACACATTTTTGAAAACAGTGTTGAATGACACTAAGAATATGTTTTGTCACATTTGCTATTGATTTCAATTGAAAGGATAAATACAGGCAGAGCAGTAAACACAAATTCACTGCTCCCTCCCAAGACCCCCACCTCCACCACTCCTTACCCTAGTCTCTCCCTGCGTGCATCCCAGGGTCCGCTGATTACTCGAAGCCTGTGGCAAAATCGCTTAAGCTGCCTACCCCGAGGAAAGAACCTCTGAGTCCAACTGTTTAGCAAACATTCCTTATTACCTCTCTCTTTCCCATGTTGGAGAAGAATGCAATGACTCCTGGCCAGGCGACGCTAAGACTGGACAGAGGCTCATTGCACATGGAGAGAGGCAGATGTGAGCAGCAGTGAAGAACTCTGTTAGCTGAGCAATTCTGGGCAAGTGACCTTTCCTTTCTGAGTCTCTGTTTACTCATCTATAAAATGAGGCCAATGATAGAATCTAACTCATCAGGTTGCACTGAGAATGAAATGAAGGATTACCCAAAAGGCACTTAAGACACATGTAAAGCACTATGTTAGCATTTATTGTCATGATCATTATTACTGAAATACTTTATCAACTGTATAGCATGCTGTCTCTCCCACTATATCCCCAAGCAGTGGAAAGCAGTGGGTCTGCTGTCCAGGCGGACTTCAATGTACATCTTAACTCACTCTGACTTGGATAACAATAGTTACACTAGCTGTGCTGCTGAGTGCCTATGAGGGTCTAGCTTCTGGAAGAAAGTGATTTGCAGAATTTGTGTCATTTAATCCTCACAACAACCCCGTGAATGAGGAAACTCAGACTCTGGGAGTTAAGCAACTTGACCTAGAATGACACAGATAAACTATGTTTTAAATAGTTTTTAAGACTTAAAAAAAATTTTTTTTTACCTGACCTCTCTGTCCCAGACAGCCGAACGAATGCAAAAGCTATAGAAAAGAGAGTCCAGATTTGACAATTCTCAACTGCGCCGCTTCTTGATTTTCATTAGGCTGATTTCATGTCCACTGAGCCCACCACATACATGTGGATTGTGGGGAGAATAAAGAACCAGCTTCTAATCCTGGTTCCGCGGTTAATTAATGATCAAGGTGAACTTGGACAAGTTATTTGTCTCTGGGCCTCGAGGCGGTCCACTAGAAAGTGAGGAGATCATTTTAAACCTGTACTGTCCAGTATGATAGCTACCAGCTACATGTGGCTACTGAAATTTAAATTAATTAAAATAAAAAAATTTAGTTCCTCAGTCATATCAGCCACATTTCACATGCTCAACAGCCATATGTGACTGGTGGCTACAATACTGGATAGTGCAGATATACAACATTCTCATTATTGCAGAAAGTTCTTTTGTACTAGGCTTTCTAGGTGAGGACTTAATTATCTTTAGCTCAGAGAGTCTACAGTTCATCACCTCAGTTCTCAGGGGACTCGGACTGAAGTTTCCAAGCCCCTTTCCATCAGGAATATGTCCCCAGCAACCCTAAGACTGAATCCTTCACTTACCTCCCGTTGCTGCTGCAGCCGCTGTTGTTATGGAAGTGGCTTCTGACACCTTTACTGTGACTCAGGGCTTGGTAGCAGTCAGGGCTGTTGGACAGGAAAAAGTGAAGCAGGCTTTATGGGGAAACTTCTGACCCAGCTTTGCCAAGGGGGAAATCCAAGAGGCCTACCAGGGGAGGTGTTCCCACAGATGGGCCATAAGGTCTGTCCTGGTTCCACCTGGTGATTCTGTATCCACACGGGGGACTTTCACGCCTCCTTGTCTAATGGATTCTGGAGGAGACTTCCAGTCTGAAGGTGGAAGTTTGCTTAGTCCATCTCTGTCTTCCTTTCAAAGTAAGATGCAGGCAACCCCAGCTTCCAGCTAACAGACTTGCCTGAGCTTGCATGAGCACTTTCTTCCCTTCTTCTATGGTCAGAGTGAGAAGTCCCCCTCCTTCTCTTTCTGGTGAATTCCTACACCTGGCTATGGGACTTACTGCCTCTTTTATCCTTTGGGATCCTGACTCCCTGCCCTTTGCCCTTCAACCACCTTTTCCTTCGGTCCCTGAACGTGTCTTTCCCTTTCTTCTATTCTAGGTTCCCTTTAGCTAGTGCTCCTCAGTACCCTCCTTTTTATAAGCAAAATTCTTGAAAAAACAGATGTCTCCACAGAACTTGGCCTTCTTGTTCACTGTTTGACCCACTGCAACGAGCTCCCTTCCCACCGCTCTGCTGAAACAGCTTCTGCCAGGGTTACCAATGACATCTGGGTTCCTACATCCAATAAATCCTTTTCTTAAACAAAACTGTTTCCGTATCGTAAAAATAAAGCATGCATACTATAAAGAATATAGGTGATTCAAAAACATAAATTAAAGTAAAACTTAAAAATGCCTTTCCATTCCTCTGTTCACCCATATTTGTTTTTTTACAGACTTTTCCCCATGCATATATACATGTTTTCCTCCCTTCTTCCCTTAATGAAAAAGATATTTAACTAGAAATATTTTTCTGCACCTTAACAATGCATCATGGACTCATTCCACATCAGTACATATAGATTCATCTCACTTTTTTTCAGTGAAGACATGACGGTTCCTGGTATGTATGTATCATGGTTTATTTGATAATTACCTTATAGATGTATATTTAGGATCTTGCTATGAGCATCTTTAGATGTAAGTCTTTGGGAACTTGTATGAGTGTTTCTATGGCTTTAGTATCTGTGCATGTTTAAATTTTGATAAACACAACTACGTGGCCCTTCCAAAAGACTGTTCCAGTTTACCCTCCCATCAACAGTTTATAAAAGGGCCCGTTACCTTCTCTATTCATACTATCTCATATTTGTCAATTATGATAACTTTTCTCCTAGCCTGCTGCATGCTTTTTAACTTTATGGTGAAATGGTTACTGTTAAGGTCTTAGCTTATTTGAGCTCTGCATCATTTAATCCCATTCTCTCCTTCTTTCTCCTGAACCTCTCTCGGTCTTGTTTGTGGCTTTATTTCTCAATTCATTCCTCAACTATGAATGTTCTAGGGGTTCTACCTTGGTCCTCTTCTCTACCTGCCAACCCTAGGCCAGCTCACTTCCTTCCTTGGCTTCAGCTACCACTCAATACGCCAATGTCTCTCACACGTATTGTTCTCGGCTTCTCTTCTAAGCTCTCTCCTAAGCTCAGACTCTTATAGGCACTTACCTCCTGCTATCTCCCCTGAGGTTCCACAGATTCTGCAAACTCAACATGTAGAAAACTGGTTTCGCGAAATTCCCTGACACACGTGCTTCTCCTCCTGAGCACCCTCTTATCCACTGTCTGCCCAAGCCGGAAACGGGCACGCCCCTCACGCTCCCCTCCCTCCTTCTCCGGACAGACATTCCTCCTTAGCATTCTCTTGGTGCTCTCCTCCTCACCATCTTCACTGACAGTGTTAGGCAACACTTCATTCTCTCTCGCCTAAGCGACTGTGATAGTAGCTTCCCACTATCTGAGTTAGGACCCCAGCAATGTCACTGCCTGGTTGTTGACCTTGGGCAAGTATTTAATCTCACCGGGTCGCAGTTTCATCATCCATAAAATGAGATAATGAGGACACCTACTGCATAGGGTTGTCATGTGGATTAAATGAGTCTATGTGTACAAAGCACTTAGAACAGTGCCTAGTACTGTTGGCCGTGGCTGCTGCCGCTGCTGCTACTACCACTGTTCTCTGCCTCAAACCTCTCCCCGCTCTATTCATCCTCCACTCCACTACCAGAACGAGCTCCCTAAAGTGAGAATTTAATCACACTCTTTTCCTCTTACAAGCCTTCAAGAACCCCCATTATCCTCAGGCAGAGGCAAACTCCTGACTTGTGCACTTGGTGCCCCTGCATCTGACCCCTGTGTACTTCTCCAGTCTCATTTCAGACCACGTCCCCTTCGGCCACAGGGAACCGCTCGCACTTCCGCCCAAAACAGTTCTCATTCTTCCTCAGGGCCTGGCATGCATTTGCCTTTCCCCTGGCATGCTCTTCCTCAGCCTTTCGGTCTGGCCAACTCTCCCGTTTCCTTTTAAATTTAGCTCAGAGGTCAGCTCCACGGACTGTTGCCCTGTACTCTGCACCCCCAGGCTTACTCTATCATGGCTTCAGTTATGGGGTTTTGTAATCATCTGTTTGGCTGCTTCCTCGGACCAACTGTGAGGTTCATGAAAGCAGGTGTTGTGTATATATATATATATAATCTCTATATCCCCAAGTCAATTAGTGTTCGGCATATCCTAGGTGTTCAATTCAATTTTATTGAGCACTGAATGCATTGACATGGTGGAGAAACTGATGGACCTTGGAGTATCTGAGTAACATCCAATTAAAGAAATAACTATGTTGCTCAAATTTCCCAGGGCAACCCCAGCCTGTGAGCACAACAAAGTCACATTAATAGCTATAATCCAGATTTCACAGGCTCAGATCCGTGTGCTTGTGCAGGGCTTTATCCCCCAGGAATTTGGGGAAGTCTACTGGAGGTGTCTACCACATGCTTCTCTGGGGGCTACTGTGCTAGATATGTGCCCTGGAGTCACTGCTGAAGCTCTGGCACTCTCACAGTTCCACACTCTGGGGAGATCTATGTTGACCCTTGTGGAACCATCTGCTGGAGGTCCCCAAGGTCTAACGAGCTTTTCCAATGTCTTTGTAGAATTCCTGTGCTCTCCATTGGACTTGGTGGGGACTCTTGGGGAAAGTGGTGTTGGGCTAGAGGCTAGTCGCCAGCATTGCCTTTCCATCACTCCCAAACAGAGGGAGAAGGTTAAGCTCCTCCATTCTTGGCCCCTGATTTCCTTCTGATGTTTTCTCATCCAGGAGCATCTCGCTTCCTTTTTGAACATAGGCTTCTGCTAGGTCTTCTCTCTCCCATTGGTTCATCAGGCAAGTCTGAACTCCACGCTGGAGGTCCTACCAGAATACGATGTCTTCCATCGTAATAAGAACCCTGCCCTAATAGAAGTATCTGAGCAAGTCTGACCTTCAGGGTAGGGGCGAATTTTTGCTCTGATTGCTCTGAGAGCCACAGCTCTTCCCTCCCCCACCCTACCCACCTTGTCACTGACTTCGCTAAGGAGAAGTTCTCATCAGCTCTCCAGGGCAGGAACTGCTGTTGCAAAACTCTTGCTCCACACGATGGTAATGGGATGCAACCCTGGGTGGCCCTGACCCCAAGAGACAGTCCACAGGCTCTAGTCAGAGCCACAGGATTGCCCAACTACTGCATACAGAGGCTCTGGCAGTTTGTGTGAGGCAGAGGGCAAAGGAATATAGTATGCAGGCCTGTTTGGGGCCACGGAGTCTTCCCTGGAATCTAGGTAGGACAGCTAATTCCCTTGTCATAGAGTAGGGCCCACACTTCTTCAGAAACGGTTTTCTCAGAAACACCACAGTTGGGTGTCCAGTAAATAACACAGAAATTGCATAATACTTTTTGGGCAGTCAGAGGATATAATTTGTACCATGGAGCTACACGAGTTCTCATCAACTGTCTTTATTAAAGTCTAGCTGAGTGAACAGTCAACAGAGAGTCACCTAGACTCACTTCCTCCCTCTAGGTGCTCAGAACTTGAAACCGATCAATTCTTCATAGTGATTGGGAGGAAAAGACAGAGAAGCCCAAGTCTTATGTCTGTGCCACCTCTCCCGCCCACCAAACCAGATGCCCGGGGGAGCAACTGGGTCTCCCACATGCTGCTGGTGGGAGAGTGCAATATACAACCTCTCTGGGAAGTAACTCAGCAGTTTCTTAAATATACACCTACCATACAACCTGGCCATTTCGTTCTTAGCTATTAACCCAAGAGGAATACAGGCATATATCTACACAAAGGGTCACGCACGGATGGTTACAGGAAACTTGTTTGTAATAGCTTCTAAGTAGAAACAACCCCAATGTCTGGCAACAGGTGAATGTATGAATAAATCGTGGTATCTCCGTGCAGTGGAATACTACTCAACAGTAAATAGGAAGTATGGATATAGACAACAACATGGATGAATCTCAAAATTATTATGCTGAGTGAAGAAGGCGGACAATTCAGAGTGCATATATAAAATTCTAGAAAATGCAATTTGTCTCCAGTGATAGAAAGCAGTCAAGTGGTTGCCTGGGGATGGGGAGGTGGAAGTGGAAGGAAGAAATTATCAAGGGCACAAGGAAACTTTGAGGCTGATGGGTGTGTTCAGGATTTTGAATATGGCGATGGTATCAGGGATTCAAATTAAAGTCAAAACTCATCGAATTGTGCAATTTATGCAAAGTGTATTATATCTTAATAGTACCTTGAGAAGGCTGTTAAAAACAAAATGCAACAAAAATAGATTCCCGAAGCAAACTCCAGACAGGAAGTGCCTGAGGACCCCAAGACTGTGCAGTGTCATGAAAGCTGGGCTAGGCAAGGAGGGAGTGTGGGAGAGAAATGTCGTGGCCAGTGGGTGATATTTTTGGTCAAGGACTTTCTGAGCATGAAGGGACTTTGCATGGATGGTGCCTGACTCCCTCACATTACAGAAAAGGCCCAGAGAGCTGAGGGCCTTGCCAAGGTCACCCAGCTCATCCGTGGTAGACGAAGGGCTCGAACCTGTGTCCCGACTGCCAGCATAGCTCCTTCAACTCTCCACACCACAGTCTGGCCACACAAGTGCTATCTGCCTTAGGTCACGAAGTTCTAGAAGGTAGTACTGGTCAGGCCAGAGGGGTGGGGGGAGGGCAGGGTTGGGTGGCCAGTCTTGGGTGTGTCTTGTTCAGACAGCCTGGGCTTCTTCTTTCTGGGCACAGGGTAGGCAGCAGCGCTCTCGCTTCTTATAATCCACAGAGCACACATGGCAAACCAGGCCTCCACAGACCCTGGGAGCAGAGGTGGAAAGAGTGAGAAATGCATAAGTGTGTGTGGGGGAGGGGGTCATAGTGTTTGAGCCTCTTTGGGTCCACTTGTCTGTTTCTCATCTCCCAGCAGAATGGCCCTGGGTCTGTCTTAGGAGGCATCCCTTTCCTAAAGGGTGTCCCGATGCCCCATCCCTCCAGGGTCCTCCAACTCCAAATGGCAGGTTCTCCTGATGGCCCACTTTCCTCTCTCCTGCTGCTTGTCCTTCCACCATGTTCCCAGAGGAAGGTGAGGGGTGCGGCTTCCTCTGTATGGGAAATCTCTTCCCAGACGAGATGCCCTCAGTCTATCCTCAGAAGGGTTACGCCTCCCATCTTCCAGATGCCATTCCTGTTTGACCCCTTTCTACTGCTCTCGTTCATGTCTCTGCTAAATGCTGGGTAAAATGAGCCTTACATAAATGCCCAGTTCTGTGTCCCTCTCTTCTCTGGAATGGGCAGGGGTCTGTGGGCTGGTGGAAACTGGGCTGTCCCACAGGAAGGATTCTGTGCCTTACCCATTACCTGCATTGATACCGCCGAGACAGACGGCCAAAGAGCTTACTACAGCCGACACAGCATCCAGGGGCCACAGAAGAGAGATGCTGGACCTTCTGCCATAGGTTATCCTTCTCTCTGATGAGAGGATGGAGGTGGTGGGGAGATAGAAATATGGAAATGGCATGGATGGAGAGAGAGAGGGACAGAAAGAGAAACATGGAGGCAAAGAGAGAGAGAGACAGAGAAAGTGACAGGAGGAGTCACACGCAGAAATGCAGAGGGAGGCAAAGAGGGATAGCAAGAGAGAGACAGTTACTTATGCAGAGAGAAAGGAAGTCAGGAGTTGGAGAGGGAGACAGAGACACAGAGAGGTAGAGAGATAAATGTGAGAGAAAAAGACACAGGGAGAAAGGTGCAGAGACAGATGGGCAGAGACACAGACAGAGAGGGAGATACAAATATAGAGAAAGATGGAGAGACAGAGACATAGTGATGGAGAAAGAGATAGAAATGCAGAGACAGTGAGACACACACACACACACACACACACACACACACACACACACGAGAGATGGGTGAGTATCCATTCTTTCTGGGAAGATAGATAATGACACCCAGGTCCCCCTCGCCCAACATGAGCTTGACCCACTATTTAAGAACCTGTTCATAGCCCACTTCCTCTCAAGAGAGCTCCCTGATGGTAGAGGCCCCTGGGGCTTTCTTGCTCCAGGCACCTATAGCATATAATGCCTATTATGTTTTATTCGGCACTTAGTACAAACTGCCTTGGAGTTATGTATAGTTAGGCCCCTACAAAACCATCTTCACTGTTTTTTTTAAAGGAGATTTAGGAAGGTGGTTTGTTTTAAATTTTTATCAAAATGATATATACCCATGATTTAAAAATTGAACGATACAAGAGGACTTACATCAAAAGACAATGGACACCCTTCCCACTCTTTCCCATTCTCAGTGGCAAACCACTTCTTACACGTTTTAGCTTTTTCTCCTGCTAGTACATCCATATTTAAGTAACATGCTCATATCCCTCCTTCTTGACTGATCGATAGAGAACATCTTCTGGAGAACTCCTTACCTTGATGTCAGAGGAGTTAGTTTATTTATGACCATTTCCACCAAGTCTTCCTCTTTCCTCTCAGTGTAGTTATAACCCTGTTTTGGTTCCTCTATTGGTTACTGTTGGACTTTTAAAGACATATTTATTTCTCACTCGTTCTATTGATTATAGAAGTGTCTTATAACTGCTATTCTGTAATATGATGATGCCGGCATCTCTTCTCTTCACCTCTTCTCCTTCTACCACCTCCTAACTTGTCATCTACTCCTGTGACATCCAATAGGGTAGCCACTAGCACATGTGGCTATTTCAATTTATATGTAACTTAAAGTTAAATAAAAGGAAAACTTCAGCTCCTCGGTTGCACCAGTCATTTGAAGTACTCGCTCGCTACATGTGACGTGCAGCTACCATATTGGACAAGGCGAATATAGAACATTTTCATCTTCACAGAAAGTTCTGTTGGATTGTGTTCTATACGTAATATTATTAAGGCGGTAACATTTGTGTTTGTTCTATAATTACAATTGTTTTCTGTGCTTTGCCTTTAGGTTGATTCTAACATCGAAAAAAAATCAAAGAATAGTATTTATGTTATTAGACAATATGTGAGTGTATATTGATTCAAGCAGAACTGTGTTCTATAACATTTCCCTTCTTGGAAATTTTTTTTTTTCCCTAGAACTTTCTATTGCCTTTCTTTGTTCCTTGCATGATTTGCCTTTAACATAACCTATTTATCCCCTTCACTCCAATTTTCCTCATATCAGGTGTTTTACTGATTCTCTTTCTTCCCGGAGACCTTCCTCCTGGGCCCTCAATACTTCTCCTACTACCTGGATGAACTGCTTCCTGGCCTTGCTGTCCACATGCCATCTTGGGAATTCCCATTTCTTCTCTCCTGGGCTGGAGCTGCTGTTTCCTGAATGCCACATCTCCTTTCTTGGCTTACTTCCTTGTTTCTCTGGGACACATCCTTAATTAACTTCTTAAGAAAGTCTATGTGGGAGATGAATTTTCTGTGACCGGTTTGTCTGAAAAATGTCTTTCCTCCATGACTTTCCCAACTTGCTTCATAGTTTGGCCGGACATAGAATTCTAGGGCAAAACTCAGCTTTTCTCAGAACCTGAAAGTAATACACCATTGATTCTTAACATTTGTTGGGTTCTACTTCTTTTACAAGTGACCTGTCTTTTAGGATACTTTCTTTATCTTTGTTTTACTGAAATTTCACAATGATGTATCCAGATGGGTTTTTTCCCCCTTCTTTCATTTATTATGCTGGTCATTCAATGAAATCTTTAAGTCTGAAGATCTGGGTCCATCAGAACTCATATTTTTATCTGATAATCTTCTCCATTTTATTCTCTCCTTTTTTGGAATTCCTGTCAGTTGGAGAAGACATCGGGAATCTTGGATTGATTCTTTATGTCTCTAATTATGTCTTCCATCTCTTTGTGCTTTTTATTCTGCGTTCTGAGAGACTACTATCTCATCATTGTTTTCCAATCCTAGTGACTGAAAAAATTTTTCGGTGATATTTTTAATTTCCAAAATTTTTTCAGTGATATTTTTAATTTCCAAAGTTTATCTTTTAACAACATCTTATTTCATGGGAGATGGATTTTTGTTGTTGTTGTTGTTTACCTTTGTCTTTTCTCTTCGTGTTTTAGACTCTCCTCAGATGTGTGGGGATCCTTGGTTGCCATTTCATGTTTAGGAAAGAGACAATTGAAAGCTGCTGGAGCTGCAAGTAATGGATGGGGTGGTCGACTTGTGGCTTCCTTTTGGGAGGGATTGGGCAGGGAGCTATCTCCCATGCCAGACTCTCAAATGCTAGAGCACACTGCTCTTTTATTCAGGGCACCTAACTTTCTCTAGATAAGGACCTTTTAATGATTTACCTGAGAGATAAGTCCCTCACCATTGGATGTTCTACAGTTGGGGAGACATGTAGAAAGCAGGGGGTGTACACTGCTCTTTCTACTGACATTATCGGATAATTTTCCTGATTTCTGCCCCTCATTTCATTTTTGCCATCTGCATTCCTGGCGTCTCTGAGCCCTGAAGTTCTAACTTAGGCTAAATCCAGTGTTCACTTCTCCATTCATTTTCTGGCTTCTGGAAATTAGCTGAAATCTCTCATATGTTGTTGGTTCCTTTACCTTTCTCTCTGTTGTAAGTTTTATTCTTTTAAAATCATTTTGGTGAGATCTCAGGATGGAGAATAGATGATATGTGGTCAGTCTACCTCTTGATTCAGAAGCTTCCTCCCGCCTATCTCGTACATTTTGCTTAGGGCCATATCTTCCAAAATATTTTTGCAAAAAACATTAAATTACGTAGTTTGGGACCTTGGAATGAATTTCTTTAGGTCTAGGAAAAACATTTGTCTCTCCTCATGACCTGGTATATTTCCTTTAAATGAATAGTAAAATTTAGGCAACTTTCTGTGTTTCTCTTTTTGATCCTGCTATCAAGATGCTCAGAGATAACCTTAATCCTAATACTTTGGGAGTGGATACATTTTGTCTTCCATGAAATCTTCTATTTTTCTTTAACAAATGTATATGTCTTTTATTGTTAGCTATATTAAATTCTTTTGTGAGATATATAGCTAATTTTTTATATCTCTTTCCTCCAGTTGACGGTTTCTTGGAGGAGATCACTCTTTAAATTTTTTGTTCTTTTTTTGTTCTCTCCCTTTACTCATCTTTAATATCACTTGGATTTTGTGCAAGAGGGTTTAGTCTTAGATGATCTCACAGCAACCTTCCAATTCTAATGGAAATTGAGTCCAATGGTGTCTTATTTCCTTAACTGGGTAAAGGATAACATATATGTGTGAATTATCTCCCCACTAGACTGAAGAGCAGAAACCAGGCTTTCTACATCTCCACTCCTCAGTGAGCTTAGTGGTCTGAAATTGATGCTGGTGAGCTTAGCCTCTGGAACCTAGGACACTGACTCAGGATGGGCCCAGAGACCCCGTGGTCTGAGGAAGTCCAGTAGGCAGGCAGGTGTAGGACATGTGATTACCTCTTGGTTAACCTCCCCCTTCTTCTCCCAATTTCTTCTCAACCTATGGGCTCCTTCCCCTTCTCCTAACTTAGTGGGTGTGTGTGTATGGGAGGTGGGTGGGTAGGGGCATGCCTTAGAGTCAGAAGACTCTATGAAATTTATATGCTGTGTGTCCTTGGTGGCCGACTCAACCTCTCTGACCCTCAGTTTTCTCATTTGTAAAATGGGGATAACAGCAGAGAGTGGCTGGCTAAAATGAAATAAGTTAGTATATGTAAAAGGTCCAAAACTCTACTTAATAGTTGTTAGTGGAGCAGAATTTTCATTCCCCGGCCATCCCCCTGCCCCGCTGTCTCCTCACTTACCGAATCAGTTCCAGCACCCGGCTCTTCATGGCACGGACCAGGTCCCGCTGCTCTCCAAGCTCCTCGTCATACACGGCGTCCCTCCTTTCAGCCTCCTGTTGCTTCTTCTCCAGCTCTGCCTGCAGCCGGCCCCTCTCTTCCTGACACCTGGTCACAGAAGGAAGATGAAGTTCTGAGGGGAAAAAGCTCAGCATTTGACTGAGCTAGGCTGTTTCTGCCTGACAGGGGGGAAGCGGATGGTGCCCCCTGCAGCTGAAGGCCACACACACACACACACACACACACACACCACATACACACACAAAACATACCAC
>NW_011888823.1:3967751-3973702 GCF_000151845.1 Pteropus vampyrus
ATTGAACATTCTGGTCTTTAGCCTCCTCATTTCTTAGCTGCTGATTTCATTTTCCTGACCTAGTTTACTTGCCCAGTGATCCCAGGGCCTCTGACATGGTCATTGCAGGCCTTAATGTGACCAGTGTGGTTAATGTGTCTTTGTGGTGGGAGGGAACCCCTTATTAAGCACCTACTGTATGCCAGGAATAGAGTAGTGCGTATGGCTCCTGGTGGAGTTTATAGCGTGTTTGGGGCAGTGGTCAAAACAAGTAATAGACCAATAAAATAATTAAGCTAAGTGTATGACAGAGATAAATGAGGGGCCAAGACAGAGACTTGAGAGAGTGCTCAGAGAAGGCTTCTTAGACAAGGTGACATTGAAGCAAATCTAAAAGATGAGAAGTCAACCTTGTACACAGCCAGAGAAGGGCACATGCAAAGGTCTGCAAGTTGAAAAGAATTTGGCTTACTTGAAGAACTGAAAGAAGGCTTTCGAAGCTGGACTACCATGCATGGCAGGGGTTGGGGAGGCAGGAGATGAGGTGGGAGACAGGCAGGGCCTGAGCTGTCCCTCAGCAGCCCCAGAAACAGTAGACTTTAATCTCAGTGCAATGGGAAGCCACTCAGGTATTTTAAGCAGAGGGTGACGGACACTTCTAGTGCAGGAGGGGACAGAGAAGGAATTAAAGTTTATTGAGTACCTACTATGTGACAGGCATTGAGCTTAGTGCTTTAATAGCCTTGTTTCGTTTAATTTTTGCAAATTTACGGGACAGGTAATATGATAATCGTTTTACAGGAAAGAAAAATGGAGCTTCAGGGAGGGAGTAATACTTGCCAAGGGTTATACAGCTTGATAAGTGCATGGAGCAGAGATCTGGATGTAGACCCGTTCAGCTCTAATTTCTTTTTGTCTCCCCACACTCCCATCAATGCCAGGCCCTGATCACCAGTGGTCTGTGGCACCAGTGTTGAGTGGGCAGCAGCAGGGAGCAAGCCACGGATCCTCATGAGCCCCTGACATGCCTCAGAGGAGCTCAATGCTACCACCCAAGAAGAAGGGGGATGTGACATTTGCCTAATTTCCCAACTGACAACTTCTTCCATTCGTACCTGTCCTAATCACTTTTGCGTTGAGGTATTACCCAGAAGGCAAGGAAACCCCCCTGCTTGGAAAGAAGTTCTCACAGAGCATCTGAGCTGGAAGGAGGAACTTTAGAGATCCAGCCATCTCCTTTTGCAAATCGAGGTCCATAGCTCAGAGACGGAGGGCTGATTTCCCAGGGCCCCACAGTCAGAAAGCTGGTAAGTTGGTGTTGGCAGTCCCATATCTCAGATCCAAGTGTATTCTTCTAGCCCAGGCTGGTCTGCTCTGGGCCTTGCTGCCTGGATGGTCTGCTGTGTTCTCCATGTGCATTTAGCATGGGGCTCTGCAGCCCTGCCCTCTCTCAGTCTGTTCTTCACAGCACAGTAAGAGTGATCCTTTAAAAACCCCAGTCAGACCATGAGAGCCTCTGCTCAAGACTGCTCTAGCCACCAACAGCATGGGGGGTATCCCTCTGCTCCAGCCACATGGCAGGCTTATCTCCCAGAACACTTTTCCTGGGTCTTTGCATTTGCTGGTCCCCTGCCCTGACCACTCCTCTGACATGTCTGCCTGGTCCATTTTACCTGTGGTTGGGGTTTCTGCTCAGATGTCACCTCCTCAGAGAGGGATTCCCTGACTCTAAATCTAGAAGACTCTCCTGTCTGTCTCTCTCCCCTTTCCTGGATTGATTTTTCTACCTGACTTTGTATTTCTACTTGTTAATCTATCATCTGTCTTCCCAGGTTTGTGAGAGCAGACATTGCCTGTTCTGGTCAGGTGTTTGTCCTAAGTTCCCTGAGGCTGGGAGCATGTTCTCCCAGATTCAGGAGCTTCTGCTACTCACCATTCACATTTGAATGACTCCCCAGTAGACCCCCAGCCCATGCCTCTCTCCTGAACTCCACACTCAACTGCCTGTCCAGTGGCTTGACTAGGGTGTCTAACAAGTGTCTCAAACTTAACATGCTCAAAACTCAACTCCTGAACTTTCCTCACAAACCGGCTTTGCCACAGTGGAGACTCACTGGTAACTAGCTTTCTAGGCCAGAAAAGTCAGAGTCATTCTTGACTTCTGCCTTTCTCTCAGACGCTATATCCAATCCCTCAGGAAGCCAGACCTCACAGCCGGACCTCAGAGTCCAGTAGCTTCTCTGCACCTCCATTGCCACCAGTGCAGTCCGAGGCACCATCACCCTCCTCTGCATGTCAGGGTAGCTTCCTCATCGGTCTCCCTGCTTCCACCCTGGCTTCTCCACAGACTAGCTTCACAGAGCAGTGGGCATGAGCCCTGGAAAACACAGGTCAGTCCAGAATAGGCACATCTACAATAGAGACAGAAAGCAGATTGCTGGTTGCCTAAGCTGGGGCGGTTGTGGGGAAATGGGCAGTGAGTGCTAACGGGTATAGGGTTTTCCTTTGGGTTGATGAAATGTTCAAAAATTGATTGTGATAATCAACGCACAACTTTGTGAATATACTAAAAACCATCGAATTATTTTAAAAGGCAAATGAACATATCTTTTAACATTCAAATAGTCATGTCATTTCCCTTCTCTGCTCAGAACTCTCAATGGTTCTTTTCTCAGTCTGAGTTAAAGTCAACATCCTTTTGATGACCTACTAGGGTCTCCCTAACCTGGTCCCTGTTACCTGCCTGACCTTTCTCTACATCCTGTCTTTCCATCACTCCACTGGGGACATAATGGCTTCCCCGATGTTCCTGGAACCTGCCATGCCCATGCCCACCTCAGGGCCTTTGCTCTTGCTGTTCCCTGTGCCTGGAGCATTATTCTACCACACTACCGCAAATCCAAATGGCTCACGCCTCATTTCCTTCAGGTCTTTACTCAAACATCACCTTTTCAGGGAGGTCTTCCATGACCGTGCCACCTTATATAACATCGCCCCCCGATACTTCCCATTCTCTTTCCCTGTTTTATTTTTTTCTCCTTAGAACTTATCACAATCTGACATTCTATGTATTTTACTTGCTTATCATATTATTGACTGCCACCCCCACTAGAATGTAAGCTCCACGAAGGTGAGAATTTTGTCTCTTGTGCCCACGAGAGGAATTCTGGCACATAGAACAGGCCTGGCACAGAGTGGGCACTTTGAGTATTTGTGGAATGACTGAATAATGGACAGGATGACAGGTGGTAGGACTGTGATCTGTGAGACAGGGCTTCCTAGCTGCAGGGAGCAGCCTGGGGCTGGGCAGGCTTCCAGGAGGCTCACAGCTGCTCCCTCCAACCTGTCTTGATCCCTAGAGAAAGCCCCAGCCCAGCGTAGGCAAGGCCCCTGCATTCACTTAGGGCCTGAATCATGGGACTCTTTGCTGTCCAAATCACTGGGCTCAGCTGAGTGTCTGGTGGGAGGAACCTCTTCCTGGGGCTCTTTTGGATTGGTTTCTGGGCCTCTGGCCTCTCTCAGCCTATTAGGCAGACAGTCAGTAGAATGCCTAATGATTCAGTCTGAATCACAGTTACTCAGGCTCTGCTGACAGTCAGGCTAGTGGCCTCCAGGCCCTGAGGCAGGAGTCAGCCATGTAGGAAAGACGGAGGCAAGTGGGGAGACTGAGGCACTCAGAGACCAAGGGACAGAGACATAGAGAAACTGAGTCTAAACTGAGGAAGATCTTGGCATGGCGGAGACATTTAAAAAATAAATTATGAACGAGAAACTGAGGCATGGAGAAAATGTAAACAAAACGGCATGCTCTTGAGGTTAATGTGATGATGGGCAGATGAATATACTGATGGGGAGAGACAAAGAGACTGAAATGCAGGCGCTCGAAATACTGGCGGAGGGGTGGCGTTTAGGCCCACTGATTCTGGAGTCAGCCGCCAGGGTTTGGACCTCGGCTCTTCTACTGAGATGTTGGGTGAATTGTGGAGCATCTTTGAGCCTTAGTTTCCTCATTTATAAAATGGGGGTTCTTAGAGAACCTATCTCATAAGGCTATGATGAAGAAGCACCTAGGACAGCGCCAGGGACATAGTATATACCCAGTAAGTGAGAGTTATGATTACGATTATGATCATTAAGAGGATGAAAGAGGGATTGTGCAACCAGGAACAGGAAAATGGGAGACTGAATGATAAGGGTGCAGGAGTGCGTTGGGGCAGGCGGGCAGAGTGGATTGCAAAGAGAGAGGAGCAGATCAGAAGGGGTAGCAGAAAGGGCAAAGATGAATACGGGTGGGAATGGAGGGTCAGGAGGTATAGGTCTCTCTTGGGGTCTACTCAGGGAGGTCAGTGAAGGAGGGGGCTGGCAAGAGGGAGGGGAAGGAGGGGCGGGGAAGGTGGGAGCCCTTGAAAGCAGGGACAAAGGCCTGCAGGCCTCATCATCCCAAAGTTGTGCCCTGCACAGGGCCTGGTGCACAGGAGGTGCTTAAGAGACACTTGCTGTGTGACTGTGAGCGGGAGCAGGAGCTAGGAAGCACCTCCTGTCCCTCCGGCCTACCTGCTCTCATGCTCTTGTGTGCAGGTGGTTGCCGGGGTTACCTGCTGAGCTGCTCCCGCAGTGCCTTCAGCTCCCCCTCCTGCTCTTTCAGCAGCTGCTCCTGGTGCTGGGCCTGCTCTTTGGTCGTCTGGAGCTGGTGTCTGAGACTCTGGGGGGAAAGAGAAAAGAAGGAAGGGAAAGGGAAGCTGGAGAAGGAGGACAGAGACCCCAGCCCAGGGACTGACCTGACACACAAACATCCCCATGAGACCTCAGGCCGTGCAAGGCAGCTATAAGGTGCGGGGAGGGACTAAGGACAGCTCTGGGACGTGTAATGCCTGGCTCTGCCACTGGGTGAGCCTGGAGCCACTATTTCTTCCTTCATTGAAGGCTGGAAGTTACAAAGCTCAAGGATATAAAGACTCTGGTTAGGGAGGAGGCTGAAGAAGTCCTAAGAGCAATCCTGGGTAATCTCCAGGAGAAGCATCTGCAGCAGTAGAACTTAGATATTGGGGAGAAACCTGCCGATAATGAGGGCTGTAAAATCTGAGAACAAGTGACTTCCCTGAAGAACTGTCGGGAAGGGATCTCAAACTCAAATGACTACATGGGCTAGGCAGGCGGTATTGATGAATAAAGTGGGCCTATTGTGAGACAACAGAGAGAGGTGGAGACTGTGACAAACTGAAGAATGTATGGCATTCAAAAGGCATCTTCAAATAATAATAACCTTGTGTGGGCCAATAAAAGTGGATCTGTGGCTGGAGTGGCCTCCAGATTACCACTGAAGACCCCTGTCTGTGGGTCAGTTTAGAGAGGAGAGAATAAGCACAGAGCTCAGCTGCTCTCACCTTGACCACATCTTGCAAGGCCACCTCCGCTTGCTCCTCTGTCCTCGTCACACTGGTCACTCCTGTTTGCTCTTGTGGCTTCTCCGTGGTGGAACCTTCCCTTGTTCCCAGGCTCTGGAGGACCCGGGGTTCCCTCAGAATACTAGGCACCTCCCACCTCTGCTCGCTCCCTGACATTGAATCCTCTATCACCCCTCTGGGGCCGGAAACCAGCAGCCTCTGGACATGACCCCACTCTGCGCCTCCTTCATGAGTCCCCACTGTTGTGCTCTGACCTTCTGCACTCAGCAGAACGCCTCTGCCCTCACTCTCTGTCCTTCTCACCTCCTTCAGCACCCCCTCAGCTCCCTCTCGCTGCCCCTGGGCATAGGGTGTTGAGTTCTCTAGGCAGGTCCCCATCCTTGGGGCTCCCATCTCCTGGTCTTGCTGCAGCTCCTCCCCCTCTGGTTCCCACATGCTCTGGGGGGCTCTGAGGCTCCTGGGATCTTCTCTCTTCTTTTCCAAAAAAGGAGAAAGATGCTTGTGTTGCTGAGGCCTGGGGAGTCCAGCCAACCGGTCTTCCCCTGGTGCATCTCGTGGACAGCTGGC
>NW_011888823.1:3973752-3994122 GCF_000151845.1 Pteropus vampyrus
CAGCTGCTCCTGGTGCTGGGCCTGCTCTTTGGTCGTCTGGAGCTGGTGTCTGAGACTCTGGGGGGAAAGAGAAAAGAAGGAAGGGAAAGGGAAGCTGGAGAAGGAGGACAGAGACCCCAGCCCAGGGACTGACCTGACACACAAACATCCCCATGAGACCTCAGGCCGTGCAAGGCAGCTATAAGGTGCGGGGAGGGACTAAGGACAGCTCTGGGACGTGTAATGCCTGGCTCTGCCACTGGGTGAGCCTGGAGCCACTATTTCTTCCTTCATTGAAGGCTGGAAGTTACAAAGCTCAAGGATATAAAGACTCTGGTTAGGGAGGAGGCTGAAGAAGTCCTAAGAGCAATCCTGGGTAATCTCCAGGAGAAGCATCTGCAGCAGTAGAACTTAGATATTGGGGAGAAACCTGCCGATAATGAGGGCTGTAAAATCTGAGAACAAGTGACTTCCCTGAAGAACTGTCGGGAAGGGATCTCAAACTCAAATGACTACATGGGCTAGGCAGGCGGTATTGATGAATAAAGTGGGCCTATTGTGAGACAACAGAGAGAGGTGGAGACTGTGACAAACTGAAGAATGTATGGCATTCAAAAGGCATCTTCAAATAATAATAACCTTGTGTGGGCCAATAAAAGTGGATCTGTGGCTGGAGTGGCCTCCAGATTACCACTGAAGACCCCTGTCTGTGGGTCAGTTTAGAGAGGAGAGAATAAGCACAGAGCTCAGCTGCTCTCACCTTGACCACATCTTGCAAGGCCACCTCCGCTTGCTCCTCTGTCCTCGTCACACTGGTCACTCCTGTTTGCTCTTGTGGCTTCTCCGTGGTGGAACCTTCCCTTGTTCCCAGGCTCTGGAGGACCCGGGGTTCCCTCAGAATACTAGGCACCTCCCACCTCTGCTCGCTCCCTGACATTGAATCCTCTATCACCCCTCTGGGGCCGGAAACCAGCAGCCTCTGGACATGACCCCACTCTGCGCCTCCTTCATGAGTCCCCACTGTTGTGCTCTGACCTTCTGCACTCAGCAGAACGCCTCTGCCCTCACTCTCTGTCCTTCTCACCTCCTTCAGCACCCCCTCAGCTCCCTCTCGCTGCCCCTGGGCATAGGGTGTTGAGTTCTCTAGGCAGGTCCCCATCCTTGGGGCTCCCATCTCCTGGTCTTGCTGCAGCTCCTCCCCCTCTGGTTCCCACATGCTCTGGGGGGCTCTGAGGCTCCTGGGATCTTCTCTCTTCTTTTCCAAAAAAGGAGAAAGATGCTTGTGTTGCTGAGGCCTGGGGAGTCCAGCCAACCGGTCTTCCCCTGGTGCATCTCGTGGACAGCTGGCGTGGCTGGTGTGTGGCTCTTCTGGTTGGATTCCTTTGGAGTCTCCATGTAGAGCTGAGATCTGCAGAGAGGTCCCCAAACCCCATTATATTCCCTCGCAGTATCAATTCACTGACCTGGTTCATGGGAGAGGCCAGATCCCTAATGCAATGGGCTTGTTAAATATGTGGATTCCTGGGCCCTCCCACTGACATGGGAGGAGGGCCCAGAAATCTGAATGTTAAAACCCCAGGTGGTCTGATCCGAGGCCCCAGCTTTGATCTGGTCAGAGAGCAGCAGTGCTTCTCAACGCCCTTTCCTCCCTCAGTCCGAGCTCACATCCTTCTCCCTTCTCCACATCGATCTTCCGCATGGATCTGGTTTCCACGCAGAGCACAAAAGTTAAGTTTAGGGAACAGGATCTGACTCTTTGGTGTCTTCTCATCTGCAAAATGGGAATAATAATACCTGCCTTGTAGGATTGTGGTGAAAGGTTAGATGGACCGATAGCCAGCTAAGAGTCACCTCTGCCAAGAAGCCTTTTCTGGGCCCCACATTGTCCTGTGCATGTCTGCATCATTACACTTCATATGTCATGTTGCAAGGTGTTCCTTTAGGATCTGTCTCCCTGAACAGATCTGGACTTTCAGGTCACAGACTGAGTCTTCGTAGTATCTGCACCTTGTGCCCCGAAGCTGGTGGGGGTACAAAGTAAGCTCCTGGAATGATGCTAACTGCAAGCTACCACTTACAGAGCACGTGGCAGGAGCCTTGCTCTGTGCTACACATGTGTCGATGCATCCTCACAATCTCCCCGTGAAGCATGACAAGTAGCTTGCCTGAGGACCATGGTTAGTAAGGGCCGGAGCTGAGATTTGAACCAGGCGACCTTGTTCTTCAATCATTCCCTGAACTGAACTGAGACATTTGCAAATTGTCCAGCAGAGGTTGTTTCCCTGGTCTGTTTCCTACAAGCTTTTGCTCACCCTCCCCAGCACCTCCTCTTCTTCTGGGCCCCACTGGCTCCTATAGATGGTGTCAGTGGTCCCTTTTTCTTCCCAATATCCCCACCATCCTAGGAATATGAGCCTTTACTTCTGTGGATCCCCAGTCCCCAGGCCCACATGTTGGCCTCTCTATCTAGTTGGGTTAGGATTCAGTTACTGGTCAACCTCGGGGTCCCAGCAGAGATAGAGAAGAGACTACGCAGAGTGAAGGTCAGGCAGAAGCACCTCCTTTGGGGAATCTTTGGACTTTCTGGGTCTTCTTCCCCGGGTCCAGCTGGAATTGGAGCAGCGAGGCCTGAAAGTAAAAGAGGCAAGGGGACCTTGGGCCACTCCCCAGCAGTGGCTTGGTCCTCCGATGCAGGATAACCCATCTTTCCACGTATCCCACCACCTTTCCTGCATTCCCGCTCTCCCGCCTTCATGCATGCACCCCCCCTCCATCCATCCATACATCTCACCTTCCATTCAGCTATCCATTCCATCCCAGCATCCCACCATTCATTCGTCCTTCAAACCCTCAACCTCAGACACCCAACAACTTTTTAGTGAGTGTGTATTCTATGCAGCATTGTGGGACGTCATGAGATTATACTGGGAAACCAGAAGGCTAGGAAAATAGAGAATCGGGGGCTCACAGAGCAAGGAAGGAGAGAGACATAGATGGGGCTGGAAGCTGAGAGCTCGGGGCTAGCTCAGGATGTTTGATGGGACGGGTGGTACTGGCAGTAGGCGCTTAAAGAGGCTTCCCTTCATGCTGCATCCACTTACTCTGAGAACATGGGCCAGGCCCCATCCAGGTCTGGTCTCTGCAGGTCCAAGTCGAAAGCCACCCCATTGAGAGCGTAGAGAGAGTCCAGGATGTCTTCCCGGAGTTTGGGGCACACCAGAGGGCTCCGTGGGCCATACCATTCCCTGTGTGAACAGCGATCAACACCTTTGGCCTTTGGCCCTGGTGTTGTTGCCACCCCTGACCTCAGAGGATCCACTGCACACCATAATGTGATGGCTCCCTAGGCAGGGTGGTGGTCCTTGGGGAGCAGGAGGCCTAAGCACCATGATGATACCAGGCCTGGGTTTCTAACGTCCCTTCTGCTCGTTCTTCCTTGACTTTCATGTTGGTAGTCCTTGATATTAAACCCTCCTTTACTCTGAGAGGAAAGGGGGGTCTTTCACAAAGGAGGGACGGTGGGCTCAGATGTGTGAGTAGGAGCATGTCCCAAATGACCTACCTGGTGAGCTCGGGGTTCAGGAGGCAGAGTTGCAAGGACTCGGCCAGCCGCCCGTGGGCTAAGCAGAAGCGGATGAAGGCGCGACCTTTTCCCAGAGGGGTCTTCAGCTGCAAAGTGCCCAGGGGGCAAGGTGGGGGTGGTGTCAAGACAGAGGCAACTCAGCCAGCCGAGGGAGAGAGGAGATGGGAACAGGTGGTTAATGAGAAAGGGTGCCGTGGGACTTGAGGCTATGGGAGGAAAGGGGGCGGCTGAGGGGTGCTGAGAGCTAATGAGCGATGAGGACCAGGCGAGAGGGCCTGTGGTCAGTGGAGCTGGAATAGGTGAGAAAGGGGCCTTGGGCAGGCCTGTGTCCCCCAGCCCCTGAGCCATCCCCGTCAAGGGCCTGGTGGCAGGGCCCCATCGTGCTGAGGCCAGCCCGCCTGCACCCTGGCCCCTGGATACCTTGTCCTGCGAGAGAACGAAGCGGGCTGGCTCCGTGTTTCCTCGGTGCTGCCACAGGGCGGAGCAAAGGAAATCCCAGTAATCCTTCCGAGGTCCCAGGAAGCTCTTCTGCTCTTTCTGGTCAAACTGGGAACAAGACGGGGAAAGGATGTGTAGGAGTGCTCCCTCCGAGACCCACCCTGCATTCCTACACGACGAGGGGGAAGGGCTCACGCGGACAGACCGGCTTTGGGCGCTGGCTCTGTGACCAGAGGCAAGCTGCTCGATCTTTCTGAGCCTTTAGGGTCTCACTAATTCCAGAAGAACTTAAGGAGCACTTACTATGAGCCAGGCCCTTTTCTAAGCCATGGGGGTACAGCAACGAACAAACAGAACTTGTGGGCTTACACCTTGGTAGGGGAGACAGACAACGAACAAACTGAATAAGTAAGACATGTACTATGTTCCATAGTGCTGACTGCTAAGAAGCGAAGCAAAGTAGGGAAAGGGACTAGAAAGTGTATGGTGCGTACCCGCGTGTGTATGTGCGATGTGTGTGTGTGGTGGATGTGAGTGCACGATGTGTATGTGTGGTGCGCATGTGCGTTAAAAATTTAGATTAGGGCGGTTAGAGAAAGCCTTGCTGAGGAGGTATGACTCACATCTACCATGCAAATTTCTGGGAAAGAGCATCCCAGGAAGAAAGAATAGCAAGTGCAAAGGGGCTGAGGTGGATGTGTTTCCTGAGATGCCTTAGAAGATCACAGGGACCAGTGTGACTAGGGGGCAGCGGACGGAGGGCGTACTCACACATGCACACTACATACACATACCACACACACAAACCTCTCTCTCTCACACACGCACACACACACATAGAGAAGTTGGAAGGGTATGCGTGTGTATGTGGGGGGAGGTAGGCAGGTTATCAAACACCTCAGGGGGTTAGAATGAGAATTAAATCGGGTGGGCATGTAAAGGCTTATGATCAGGGCTCTAACCAGCATCAGGAAGGGCCAGCCCTGGGACATCTGTACCTCTGAAACTTTAGTCTTCAGAGCAGGGTGGCTGCCCCCAGCCCCATCCTGCCCTGCCTCAGCCTTGCCCTACCTCACCTCCCAGGTTACAGTGACAGCCTCCAGGAGGGAGGTTAGATGTCAGGAAGGACTTGCCGACTAAGAAGGATAAGGCAGTGCGTGGTAGCGAAGGGAGGCCGTGGCTCTTCCCTCAGTATCTGAGAAAGCCCTCCTGGTTATCTGGGCCTGGAGAGGGGGGAAAGGGCGAGGGGAGGAAGGAGAGGGGAGGGGAGGGCCCCACATGCAGCAGCAGCTCCAGGCAGCCACAGAGTCTGTGCAGCTCAGCACTGGCGTCTGTCACTGACCGTCCGCCCCTGTAGCCCTGGACGATGGCAGAGACAGCAGCTGTGGGGAAGATGGCGGACATCAGACATCAGGGAGTGAGGGCTCTGAGGGAGATGCTCCCGAGACGTCTCACTTCTCCTTCAGTTCAGTTCCAGAAATCTCTCAGGACATACTCACCTTTCAGGTCCCTGGTGACCTTGAGGGCAACCCCCTCTTCTGCCATGAGTATTTGAAAATGACGTGATTCCTTGTGGCTCTGGAAGGCCAGCCCAGGAAGGAGCCTCTGAGTTCAGTTGCCCAATTCTCTGCATACACAAAGGAAGAATCAGAGCCTAGAGAAAGGATACAGCATCTTTAGGGTCACAGTGGGTTAACTGGTAGGATAAAAATCCCAGCTCTTTCTCGTAGGCCACTGCAGAAAGATGATGGCGTGGCCTCCATTTACGGAGCAGTTTCTGGGGGTCTGGCATCTTTGCCTCATTCAGTCTCCACAACAACCTTTGGGGATTGTTAACTCCATTTTACACGAGGTGAAAAGGGGGCTTGGATTGGGTAAGTCTTTTCTCCCACGTCACAAAGCTGTGTGATGAAACTAGAATTTGAACTCAGGTCTGTGCGCCCATAGGGCCTGTGCTCTCGGCCCTGACTTGATGTGAGTGGTCCCGTTACTGCTCGTGCCCTGTGGATGCTGGGCTGATGGAATGTCACCCTCTTCCCCATGGGGAGCCTTGCCAAAGCAGTCATCACCCTTGAGACACACATTCTCATCTTTTCCTGGGCCCCAGCTGAGCGGAAAGTGTGTGTTCTTCGAGGAGAGGGAGGCAGAAGTAGGGCAAGGCCCTAGAGCTGGGACTGAGCCTGAATGCGGGGACGCGTGGGCAGCAGGGCACCTGGCTTTCTCCCTGCCACTCTCGGTTGGCTGAATCTCAGCTTGTTCTCCTCGCAATGGGTCCTGGGGCTCAGAGAGGAATACTGTGGGCCCTGAGAGCCAGAGGGCTTATTCTGAGATCCTGGAGTAAGGACCAGGCATGGAGTGAAAATCCAGGTGTTCTGCCTCCCAGGCTGTGGCTGTGGGATTTTGGGAGTGGGCGGGTGGAGGGGGCAGGAGTGGGAAATGAGAGTGAGTGAGGGAGGGCGGGTGGGGTATGGCATTCATTCAGTGAGTTGGGGGTCAAGGGGTCTGGGTCTCCATTCTGGTCCTGTAACTCACCGTGTGACCTTGGGCACATCTCTCACTTTTCTTGGGCCTCAGTTTCCCCATCCATAGACCAAGAGTTTGGATGTAGGGTCTATGATGTCCCTTTTGGCCCGGACCGTCTATGAGATCCATGAACACCTACATGCAGCTCCGCCTGTCCCTCGTATCCATCCGGGGTCCCTGGCCCCTTGCTCCTGGCACCATTTCCCTTCTCCAGCCTCCCCCAGACCCAGGAGCTACTCACCTGGAAAGGCCTGGCTGGTTCCGCGTGGAGAGAGGGCACTGCAGCCTGAACCCACCACTTGTGACTATGGGCTCTGCACAACCTTCCCAGAGTTTGCTGCCTGGGAGGTGACTCAGGCCGAGCCCAGCGCCCGGGGAGGGGAGCGAGGGGGCGGGGCGGGGGTGGGGTGGGGGAACCCTGCTCAGAGTGGGAGGAACAGAAGACTGTAGGGGAGGAGTGGCAGCACAGGGGAAGAATGGATGAAATGAGGGTAGATTCAGTTGTTTGCCAAACACAGACTCGCGGGAATTGCGGGGGGCGTGGAGGCTGGGAGTGAGGGGACGTGGGTGTGGGGAGGTGGGCAGGGCCGGGGGCGTGATTGAGGTAGGTGATTGCGGCAGGTGACTGCGGCAATTGTTGCTGTGCAAGTTTCCTTCCCTTCTCACAGCCGCCACTTGCTCTTGTCTTTCTCCCTTATCGACACAAGGTGGCACAATGAGGCTGGGATGCTGCCCATCGGTTAGTTCCGCCAGTTTTCAAAGTCACTTGATCCGAGTGTGATACAGGTGGGGAGGAGAATGCAAGGGTCCCACCACGTGTCTCCTTCCTTCCCCCTGCTTCGGGCTTCTGAGGGGGTCTCCATGAGTACTGGTCGCAGGTGCTATCCTCTCGGTCCTGGCGCTCACTCCCAGAAGGAGGGAAGTGACCGCCGGGGAGATGCTGTCTCCAGAAATGGGCCAGGTGCGTTGCCCAGGTGAGCTGTGGCCCTTCCGCCCTGGCTGTGCTCTGCCTCCGTGGTGAGGCTGGGGCCTTTCCACTGCCTGGTCCTTGTTTTTCTAGGCTAGGGCGCCCCAAGGGCTATTACGTGGGGCAGAGGACAAAGCAGCAGGCCCCCGGGAGAACTAGTGTTTCCCAGCCCACGGGAAGCGCGTGTGAACTCGGCACGCGCCCGGCTCTGCGCTCCTGCGTGGCCCCGGGCCTGTCTCTCCCTCTCTGGGACTTGGTCTGCCCCGTGCAGAGGTTCCATCCCCGCTCTCTGTCCTTGTCCCCGACTCCCCGCCTCGCCCTCATTTATCTCTTCTTATCTGCTTCCTGCCTCTTCTCGCGCCGTCTGTCTCTTTCTCGCGCTTTCAGACTCGGCAGGTCCGCGGTCCCCGTTCCCGGGACCCTTGCTGTCGCTCCTCCCCACGCCCCCCGCCCTCAAGTCTCCGTCTGTCACTGGCTGCGTCAGGGCTCCCGTGTCACCGCCCCGTGTCGGGCCCCATACTCCCCCCACTTCCTGGCGGTGCCGCGGGAGAAGGCTTCGGGAGGGGACGGGCTGGGGGCGTCGCCACCCCCCTCCAGACGTCGGAGGCGCCCTGGGCTGGGGGACGGGCCAGCTCCTGGGGCATCCGCTTCCCCCGCCCCTGGCCCCGGCTTGCCGGGTGCCGGGCCGGATGGGCTGCACGGTGAGCTTGGTGTGCTGCGAGGCGCTGGAGCCCGGGCCCCCCAGCAGCCCCCAGCCCCCGGGGAGTCCCCCGGCCCCGGCACGGGCGCAGTGCTGGGAGCCCCGGGCTTCGGCCCACGCCGAGAGCAGGCGGCTCCTGCTTCAGGTAGGGCGCTGCGGGGATGGGTATGGGGAGAGGGTTGTGGCAAAGCAGAGTTCACCTGAGATAGGTAAGGAGCCACGCCAGGAAAGTGCCCGTCAGGCCTTGGAGGGGTGGGCAGCAAGGGCAGGCTGCCCCAGGGGCGCGGGTTGGATTAGGTCCGGCGTAAGGCACAGAGTTAGGCTGAGGTCTCCCCTGGGTCTCTTGTGCCCTAGAGAGGAGAGTGATGTAGGATCTGACCCTTAAAAAGGTGAATAGTTCAGGTGAGGTTTAGGAGCCACCCAAGAGGGGCAGGGCTGGGAGTGCTGAGGAGACAGTGAAAGTGTTAATTTCCCCTGAGCTGGTCCAGGACTTGACCGTTCGTCCCTCCTGGGAGCCGTGACTGTTGGCCCTGACTAGGGCTCTGTAGCCAGGAGGGAGGGGGCATTCTGAGGCAGGGAGGACCCCACAAGAGCAAGGACCGACCTGAGGATGTTGGGAGCGGCTGAACCCTCACTCCTGCATCCTCTGTTCTGGGTAAGTCTTCGATCCTTGCAAGTGGGAAACGGACCCAGAGGGGTGGGGACAGGCTGGTGCTGGGAGGCTGGTGTTTACCCTGGTGGAGGTGTCTGTCCAGGAAGCACCAGGCCTGGTACAGATGTGGGCACTGGATTTCTTCCAGGAGGAGGAACGTGAGATATTTGGAGTCACTAAGGACTGGATAACCTTGCTCTGGGCTCCCAGCATAATCCCGGCCGACTTCCCTGTTTGGGGGCTATGAAAGCTGCAGCCTCATAAGATTTGTCTGCTGTGCGGAATTTGGATTATGCTGGGGTCTTGTGTCGCTCTACCTGGGCGCACAGAGTTTGGGCGACTCAAAATGTACCTGCGACCATATCCCAGCCGCCTTCTCCCCCTTCACTGGGGCAGCCAGCGAAGAGAAATATGTGTGTGTGTGTGCACGTGTGTGTGTGTCTGAAGTGACCCCTCTGCTCCACTTGACTGGCTGTCCCTCAGGCCATGAATAATGGCATATTCATGGGCATACTCCACAGTGCCAGGCATAGCAGTATGAAACTCTCTGTCCTTCCTAAGCTCTAGCCCAGGGCATCACCATGGTGACAGACCATGGTGAGGGACAAGTGTGGGGCATAGCTGTTGCCTGAGCCCTTGCAGTGGCCGGTGGCCCAGGTGTGATTCTGAGGACGACCTGAGCCTAGCTTCGGGCCCTGGGGGTAGAGTGAGGCCTGTGGGTGTTGGCTGGTCCTCTCAGATGGCTGCTGCTTTGTCTTGGCAAAGGGGCAGAGAGTCCAGAGAGGGAAGGTAGCATGGCAGAACCCCTGGACCGCGGGGCCTCTCCGGAGGTCGTCCAGGCTCCTCCCCTGCCTTAAGCCTCACGAACCATCCTCTGTCCTAGAAGGTTTCGGGGGAACGGGAGTTCACAGTCCTCCTTTCTCATCTGCCTCCGTCTCACACGCTTCTTGACTACTTTCTCTGCTGGCGGGGCTCCTTGATTCCCTGTCTCCTTACCTTCCCGCTCCCCACGCAGCCCACTGTGGGGTAGGTGCCAGGTGGGCCACCTGAGGGACAGGCAGTTGACCGAGATGGGGGAAAGGAGCCAGGGCACTGGAGGTGGGTGATCCAGGAGAAGGGAGAAGGAGGGGGAGTGTGTGTGTGGGTGTGTGACAGCCATGGGGACAGGGATGGGGACGAGTGTCTGTCTGCATTCGGATGAGCTGGTTTCTGAGCAGCCTCTTGAGAGAGCCTGGCAGTCTCCCATGACTCACTCCCTCCTTTATCTGCAGGATGACACTCTCGGTCCCAGCTCTAGCCCATGCCCACTGCCCCCTACCTCTGGCTCCAGCGGGGGGTG
The DNA here is from genome assembly GCF_000151845.1 of Pteropus vampyrus. Lineage (NCBI taxonomy): Eukaryota > Metazoa > Chordata > Mammalia > Chiroptera > Pteropodidae > Pteropus > Pteropus vampyrus. The sequence continues at coordinate 3,983,934 of NW_011888823.1, forward strand.
CTGTTGCTGGCTGCTCTCTCTACAGCTCCCCGCCACCCCCACCACCCCCTATTCATATTGCAACTCTCAGGAGACTTCAGTGATCCAGGAAAGAGTAGCCAGGCTGTCTATCACCTTACTAGAGATGTTTTACCAAGTTCTTGTGGTGAATAAACATCTCTTGGGCTCTCAGCCCCCCTCAGAATTCAGGGCTTAGAAGCTACTCAGGCGTCTGGGCTCCCAGCCAGGGCGCTCCCACTGACAGTCCTGCCATTGACATGCCACCTTTCCTGCCACAGGCCATTCCCCCCCTCTCCCCGAGCTGCCATCCCCATTCCACAGGCCAAGCTCCTCTTCTTGGGTCACACGCTGTGCTCATATCTCTTGTCCCTGCCCCCAGCCTCTCTCTTCTTCTCTCCCCTCTGGGTGGCCCCCTCCCCGCTTGGCCATATTACCCTCTTCCCCCCTATTACATTCTTCCCCCACTCGCCCCCTAAAGCAGACTGTCCTCTGCACAGACCACACTGCCCTCCTCTCTCTGCTGGCTTGCTAGGTCCCCTCAGGCCCACACCTCTCCCCTTCCCTGGCCTGCTCCTCTACTTTGCTCTGAGGAGGGCTGCTCACCTTGGCTCCCAAGCCGCTGAACCCCAGCTCTGGATTATCGGAGCCTGGAGGTGTGGCCCCACACCCCTCGGGTGGCCTCCTCAGGGTCCCATTATTGCCATACGTGCTGAGCTGTCCTTTGGCCCCACACGCCAGCCTGCCAGCCTCGGGAGAAGGGAAGGTGGGGCTTGGCACCTCTCCTGAGCATTCCCGCCAAACCTTCTCTGACCTGGGCGCCAAGGGGCCTGGAGGGCATCTCCAGGTGCCAGCCTCGCCTCCTCACTCTCTGCCATATCCCAAGACAAGTGGGTGCTTGTTGGGCGGTGGCGGGAACAGAGAGGAGGAGACTCTCCGGGCTGCTTTTGCCTCCTCTCTCTGAAAACCAGTCCCTGGGGTCAGATCATCTGGCCTCTGCCCAATAGCCCAGAGCCCTATTGAATTTACGAGACTCTCAGGAGGCCCGGTCTTGCAGCCTTCCCTGCATGTCTGTTGTGGGGTCCTACACCCCTATGGGAATTCTGGCCTTTAATCTAATGCCCTCCGCTGTGGTTGAATTGCTTCCTCCTTCTCTCTATCTAGTTATTATAATCATAGACTCTCAGAGCTGAAAAGGATCTTGGTTAGTGGGTCCAAACTTTGGTTAGTGGGTCCCTTTGAGAACCTGATGAAAGCTATGGTTGCTTTTGCTAGGGAAATGGGCATGGGCAAGCACACGCACACACAGCCACCATACAAACACACATAATGCCACGTGACCCCTCGAGCCCACCCATGGTCTTGATCCCTCCAATCCCTGCATGTTGCAATTGAACACACTGAGGGCCAGAGGAGGAAAGTGACTGGCCTAAGGCCACACAAGTGAGTGGCAGAGCCGGGACCACAACCCAGGTGTCCTGACCCCAGACATGTGGGAGTTCCATTCCCAGTGGCAACTTGTCTCTTCCCCAAAGGCTGCCTGTGAGCAGAGGGGCCTGGGCATTCATTTATTCAACAAGCATTTTTTTTTTTGTTTTGTTTTGAGTTTTCAAATATTTATCACCTCAGTTTTAAATTGAATTTATTTCATTGTAAGTTTATGTATTTTCAAATTTTTATTTTTACTGAGATAAAATTGACATAGAACACTGTGCAAGTTTAAGGTGTACAACATGCGGATTTGATACATTTGTATATCGTGATAGGTTTGCTATGATAGTGTTAACTAACACTTTTATTATGTCACATTATCTTTTTTAGTGTGTGTGTGGTGGGAACAATTAAGATCTAGTCTTTTAGTCGACAAGCATTTTTTGAGCACCTGCTCTAACCCAGTCTGATCCAGGAGCTGGGGACAGAGCAGGAGAGCAGACAGCCTCTGTTCTTGCCTTTGGAGGGGGTGACGCTCCCGTGGGAGAAACAGAACACAGTGCAAACGAGTGATTCCACAAATCAAGGCGCTGTTGGACAGTGCTATGGAGAAGTAAAGGATGTTATGGGAGATAACGGAGGGATTGAATTTAGATTGGGAGATGGAGGAAGTGGTGTTTAAGCAAGGAGCGGAAATGCAAGTAGAAGTTAGTGAGGACAACATTCTGGGCGGTGGGAACAGCGCCCTTGAGGGTCTCGAGATGGAGAAGAATCGAGAGCTCTTAGAGAATTTCACAAAGGCTTTCTCTGCTCCCGGCTCCCCATGAGCCCTGACATCCATGCGGTGTGTGTATGGATGGGAAGGGGTGAGAGGCAAAGCAGGGAGACCTGGGGGAAGGCGAGGGAGATCTGGTCAGTCCTCTGAGTGAGAGATGGTGGTGTTTGGGTTAGAGAGGCGGCAGGGCCCGTGGGGAGGGCTCGGTGAGGCCAAGACCGATTCAGAGGGAGAAGGGACACAGGACTTGGAGGTGGGGTGAGAGGGAGTGGGAGGGAAAAGCGAAAGCGATACCTTCATCTTACAAAGATGTTAGCTGATAGGGCTTCATCAGGCCTCCTTCCATTCGAGTTTAGTGAAGTATTTAATAAATATAGGAAAGGGCACAAACTGAACACATCCACGTGCTCATGTACCCAGCACTTGGTCAAGAAATGGAGAAATGCCTGCACCTGGAAATCCTCCTCTTGTCTGTTTTCGGTCACTAATTCCCCTCTGAGGGTTATTTATTATCCCAACTTCTACCAGCATAGATTTGCCTGTTGCATAGAACGTCTTATAAATGGAGCGCGTCGTATATAATTTGTGCCTGACTTCTTTTGCTCAGCACTATGGTTGTGAATTTCATCCATATTCTTACATGTAGTTGTAGAGTTTCCTTCTCATTGCTGGATAGTGGTCCACCATGTGACGATACACAATTTATTTATCAGTTTTTGCCACTGACAGGCATTTAGGTTCTTTCCGGTGGCTATTGTAAATAGGGCTGCTATGAATAGTGTATGTCTCTGGTGGTCCTGCGTTCTAATTTCTGTTGGGTAGATTCACCCCTCTCTTTTGATGGGTGTCTCTTGAAGGCCTAAGCATCTCAAGAGTCAGGCAGTGCTTCAGGGAATGCTTCAGGTATCTTGGTAAGGGGCCGGGGACGGGTGACGAGTGATATTCTGGGGAAAGAGAAAAGAATCTCTAACGTCCTAATATATCCTTTTGTAGCGATTCTCCCATTTTGTGCACCTTCCCCTGGAACCAATGTGTGGCTCAAGTGTAGGAGGGGAAGGAGGAAGAAGCTCTAGAGGTCGAGTTGGAGTAGGGTTGGATGAGGGTCAGCTGACCACCTCTCTCAGCCTTACTCACTCTCTGGGGGTGGGCCTGGGTTCCTGCGGGGGTCAGGAGGGTGTGAGGCTGGGGATACAGCCACGCCTTCTGGTCCTTCCCTCTTTCCTGAAGGGCAGGAAGCCAGCCACTGCCTTCTTGTTTGATGTATGAGCTCGTCAAAGGCCCCTGGTGCCAGGACAGAGTATGGTGCCAAGGGCAGACAAGCTAAAGTAGCCCTTGGAGGGGCAGCAACCTGCGAGTGGGAAGCAGAGGCTGCTGTCCGCAGAGAAGCCGAGTGGTAGGGAGCAAAGGGAACCCACCCAGGTGATACTGAGGTTCAGGGTTTCCTTGCTGACTGTCCCAGCTCTGATCTCTAAGTTGACGCCCTTCCCCGTAGAGACCTCAGCCCTGGTGCTTCTGGCCAGCCCCTCTCTCTCTCAGCCTGAGTAGCCCTAGAGTCCAGAGCATAAAGCTGAGTCTCCAACCTACTCCAAGGAGAGAGGGTAGAGTGGACTTAGCTTTAGGCTTCCTTTCTGGCCAAGGATAAGAGAGCGTTGGGGTGTTTCTGGTGATATCTGTTCACAAGTCTGTCTCCCCAGGTTGTCTGTGAGCCAGTGTTTTCAGGTCAGAGCCGAATGAAGTTTGTATCCCAGGAACTTAGCAAAGGATGTGCAGCATATAGATGCCCATTCAGGGTTGCCTAAGGGATGGATGGATGATGATGAGAGTGGGGCAGTTAGAGACCCCAGACAAGGAGGGAGAACCCAGGTGGAGGCCAGACGTAAGATGAGGATGATCTCTTGACCTTGGAAGTCCACCTGGGCCCGAGCTCCTCTGGACACCCATTGGGGGGTGGGCATGGGTGTGGGGATGGGAGCTAGGATGAGACCCCCTGGCTCAAGCTCAGGCATGATTGAAGGTCAAATAGGATCTCTGCGGGGTTGGTAAGAATGTTCTGACAGAAGGCCTTTTTGAGGTTTGAAGAGAGTGGGAAGGGAGATAAGACCCTGGGAATCAGCTGGGGCCGGCAGTGGGCAGCAGGCACAAGGAGGCCGGCGGGGTTGTCTTCTGGCCTCAACACAAGTTTTTGCCTCTGCTCAGCTCCTCTTCGCATTCCTGCCAGAAGTTCCTCTTCAGGAACTTCCGGGTGTCTCCATCAAACCCCATTTCATCCTACTCCTTCTGCCAAAGCTGAAACCATGCTCATCAAGAATGGCCAGGTGGACCCTCAGAGCCTTCTGGCAAAGGGGCCCAGATGTCCTATGTGACCTGTTGGTTCTGCACCCAGCGCAAGCTTCTCAGTTCTCATTTGTCTTTCTTCTCAGCTCATCCGCCTTTCCACTCATCTGTTCTTCCATCCACCCGCCATCTTATCTTTTACCTATCCACCCTGCATCCTTGTATCCATCACCTTTCCTCTCTCCTACCCACCCTCTGCCAAGTCCCATGCACACACACTTGGTTCTTCCCAGTGAGTCCTCCTCCTCTGTTGTGACATCCAAACACACCATCGTGAGACGATGTGCAGGAAGGCCTGTACCAGGTCTCACCTGGTTCTAGAGCAGGGAGTGGCCTGTTCAGCTTGGGACAATCTGGAAAGCCGTCTTTGAGGAGGGGACATTTTGAACTGGGTCCTGCGAGGTGCGTAGGAGTTCACTGACACTGAGGAGAGGCAAGGCCATTTCGGGGGCGCGGAAGCGTGGCGCGCTCAGGGAGCTGGAGTACAGGGAGGAGGGGAAGAGGCTAGATCAGAGGCTGGAAGAGAGGTGGGTCAGCATGAGGAGGGCCTTGAATGCTGGGCTAAAGAGTTTGGACTCTGGACTTATTTGGGCCATAGAGAGCCCCTGGGAGGGTCAGTCAGCAGGAAGAGTCTGCATTTGAAGCTATCCCTGGCACAGGGTGGAGGATGGATGACAGGTGAGTGTGGGGTGACTGGAGCTAGCTGATGGGTCTTTCCCACGTGTCTGGACCAAATGTGTGTGTGTGTGTGTGTGTGTGTGTGTGTGTGTGTGTGTGTGTGTGTGTAGGGGTTCCCCCTGGAAGCTGGTTCCTCTTCCTTGTCCCTGACTTCACCTCCACCAACACCTTCATTCCCTAAACAGCAGCCCCAAGAACTCAGGCTTGGCAGGCCAGGAGTTAAGCTGAGAGCTCACCTGGAGGAGGTACGGCTGGCTCTCTGCCATGTCCCTTTGGCTCACTTTCACCTGCTGCTCAGCCCAGACGTCACTCCCATGGAGACTGGGCAGGGGACAGGCCTGGCTTTGTTGAGACCCTGAGACCCGGGCTAGGTCTGCGGGCCTTGCCCTAGAAGGGTTGGAGCATGGGGAATGGAGCGGGTGGGTAGGGATTGAGATTCTTGGGACCTGGTGCTGTGAGGAGCCCGGCTGTAGAGTTCCTTGGCTGGCACCTCTGGCACACCCTAGTCACATGCCTGAGGGGGCAAATCGTGAGGTGGTTGGCCAAGGACGCAAGAGGTGGGTGGGGTTGGAAAGTGCTCTAGGGCCACATTCTCCTCTCCCTTCTGCTTCTTTTGGTCCAATAGCTCAGCCCTTCCCTGCCCTGGGGAGGGGAGACGCTTCTGCTTGTAAGATCAGGATTCTTTGGGGGACAGAGCTGGCTCTCCGAGTTTCCTCTGTCTCATTTCCGCCTTCTTTCTCTCTTTAAATCTCTCTCATGTTCTATCTCTCTCTTTTTTTTTTTCCTGTGAGTCTCTCTTGCCCACTCCTTAGAAGTTTCAAGTCCCCTTTCCACCCTCTTTCTTCCCCCTAAAAGGAGGAGGCAGGGATGGATGGCATCTCTCTTATGGAGGAGGCAGTATGGAGCAGTGGTTATATCAGTGGCCTTTGGAATGAAACAATTCAATTCCGGCTTTCCCGCTTCAGGGCTGTGCATTGCTGAACATATTACATAACCTCTCTGTACCTTGGTATCCTCTGCTGCCCTTAAAAGTACTTGGAACAGTGCGGGGCATATTGATAGCATTTAATAAAGGGTAGCTGTTGTTGCCGTCGTTATGGTTATTGAGCGATTGTATTTGTCTGAGTCCTCTGAGAAACAAGATGGGATCAAACGTGTAAAGATTTTATTAGGGGAAATGCCTGAGTGGAAGGAAGGAGGCAGGGGAGGCTGGGAGAGCCTTTCGACTGGTTTACACCAGTAAGTCTGACCCTGACTGAAAGGGAGACAGGAGACGTGGGTGGGACAGACGTATCCTAGACCTCAGTGCATTCTAAGGAGAGTTTGGCGAAGGGAACCCATGAGCCAGAGTTGGCCGACAAGTCTCGTGTCTCCTAGGACGGGGTGTGTCTTAGAGTTACCTCTGCGTTTTGCCAATGGCGGGAAGCAGCCCTGGAAGGCATGGCCCCAGCGAGCACAGTAATGAGTTTGAAAGCACACAGATGGGGTCTTGGTTGGTCCTGCTCTCTGCAGCAGGAGGTCCTCAATCCCCCTCAGGCCCCCTAAGATGGAAGGCCCTGTTCTCCATGTCCCAAGGCTGCCACAGGGCCTTCCATCTTAGGGGGCCCGAGGGGGATTGAGGAGTGGGATAGCAGTGACCCAAGAATCTGGAAGGAGGCAGCAGCCTGGACCCCAGGCTGTTATGCTCCCTTCCAGGCCTGGGCCTGGTGGGCCTGGCCACGGGCCTCCTCCCTCCTCCCTGGCTTCAGGCTGGGTCCTGGCTGTGGAGTTCCTATCCTTTGCCCTAGTTATGATAAATGGTGTGGTTCTGCCTGGGGCAGAGGGCTGACTCCACGAGGCCTCTGACACTGCTCTGTTTCCCTCCCCATCTTTTCTTCCTGCTTGGGGTGCCTCAGTGCCGAGGGGCAAACTGAGGCACAGGTGCACGGGGCTAGTGAGGGTTCAGGGTAGGAGCCCTCAGGAAACTGCACTGTGCTGGTCTCCGCTCTCCTCCTCCTCCCCGCACCCCCACGGAGCTGTCAGCCTCAAAGTTCATCCTGGGGGAGGATGGGCAGCCTGATGCTACCCCCGACACTAACCTTGGGTGTTCTCTGGGGCTGGCTGCAGTGTGGGGCAGAGGTGCGGAGCGCAGATGCCAAGCTGCAACACCATTAGGGGAATGAAGTTGGAACAGGAGCAAGAGTTTCTGGGCACTGAGCTGAGGCCATCTGGAGGAGATCGGACCAGGCCCAGTCTGGCCAGACTGTCCCCCCTCCACTGCCCTCTTCAGCTCCCCACCACTGCAGGGCAGGCAGACTGCATTGAGATGTCTGAGCCACCCAGCCGGCCTCCTGAACTCCAGCCACTCAATATGCTAAGCAGGGCTAATTTATTCCCTTGTTTCTTAATGAATTGCAGCGAAGCAGCACAGGGTGAGTGTGTTGGAGGTAGCATTGGGGAGTGAGGTTCTCTGTGGGCCTCCCATATTCTGCTGTAAGACCTCTGGGCTCTGCTCCATGTGTAACTCAACAGTGCCCTTCCCAAGGCTTCAGTTCTGAGAGGAGGAAGCCTTACAGTGGAGGGAGCAGAGACTTGGGAACAGGCAGTGGGATGAGTCCTTGCTTACTGCTTCCTAGCCGCGTACCCTGGGCAAACTACCCAGTGTCTCTGAGCCTCAGCTTCCTCACCTGTGAAATGAAGAGAATAGAGCCCGCCTCCCAGGCTGTTGTGAAGAGCCGGCTTCACAGTATCTGCCGAGCTCTGGGACACAGTGGGCAGGTGGTATGGTTTGAGCTGTCCACACTTTTCTTGTTGGCACCTCCTTTCCCTCTTTTGTCACCTGTGCAGTCAGGAATCCTGAGTTCCAGGGTCACCTGGAGACAGGTGTGAGGAGGAGGACATTCTGAGACCTCTGATTGGGGGGTCAGGTATTAGGGGTGAGGGGCAGGGAAAGATGAGTACCATGGCAACGAAATGAGGGAGGATTTGTGATGGAAAAGTGTGGACCCAGGGGTTGGGCTGATCTGGTCACACATCTGGACTCTGGTACTAACTCTGTGAGCCTCAGTTTCCGCATCTGGAAAATGGGAACAACAGCAGCTACTTTGCAGGGTTCGTGATTGATAGGATTAAGTTGGCTGACATATTTAAAGTTCTCTGCACATAGTAGGCCTCCAATGTCCTTCTCCCCCTGGAAGGGACCTTTGAAGTCATCTGGTATGACTCCTTCGCTTGCTGACTTGGCCAAGAGATTCACCTCTGAGCTCCTCTCAGAGAGTCAGGGTAGAATGGGGGAGAGCCCTGGGCAGGCAAGTCAGAGGTCACTTAGCAATAATGACAATAAATGCCCTTAAAAAGAGACAGGATGCTCACAACAGCCCCGATGTGATGTGATAGGAGCAGCCATTGTTACCTTATTTTACAGATGGGGAGGTTGAGGCCCAGGGAGGTGACTTGCCCACAATCTCACCACTTTTAGTGCACAGTGGAACATGAGCCAGGTCTTAGGATTCCTGGCTCACTGCACTTGGCCTCTTACCTGTTCTCTTTCCACTGAGCAGGACAGTGCACCCTCCCCCATTCCAACAGTACCGCAGAGGAGGTAGTTCCTCTGTTCTCCATGGTCCCTTGGGAACAGGAAGTCATTACCTTGCTTGACTAGTCAGTTTTGGGACCCCTCTCCCCAGCCTTGGCCTGGCCTTCAGCCCTGAAGGTACCCACCCTTCTCCTGGTCAGACATGAGGCAGTGCGGGGAATGGGTAGGGGGCAGTCTGTGGCAGTCACCCTCTTTGGGAATGGGGTTGGTTTAGGCCTGTTGCCCCATTGCTCAGGCTGGGCACGGAGGCCCAGCTACCTCTTTCTAAGTTGCCTTCAGCAGGCTGGCACTTCTGAATGCCTCCTCCAGGAAGCCACTTCTGGCCCTGCCTTTCTCCCTACCCCATGGGAACATAAGTCCCATCCCCCACCCCTACTTCCCCTTCCCTCTAAGCTCTCCAGCAGCCTCTGTGTCTGTGAGAACAGCCCCCATCTTGCTTCCCAGACCCACTGACTGGGCGTTCCAGCTCTGGGGTCTCCCCTCTCCCCCTCTTCTCCTCCCCCCATTTATCTCCCCCTCTGGGATCCAGAGGCTCTTTGTGAAGCTCTTTGTGTGGATCTGAGCTCCCAAGGCCAGACAGGGGACAAAGGGACACCCCTGGCCCTTCCCCATTGTCCCATCTCTTCCCAGGAGGCTGCGTCTGTGTGCATACATGCACGTGTGTGTGTGTGTGTGTGTGTGTGTGCGTGTGTGCGCGTGAGCTCATGCGCATGTATTTGTGTCCCGGCTTGGTGTCTTTTCTATGTAATCGGGGGCAGGGAGGAAACTTGAAGGGATTCAGGGATGCAGAGCAGTCCTGGGGCCTCGACACCAAGGCCGAGGGGCCCTAGTGGGAAAAAGAAGCCCCTGTTCCTTTGAGGAGGGGGCGATAGGGCCTGGGAGTGCATGGGGGAGGGAAGCCAAGTCATTGACTCTTTGGCTCCAGAAGTGGGTGCTGTCTCCCCTCACCACCTCTACCTGTCTCTCTATTTTTCTCCATCATTCTGTCTCTGTCTGTTTCTCTCTCCCTTCTCCCTCCTTTGCCTGGCTCACTCTCTTCATGACTGTCCCTCATCTTTACCCTGGCATCTGCTTCCTTGGCACTGCCCCTTTCACTGAGGAGAAACCATGCAGGCACCCCTCCCTGCCCCTCAATGCCAGTTTCAGGGAGGCCCATCACTCGCTGCCGTCCCAGCATTCTAGGCTTTTCTTACTTCTGCCCCAACTCAGCCCTCCTGGGCCCTGAGTGTCTGCCCTGGGCCTTACTCTTCTAGCCCCTCTCTCAGTGAGGAGGTGCCTCTTCCCAGAGGTGCTATTTCCTAAGCTTCTGCTCTGGCTCCCCTTTACCCTGGCCAGCCTGATGACCCCATAGTCTAGAATAAACACTGCGTGGCTGGCTGCCTGCTGGGGCCTGGCTAAAA
>NW_011888823.1:3994977-3997236 GCF_000151845.1 Pteropus vampyrus
CCTGGGAGTGCATGGGGGAGGGAAGCCAAGTCATTGACTCTTTGGCTCCAGAAGTGGGTGCTGTCTCCCCTCACCACCTCTACCCCTCTCTCTGGTTTTCTCCATCATTCTGTCTCTCTGTCTGTTTCTCTCTCCCTTCTCCCTCCTTTGCCTGGCTCACTCTCTCCATGACTGTCCCTCATCTTTACCCTGGCATCTGCTTCCTTGGCACTGCCCCTTTCACTGAGGAGAAACCATGCAGGCACCCCTCCCTGCCCCTCGATGCCAGTTTCAGGGAGGCCCATCACTCGCTGCCGTCCCAGTATTCTAGGCTTTTCTTACTTCTGCCCCAACTCAGCCCTCCTGGGCCCTGAGTGTCTGCCCTGGGCCTTACTCTTCTAGCCCCTCTCTCGGTGAGGAGGTGCCTCCTCCCAGAGGTGCTATTTCCTAAGCCTCTGCTCTGGCTCCCCTTTACCCTGGCCAGCCTGATGACCCCATAGTCTAGAATAAACACTGCGTGGCTGGCTGCCTGCTGGGGCCTGGCTAAAAATAGACTCACGCTTGGTGTGCTTTCGGGACAGTCTGGGGCAGAGGTAGGGTCCAGCTCACAGGTCCTTCATGGTCTGTTTGGGAGACATATTCTGCTGGGGCCCTGGGGCCTCCCCACCTCCCAGCTGTAGCCAGAAGCCTGATTGGAGGGCTGTGGGCCCCAGCAACACCTGGGAGAGACTTTCTGGTGCTGGTGACTGACACATGGGCAGAGAGAGGTGAGCCAGGTGCCAGGATCAACCCAGGATTCTTAGCTGGTAAGTGTCAATGGTCTGGAATTGAACCCAAGTCCGGATCTCAGACTAGAGGCACAGACGCACAAGCCTTAGGTGGTTCGTTGCACGCAGGTCAAGTTAAGACAGGAGTTCTCTTTGCCAGCGCTTCCCCTCTTTGCTTTAGACTCTGAGCAATGACCCAACCTCTCTGAGCGTCAGCTTTCCTACCTATAAGATGGTCCCTTGGGTCTACACACATCTCTTTTGGGTCAGTGGTTGACAGGGCTCCAAGGGGACTATCCAGAAGCTCACTAAGCTGGCAGCCTCCATTCCTTTTCAGCCCCAACCTTTGGACTCTCTGTCTCTTCCTGGCCCCTTGGATCCATCCTTGTGTCTGGGTCTCCATTTCTTCTTAGGTCTCCATATTGCTTGCATCATGGACTCCGGAGCTCTCAGGGGAGGAGAGGAGAGCCTGGCTTTCTGCCAGTGTATACACAGTGGGCGAAGGGGCAGGTGTGAGCTGGGTGCCTAGCTCAGACCTCAGCCTGGGCTCCAATCTTTAAAATTCCCAAGAGCTTTTTTAGTATGTGTTCTCCGAATATTCTCTCTCTCTTTTTAATTGCCTCCTGTTCTTATTTCATGAGTGCACTTTCTTGTTTGATCTCTCTGAGACTATTAATACCTCTTTATCTTGAAGGTTCCTTCTCCCTGTATTTCACCTGCTTCTCCAAGGTACTTTTTGTCTCTATTTCTTCTCTGCTAGGCTTTCCTCAGATACCTGGGAGCCCTGGTTTTTGGCTTATATTTCAAGTGGACATGAAAGGGTGAAATTCGCTCTGAGGCTAGGAATGGACCCACAGAGGGCTGGCTCTTAGGAGTCTGGCTGGGCTGCTGCATTGGGGAAAATGCTGTCATTGTTTTTGTATCTCTCCTCGTGGGCTTGTCAGACCCCAGAGAAGTTTCTACTCTTCTGCCTGGGGGCAGGTACAGGTCTGGCTCAGTAAATGCTGACTTAATCCCCTCTTTCCTAGCAATACTCATGCCTTCGACTGTGGTTGGTGGCCCTCAGGCCAGGGCCTGCTCTTTTATGCTCTTGGTGGAATAAACCTCCTGTCTTCTGATGGGGGTCAGAGGCAGGATCTGGAAATCTAACCACTCTTTTATCGCTCTACCTAGGTTCACATTCGCCCCCTGCCCCCAAAGGTATCTGAGGCCACCAAACCTGAGCCTGTGGGGGAGGAGGGATTCTGTGCTAAAGATTCTGGCAGCTTCTTGGCTTTTCTTGCAGCCAGCTCATGGTTCATCTTTCTCGGGCTCACAGTTTACCTCTCAGCCATCTGCTCTCCAGCTCCCAGAATTTTGACACTATTGTCAGGGGTGAAAATCAAAATATTTAACAAGAGATCCTAGGGACTGTGCTGAGAGGTGGGAGCTGGTCCTGAGGCTCCTTCTGGGCCAGAAATTAACTCCTCCAAGTCCAGGGGAGGGGCCAGAGAGTTAGGGTGGGTGTGCAATA
>NW_011888823.1:3997286-3999470 GCF_000151845.1 Pteropus vampyrus
CCTGGGAGCCCTGGTTTTTGGCTTATATTTCAAGTGGACATGAAAGGGTGAAATTCGCTCTGAGGCTAGGAATGGACCCACAGAGGGCTGGCTCTTAGGAGTCTGGCTGGGCTGCTGCATTGGGGAAAATGCTGTCATTGTTTTTGTATCTCTCCTCGTGGGCTTGTCAGACCCCAGAGAAGTTTCTACTCTTCTGCCTGGGGGCAGGTACAGGTCTGGCTCAGTAAATGCTGACTTAATCCCCTCTTTCCTAGCAATACTCATGCCTTCGACTGTGGTTGGTGGCCCTCAGGCCAGGGCCTGCTCGTTTATGCTCTTGGTGGAATAAACCTCCTGTCTTCTGATGGGGGTCAGAGGCAGGATCTGGAAATCTAACCACTCTTTTATCGCTCTACCTAGGTTCACATTCGCCCCCTGCCCCCAAAGGTATCTGAGGCCACCAAACCTGAGCCTTTGGGGGAGGAGGGATTCTGTGCTAAAGATTCTGGCAGCTTCTTGGCTTTTCTTGCAGCCAGCTCATGGTTCATCTTTCTCGGGCTCACAGTTTACCTCTCAGCCATCTGCTCTCCAGCTCCCAGAATTTTGACACTATTGTCAGGGGTGAAAATCAAAATATTTAACAAGAGATCCTAGGGACTGTGCTGAGAGGTGGGAGCTGGTCCTGAGGCTCCTTCTGGGCCAGAAATTAACTCCTCCAAGTCCAGGGGAGGGGCCAGAGAGTTAGGGTGGGTGTGCAATAACTATTTACTCAACGGACCAGAAGTATTTTAGTGCTCAATGATTACAGTGGTTGTGCTGTGATGAACATCACTCTTCATAATAATAAAAAAAAATCTTGACTGTTGTTTTAGAGGGGTTTCAAGAAGGAGCAAAAGTAAATGTGTGTGTGCCATTGCCAATGTCACTAGAAGTATCCACTTTGTTCTCTGGGCTCGGGATTCCCTCACCTGCAGAAGAGCAGGGTTGGCAGGCAGAAGGATACAGCTGGTGAGAAGGGCTGGGAGGTACAGCCTTCTCTGGGGCCCAGATGCAGGGGCTCCCCCACTTTCTTCCTCCTAGATCAGCTGGCTTAGGTACGGCCTTGGGGCCATTAATGGGAATACGAGGTGTGAAGCCAGCTTGAAAACAGCAGCAGGTCAGATAATAAGAAGCACTTACCAGCCAGCCAGGGCTGAGAAGCCAGAGAACAGGACGTTAAGGCCAGGAAGGACCCTGATTGACCTGGGCAGAGGGTGCCTGACCTGCCCCCCGGATTGCTGATTAATTGATTTCCCTTTTGCCGATCTCCCTTCCTCTTTTCAACAGAAAGCTTCTTTCCATGGGAGGCAGGGTTCCCCTTCAGTGGGGCTAAGGGACAACCCCCCTTGCAGAAGAGGAAGTTCGGGGTACTAGGGGCAAAGATATGACGAGCTCTGGGGACCTAGAAAGAGGCCCAAAGGTGGGGAGAGCCTCCGTCTCCATGAGGCCCCCTCCCTGGGGCCCAAGGCTAAAAGGAGAAAGGGGCCTCCTCCAGGGAGTTGGAGCCTTGAGGAGGACTGGGGACAATTCTTACCTCCAGGGCAGCCCCCACACCGACCTCTCCTTATGATCAAGCACAACAGACAAAGAATTTCCTGTCAACCCTCATTTGCATATTCTTTTGCATCAAGTTGCCTGTCATTTGGGGTCCAAAAGGGCCAGAAAGTTCCTTTGGCACCTACTTTTCTCTTTTTTTTGGGATATTCAGCTCTACCCCTTTCCATTCTTTCCTGTCCTGGTCCCTGACTCCTTGTCCACAGGGTCCCAGGCCTGAGCTGTATCCTCCAGGACAGTCACTTTGTCTTGTGGGAACAAATGTTTTGTGTATATATGTGTATGTTGTATACAATTTCCAGGCCTACTTTTGCTTCCTTCCCTTGGCCCTCTAAGCAAAAAGTGCCACCTTTCTAACCACGTCCCAGCCCTTTCTTACGAACTTTCGGGAACTATAATGGCATCCCATCAGCCTTTTTTTTTTTTGAAAGAGGGCTCTACCTTACTCTCCAAGTTGCTTGACAGCTGCCAAACCAACCCCTGCCCCCATCCTCTGCCCGCGCACCCTTCACTCTGCCCCCTCCCCGCCCCCAGAGACAGAATACTTAAGGAAGAGGATGCTCTGGTGCTGGACAGAACCAGGTCTGGTTGAGGAAGCGGAAGGAATATCTG
>NW_011888823.1:3999520-4001207 GCF_000151845.1 Pteropus vampyrus
ATTCTTACCTCCAGGGCAGCCCCCACACCGACCTCTCCTTATGATCAAGCACAACAGACAAAGAATTTCCTGTCAACCCTCATTTGCATATTCTTTTGCATCAAGTTGCCTGCCATTTGGGGTCCAAAAGGGCCAGAAAGTTCCTTTGGCACCTACTTTTCTCTTTTTTTGGGGATATTCAGCTCTACCCCTTTCCATTCTTTCCTGTCCTGGTCCCTGACTCCTTGTCCACGGGGTCCCAGGCCTGAGCTGTATCCTCCAGGACAGTCACTTTGTCTTGTGGGTACAAATGTTTTGTGTATATATGTGTATGTTGTATACAATTTCCAGGCCTACTTTTGCTTCCTTCCCTTGGCCCTCTAAGCAAAATGTGCCACCTTTCTAACCACGTCCCAGCCCTTTCTTACGAACTTTCGGGAACAATAACGGCATCCCATCAGCCTTTTTTTTTTTTGAAAGAGGGCTCTACCTTACTCTCCAAGTTGCTTGACAGCTGCCAAACCAACCCCTGCCCCCATCCTCTGCCCGCGCACCCTTCACTCTGCCCCCTCCCCGCCCCCAGAGACAGAATACTTAAGGAAGAGGATGCTCTGGTGCTGGACAGAACCAGGTCTGGTTGAGGAAGCGGAAGGAATATCTGGATGGGAAGTGGTCCCCTACCCCAGGGACCTAAGATGGCCAGGGATGGTAGGAATGGGTTTTGGTTTCTCCAAGAGAATCCATACAGAGGGTGCTAGGCTAAGTGTGGCTGGAGATTTGGGGACCAAGGGAGCAGGGCTGGCCTATTTCCTTGCTAGGGTAAGCAGGAACTTCTAGTATTGAGGTTTTCTGTTGAGTCATGGGAAGTTGAAGATTCAAACCTCATTGGCGATTTAGATGAGAGTAGGAGGATGGTAGGGTGAAAACAGGGGCCTCTCTGGCAGTGTGGTGCCTCACTGGAAGTTCTGCCTACTGTCTAACTTGAGTATTTCCTGCTTCAGCCCAGACTCATTTCCTCATGTTTGTCTTCCGTATGGGGTGGGAGCTCACGAACTCACTGCTATGCCTCCTCTTCTCTATCCTGTGCTTGAGAAGCGTTCTTCAATTCCTCCCTCTTCTTGCATTACAGACTCTTCTGGTCTCTTGTGCCCCCGTTCTATCTCTCCCCCGGCCTGCTTCCAACATCTCCTAACAGGGCTGTTTTGGCTTCCTCCTGCTGGGACTCCTGGCTGCTCTTCCTCGGAGTCCATTCCCCGGATGGTGGAGTGAACTGTGTGTTCCAGACAGGTGCTCTTGCTGAGGGTTCTGGCGGGCAGCGTCTGTCTGGTGGGGGTAGGGTAGGCAGTGTGCAGCCAACAGACCCAGGAAGGGTTGTGGGTCTGGTGCCAGGCATTTTCGCATTTGATTTAAACCTCACAACAGTCCCATGAGGTTAAAATCCTTGTCTCCATTCTACAGAAGAGGAAACAGGCTCAAAAGAAGACAATACTGTCTTGAAGGTCACACAGCCTGTAAGTGTCAGGGCCTGGATTTGGACCCTGGTCTCTGCTGGCTTTGCACTTGGCTCCTCTTTGGGAGGTGAGAGTGGGGACAACGGAGGTGACGTTTCCCACATGTTTTCTCCTGGCATACTCTCAATTGCACTGGGAAAGAAGAAAGGCAAATGCAGTACTCATTCCCCAGATGACACCCAAACCTAGTCTGGGGC
>NW_011888823.1:4001257-4004095 GCF_000151845.1 Pteropus vampyrus
ATGTTTTCTCCTGGCATACTCTCAATTGCACTGGGAAAGAAGAAAGGCAAATGCAGTACTCATTCCCCAGATGACACCCAAACCTAGTCTGGGGCATTGCCTCCTGTCCTTGGGTCTGACTCCTCACCCCTCATGGTTTCGTGACTCCGCTCACCCATCCACTGGGCTGGGATGGGGCTGGGCTGCCCAAGTGAGGCTGTCTCAGGAGGCTCCTTCTCGCCGGTCTGCCTGGGACCAAGCCTGCCTTGCTTTGCCCTGAAGCTGCCAGACAGAGTGTGAGAATAGAAATTGCTAGAAGCCAGGCTCAGGTGGATCACACACGTTCTGGGACCCTTTGCGGAAGGGGAACAAGAAGCCACATAGTATCATTCAGGTCAGGGGTGCTAATGGAGGTCCCCAAGCCCCAGAAGAGACTCCAGCCTAGATTTGAGGGGATGTGAGAAGTTTATCCACTCTGGTACAGGGTCTGACCAGGGCTCACTGAGCTGCCAGCTCTCCTGGCTTCTGGGCAGTGGTGAGGGATTCATATCTGGGGGGCCCGAGGTTGCCCCAGGAGCTCGTCTGGGCCTGGCCCCTGGACCAGCTGTGACCATTTCCTGATCAGGCAGGAATCAAGTGCCCAGAGAATCTGGGCCTAGTTCTGGCTCCTGATCCCAGGTGCCGCAGCTTGACCCTGGCAGGAGTCCCTGGGAGCCCCAGGCCCTGCTTGCTTCTGGAGCCTGGGGATTTGACCATGTCTCCTCGTTTCATGCCTCGGTTTCCCTGGCTGGCTGGTGGCACCCTTTGCTTTCTCTCCTCCTTCATTTATTCATTTCCTCTCCTGCCTCAGCCATGCTGACCCTTCACTGACACCCTCTGTGAGATGGTCAGAGTCTTTCTCTTCCTCCCCATCCTTTCATCCTCTCTGTCACCTCCCGCTCTTCTGTTTTGCTTCCTCCTTCTCTCCACCCACACTAGCTTTCTCGCTGTTCCCCGTCTTTGGAAGGTCTTGGACTCAGTGCTCAGTGGGGAGCTGGAGAGTCCTGGGGTCCCCTTTCCTGGACTCTCCCATTGCCTCGCTCTACAGAGACAGTAGTCAGGGCTGGGTCCCGGAAAGGAGTCCAGTGAGATGGCCTGGCCGGAGAGGGGGGAGGGGTTCCGGTGAGTGTGAGGGAGGGAGGTTGTCAGGTAGAGAATATGGGGGGAGTTGGGGATAAACTCTCTGTCTCTATCTTCCCCATTCGCCTCCTCTCCTGATGTCTCTAGCTATTTTCCAGTCACTGTCACTGTCTTTGCCTTTCAGTATCATCTTGGTTCCTGGGACTGGGGACTTTAACCCAGCTCCTCTCCTTCTGTGCCTCCCACATCCAGCTCCCTTCTGTGACCAGTTCAGGGGTGGACCAGTCAGTGGGCTGGTTTCCCAGGAAAGGGAGGGGTTTTTGTGGGGGTGTGTGGGAGTGGGTGGGAGGGGGGTGGATTGTAATTGGATTAGCTAGTTCTGATGCAATTGGGCTTCCCAGACTGGGCCCTCCTCGGTCCTCCCCGCCCCCGCCCCACCCTCCTCCTTCTTCCCGCTCCTCCTCCACTCTCCATTCATCTCCCTCCCTCTCCCAGTCCCATCAGAATCAATTAGACAGTCCCTGCTTTAATCTCATTGCAGGAGCCTGGGCTCAGACCCAGCGGCCCAGCTCCTAGGTCTGCAGTCTTCACGCTGGGCCCTGCAATGAATACCCCAGGGGGAGAGGGATGACCAGAATGACCTCAGGGTCCCTGTTCTTACTTTTCCACCCCCCACATGCTCTGCCTGCCCTGGGAAGAGCCCAGGCCTTAGGCTCCCCAATGGATCAATACCCACCATCATTCCAGGTCTGTCCCCACCCCTCCCCCACCCACTGTTTATCATGTCAGCTGCTGGGTGGTGATGGAAGTCATTTGGAAAGGGGCCCAGAGGACCCTTTCTGCAGAATTTTCAGCCTGCAGAATAGAGAGGAGTGGGGGTGGGAACAGGATGGGGGCTTGAATCACAAGCTGCCAGTGTCTGAGGCATTTGCTGTGCAGAAGAGAGTGACCGAGCTCCCCTTCCCGGCCGGCAGGCTCAAAGGATGTGCTCTGGAATTTGAAAGCAAGAGGTGCAGGTTAGGGATCAGGAGGGACCTGCTGCCCGTCAGGGCTCAGAGACCTGGGTTAGAAACATTTCCTGTCCTTCCTCTCCCCGCACCCCTCTTCTCTCCCCGCTCTCTTCCTCCCTCTGCAATGTTATGCTAGAGAAAGGCAATGAACCAGGGGGCCTCCATCCAGTTCTGGCACTGCTACGTTCTTCCGTGTGACCCTGGCAAGTCGCTTTACCTCTCTTGGCCTCAGCATCCTCATGTGTAAATCCTGTGGCTGGGTGGGGATGCAGAGGAAGGTGTTGGGTCTCTTTCAGGTTTAACCGGGATCAGTATTGGATATTTGGGAGCTATTTCAGAATAGGGAGATGGGGCCCTCTTCAAGGATGGGTGGAGTAGAAATGCATAAAGACCTCACCAGGAAGCCTGAAAATGACATTCTCCACTGGCCCCTAATTCAGGGCTCAGGGAGGGACTCGGTAGATTTGGAAGAAGAAATGGCCTTCCTCTCTTCCTCCCTCCCTCCCTCCATTCCTTCCCTCTTTGATTACTCATGCAATTAACCAACCAATCTACCTAATGTAACTCATGTGCCAGGCACCGTGTTGGGTGCTGGGGAGTGAAATCATGAAGGACTGACAAAGTCCTCTAGGAGCTGGCATTCCCACGGGGAAGGGGCTGAGACAGTGAAAAAGTGAGCAAATCTACCAATAATAGATAGTGTTAAGTGTGATGAAGAAATGCACTTGCT
>NW_011888823.1:4006726-4008490 GCF_000151845.1 Pteropus vampyrus
ACACACTAGCAGGTACTTCTCCCTTCTTCTAAGCGTTCTGTCAAATCTCCCACAAAGTGCCGTACCCCACGGCCTTGCCTAATGGTGGGGAGCTGACGTGGGGCTGCGGCAGAGCCTGAGAAATCAGCAGGGGTAAAGGAGGGCTTGGGGCCGCAGTCTGCTAGCTGAGAAACTCCCAGGTCCTCAGGCTGCATGTTGGGAAGGGGCTCCTGGCTGGAGCCTCTGCCATGCTGTCTCTGTGTCCCCATCCTCCCCTGAGGAAGGGGACAGGGAGACACATTGCCTGGAAAAAAATGGCCCTGAGATGGTGCCCAGGGAAGCCTAGACCCAGGAGTGCAAGCGGTGGTGGGTGTGGGGGAGGGGCCCCTGGCAGGGGCTCAGTGGCCTGTTGCTGTGGAAGAGGCCCTGGCAGCTCCCCCGCCCCTTCTCTCTGTGGGCTTGGCTGGCTGGCTGCCCTCCCAGTTTCTCTGCAGCAACAGAACCAGGGGCAAAACTCATGGCTGCCTCTCCATCTCTCCATGGTGTGTCTGTGGGTCTCCTGCCTGTCTCTCTTTGCCTTTGTCTCTCTGTGTCTTTATTTCTTTCTCCCTTGCATCAGAGACCAGCACCTACTTCCCACTTCTCTCTTCTTCCCTCTCAGGTTCAGGGTCATAATATGGTGACCTCAAACAATATTCCTGAGAAGCCAGATCCTCTATTTACATCATCTGAGCACAGGCAGAGAAGGGTTCCCAGCCTCCAGCAGCTGACATGGGGCGGGAAAGAAAGTGAGGCTAGCCATAGCTGGAGCCAATTTGTCCAGCTCTCAGCCACCTGAACTGGTTCAGCCTCTGAGGCAGAGCCCCTTCCAACCCGCGGGGGTGTTTGGGGGTGCTCAGAGCTCCCTCACTCCTGAAGTTGGCTGGAGAGAGATCCAGGCAGAGGAGTGGGGGAGTGGCCAGGGTCAGAGGTTGGCGAGAGAGAGTTGGAGCAGCTGGGCCAGGTTGTGTTCAGAATCCTCATTTGCACGCCTGTGTCCATGGATGTTTCTGCTTCAGTCGTGGAAGCCGGTGGCTTCCGTTTAAGTTAATCACATTATGCTCTGGGGAGCAATATGGGAACTGAAGTGAGGTCTGGAGGGAATCCACACACGCACACACGCACACTCACACACTCACTGCAGCTTGGAGCACAATGCTGCCTCTACCGCCGCCCAGGCTCGAACCGCTGCGGCGCCTTCCCCGCAGGTGGACGCCTGGTGCCTGGCACCTCCTCTGCCCTGGTCGGACCCGCCTTTCCTGCGCGGCTCCCGAACCTCCGAAGTTGCGGGGTGCCTGCGTCCGCCCCCCATCCTGCCTGGGAAGCGGGCAGGCCAGAGGCTGTCACGCCGAGGGGAGGAGAGAGGGAGCCGCGGAGGAAGTCCCGGAGAGTGGAGGCGCCTCCCGCAGGGGCTTCCGGGGAGATGGAGGCATTTCGGGGTAGCGCCGCGGGGCTTAGGCGGTGCTCCTCCCGCTAGAGGGGGAAGGACACTCGGGCTGCTCCTGCGGCGCGGAGGATCCGGGACACCCCGGGGCAAGGCTCTTGCCTTCCCCCACATCCCCCAGCCCCTTCTCAACTCCGCGCCGGGAGCAGCCGGTCCTCCTTCCCAGACTCTCTCGCCGAGGCACCCACCCTGGGGGTCAATATGACTCGACTGAGCTGGTGCTTCTCCTGCGTGATCCGATGGGGCAAGTACCTCTTCTGCCTCCTGCCCCTGCGCTTCTGCCTCCGCAGCCAGGTAAGCCG
>NW_011888823.1:4010430-4012470 GCF_000151845.1 Pteropus vampyrus
GAAGAGATCAAGATCACTGAGTCAGGCTCTGGGAAGGATTTTATTAAAAACTGTTGAGATTGGGTCCAGACACTGTGTCCGTCCAGGGTGCTGGTGGAGGGGAGGTAAGGGAACAGAATCTGAGAGCTGCTCCCTCCTATTTCCCCTGGGGAAACTGAGGCTCAGACAGGGCCTGGTTGGAGCCTCACCTTCCCTCTCAAGGAGCATCAGATTCTGGAGTGCAAGGGGACAACCTCAATCTCTCACTGGAGGCTGTGTAGGCAGAGGTGCAAGGGGCAGGACCGTCCTTACCCATAGGGTGCCTTGGTGGGCTTCAGAGTGAGTGTCCCTTGTTCCTGGCTGATGCTCCTCATGCCTGGCTTGGTGAGTTGAGCACGGATGGGACTTCAGCCTCCACTCACCTCTTGCGTGTACCCTTTGCAGTGAATATCCTGTGCAGCAGTACATGGAGGCTCTGCTAGGACACTGAGCACCCCAAGACTCAAAGGCTGAGTGTGTATGGGGGTGGGGAGCAGGATGAGGTAACCTGGCTTACCTGAAAGGAGGCCCTATGGGCAGCAGGGACCAGACCCTGTCCTCATCCAGATCCCGGGCCCCAGGTCTTGCAGGACTGCTATTTTTCTACAGTCACTAGAGAGCTAGTTGGTCTCGTCCTGCCCCATGCATCAGTATTGTCCTTAGTGTCCCTCTGTGTGTTTGCCTATCCTCATTCCTCCATTCAAGCCAGACCGAGCCCAGGCAGCTGACCCCTTCCTGGGACTCTGCTCCTGACAAGCTCTGTGACTTCAGTCAAGTCACACCCCTCCCTCCACTGCAGCCTTATCATCTGTGAGACAAGGAGGCTGGATTAGGTGAGTGGTACCCCAAGGGCCAAACTGTCCTGGCAGACATGTTTAATTTGGCAGACAGAATGATTTAAAAAAAGAAGAAGGCAACATTTAAAAATTTATATTTTTAAAATATTTTATAGAAGAGATTTTATATGGTAATATAGATTTGGGGCTTCTCTTGACAGATCAGAAGATCTGACGGGGTGGGCTTTTGTCGCCGATGCCATAGCGGTGGTCCCTGAGGACTGGGCGTCCGCTTTAGCTGGGCCTGCCCTCTCCAGGTCCCCATAGATGCCTTGCTTGCTCCTCTCATTTAACTTCTGTTGGGCCCCTGAAGGCTCAGACTGAGACCCTGCCTGAGACCACTATCTGAGCCTGAAGGCTTTTTCAGCTCTGATGTTCTGTGACCTTTGGATTCTGTGACCAGCGGTGAGAGAAGAAAGGCCTGATGGACAATAGGAAATGGGCTGGACAAAAAGAAGAACTTTTTGATGGACAGCTGTCTGGGAACTTTGTGGCCTCCCTGAAGGTGGAGGTGGAAGGGGCCTTAGAGGCCAGCAGCTTGGCCATTTGCAAGTGAGGAAACTGAGGCCAGAAGAGGGGTGCCAGGCTTATAAGGCACGTCAGCTTCATTCCTACCCTCGCTCACCTTTCCCTCTGCCTCAGCTCAGCTGGCTTCTAGGCCCAGTGCCAGCCTCAGCTGGCTGCTGAGCCAGGGGCTGGAGGGTGGTGGGCGATGAGCAGGAGGGGCTCTGCATGCAGAGGGGACAGTGGAGTTAAACACAAACCTGCTGCAGAAATGGCCAGGACAGTTGGACGGCGTGGCATAGGGTGGTGGCGGGCTCTGAGGCTCTTAGGAGCCCAGCCCAGAAAACCCAGCCAGCCCAGTGGCCCGTGCCTAATGTCTGCTGCATGTGAGACCCTGGTCCGGGTGCGGGGTGGGGACCCCAGGATGAGTAATATGGTTCTGGCCCCTGAAGAGTCTGCAGCCTGAAAGACCTAGGAGGAGAGAAGGTGGCAGGAAGAGATGGTGCTGAAGATGGGTGGTTATGACAGGTATGTGCAAAGGTGTCCAGGCCAGGTATGCCTAAGGCCTTTTAAAAGGGATGAGGGGGAAAAGTTTGGGAAGGGGATAGTAGATAGTAAGAATAGGAAACTATGTTAGGACCCATTGCTTGATAGGTTGATTCACTCCTTCTTTAACGACATC
>NW_011888823.1:4012520-4014969 GCF_000151845.1 Pteropus vampyrus
GTGCCAGCCTCAGCTGGCTGCTGAGCCAGGGGCTGGAGGGTGGTGGGCGATGAGCAGGAGGGGCTCTGCATGCAGAGGGGACAGTGGAGTTAAACACAAACCTGCTGCAGAAATGGCCAGGACAGTTGGACGGCGTGGCATAGGGTGGTGGCGGGCTCTGAGGCTCTTAGGAGCCCAGCCCAGAAAACCCAGCCAGCCCAGTGGCCCGTGCCTAATGTCTGCTGCATGTGAGACCCTGGTCCGGGTGCGGGGTGGGGACCCCAGGATGAGTAATATGGTTCTGGCCCCTGAAGAGTCTGCAGCCTGAAAGACCTAGGAGGAGAGAAGGTGGCAGGAAGAGATGGTGCTGAAGATGGGTGGTTATGACAGGTATGTGCAAAGGTGTCCAGGCCAGGTATGCCTAAGGCCTTTTAAAAGGGATGAGGGGGAAAAGTTTGGGAAGGGGATAGTAGATAGTAAGAATAGGAAACTATGTTAGGACCCATTGCTTGATAGGTTGATTCACTCCTTCTTTAACGACATCTGACACCTGTGAATGACAGGCTCTGGGGATACAAAACATGGACATGTCCTTGCCCAAGGAGCTCTCCCCATGTGTGGGTGAGGGAGGATGAATAATGAGTAAGGAGCCTGAAACGAGGTCATTATGTATAGTTAGAGACACCCCAGGAGGCAGAGTTGAACACCGGAGGCCTTCACTCCCATTTTTAGTCCCAACTTAGGGACTGGGGAGGGGCTGTGTGAGAGGCCAGATAAGTTGGTGTCACTGTGACTTGGTCTTCAGTCTTGTTTTCTAGCATTTCTGGGAAGCTGCAAAGTGATTTCTCAGAACTCCCAAGATAGCTGCTCAGGCCCATCTTCCAGCGACGCCAACAGCAAAGGGCCGGGGAGCAGGCAGGGGGACGATGGAAGTGGGTGCCAGGACGGCAGGGCTTGGTTGGCCGAGTCCTTGTTGAAGTTGTTGGGAGGCGGGAAGGGTTGGTGATGGTGACTAGGACATGGGACTCAGGGCCTCTCAGCGAGGCGGCCACCTGGAAATCACTGCTTGCTCTATGCTCTAGCTAGTGGAGAAAGGTAGGGTTTGTGGGCGTATCTGTCTATGGACACCCCCAGGGGCGGCTGCAGGGTCAGCTACACATGGAACACGGGTCCATTTCAGTGTTGGCTAAACTCAGTAGACTTAGGAGGGAGCCTCAGTAGACTTAGGAGGGAGTACCGAGGGGCATTGTGATTTTGGCAAGGGATGCAGGGCAGAAACTTTTTCAGCCCCATAGTTCTGCAAAAGGATTTGGAGAGATGTGAGAAGGGACCCTGATTCCTCACCCTAACGCCGTTATCAGAACAAAGACTCTTAACTCAGGCACCTGTTCCAGGAAGGACCAGAATGAGACACTTTGCCTCAGCGTCCTCCCAACTTCTCAGGATCACCAAGCGATAGTGTCAGTCCCTTGTTCAGTGTCCAACCTGCACGACCGCATTTTGCAGCCTTTTCCCAGATGAAGTGTGACTGTTTCCCTCTCATTCTGCGGTTTCCCAGGCTGATGTCTTGGCTGGACTGTGGGCTGGGAGCCAGCACACCTGGCTGGGCAGGCCCACCTGAGGGGAGAGGCTGGTTGTAGAGACTGAACCCTGGGGTTGCATCGTGTGTGGTATTGACAGCGAGTGACGACGAGGGCATGCTCCTGGGGGAGCAGGGGAGAGGCAGGGTACATGTCACCTTTTGTAAGTGTGTCTTGGGGCGCGTACAGCACACTCATGCTGTGTGCAGAGGAGCTCAGACAAGAGGGCTTTCTGCTAAGTTACTCAATCCAAGAAAATGGTCTCGGAGAGTCTATTCTGGGTGGGGCCCTGTCCTGGGCATTTTGTGTGTTTATGTGAGTTGGACTGTGTGTCCTTGTGTGTGTGTCTACAGAAGGGGGTGGGGCTGAGCCCTCTTTCCCTCCTCTGGAAGGCTCCAAAAAGCAGAGCTGGTGATTCACCAGCCCCACCCACCCTTACTTGGTCCAGCCTGGCCAAAGCTCCAAGAGAGAAGTTTTTTGGAGAAATGTGTGTGTGGGGATCGAGACAAGGAGGGCTCGGCAGATTTTGCTAGATTTCCCTGCAGTGCTCCTTGGGAATGCATTTAGATCTGCACCCCTCTTCTTCCCACCCTCTAGACCCCCAGCTATTGCCCCTGGGCTCAGCGGGGAGGAGAGGGAAGGGGAAGGCTGACGGGCAGGGGGACACTGTGGGGGAGAAGTAGGCGTTGGAACGGTGGGAGGTGCAAACTGGGCCCAGGGAGGGGGAGGGGGAGGGGGAGGAGGAAGTGGGGAAATGCAAACCAAATGTTGGCCCAGGGTACAGTCAAGAAAAACAGACTCTCGCGGGAGCCTGGAGCGAGGCTCCTTTTAGGAAGGGCAGGAAGGGCTGGGACAGATGTTTGGAGAAAAGAAAGAAAGAAGGAAAAAAA
>NW_011888823.1:4016325-4018318 GCF_000151845.1 Pteropus vampyrus
AAAAAAAGAGTATAAAAAAGTTGGAACGAAATGCACAGCCTGGGGGCTGGGCCCTTCTCCTGCAGGCTCAGGCCCAGTTTCCCCGTTTCTCTTATGTTAAGGTCGCCGAGTGTGTGCAAATGAGTGTGTGTTCCAAAGGCAGGAGGGCCTGCGTGTGTATTTGGAGATGGGACAGGGCCAAGGAACCTCAGGGTGTGCAGACTGCGCTGTCCTACCTCTGTCTGTCCACTCCCCAGTGGTTTGGGGGCAGGGGGTCTGCAGTGAGGAGAGCAGACTCCAGGACTGCCAGCACCAGATCAGAAGGCAGAGGATTTGGTGGCTCACAGGGGTTGTGTGTCTGGGGGTTGGGGGTGCGAGGTTAGGGGTGGCTTGGTGGTGGTGGGGCCCTGTCTCCAGCAGCTGTCCCTTTGCCCTATCTCCTTCATACCCCCCGCAAAGCAGGGCTTCTGCCCCACAACGTCACCAGTGGAGCCTGGGAGGAGGGAGGAGACAGGAGGCTGGGACAAGGGGGTGGAGTGGGGGGAGGAGGAGGAGAAGGAGGGAGGGTGAGCTGGAGGCAGGCAGGGCCAGAGGCCCGACAGATGCTGGCTGCGCAGGAGCAGCAGCCTGGGACTCAGCTTTCTTCTGCCTGCGCGTGGGGGCTGTGAGCTCCAGAGTGCCGTTTGTAGGCCCCGGACGTGGCTTGAGCTCAGGACCCACCGAAGATGACGTGGATCTGTCTGTCCTGCATGCTCTGGGTAGGTCTGGCTGCTTTAGCTAGGATGTTGTACACTTCCCCCCTGCCCCCATCCTTAGGCTGAGAGCCTGCGGTAGGGGGAGTGTTGGTGGCAAAGGAGAGGGCCCTCTCTGCCTCTGATGGACAGAAGGACAGACACACTTGAGCAGACCCTCAGGCCCATCAACAGGGCCCAGGGCCTGGTTCTCCCGGTCAGTGCATACCCCCTCGCCCCCACCCTGCCCACTGCTCTCATCCGCAGTTGAGTCCAGAAGCTGTAAGTAGAAGGAAGCCATCAGGAAGTTTTGTTTCTTTTTGGAGCCTCTTCTGCCTCCACCCCCACACCCCCACACTGGGGTGAAAATTCTTTACCCCCTCAACTGCTCAGCCCAAGAGTTTGAGGAAGGGGCAGTGGTCGGGGCCTGGAGAACGGGGGACATTGACCTAGCGAATAAAAAGAAGCCATGCTGGAGGAGCGTTCTGCTCTGGTTTGATCCATCACTTTTATCCCCCTGGACCCAATCTCAGCTTCTCCCCGCTGCCATCCCTTCCTCCAAGCCTCCCCCGCCCCCCGCCCCGGCCTCCTCTCTTTCCCTTTTAGTTCCCAGGTTCAGGAAAATGTGTGTTAGGGTGACTGTCCCTGACGGGTGGGGGCCACATGGTGAGGGTTAAAAGTCTCGAGGCCAATCAGGGGCAGAGAGGGGCTGGGAGAGGGCCCACCGCTGCAGGATGGTTGGGGGCAGGGGCAGAAGACCCCTTCCTCAGAGGGGCTCCGTGGCTGTCTGGGCAAAGGCATGCACAGGGGTCAGGAGGGCAAGGAAGTCATCCCTGGCTGCAGTTACTGTTGGTCTCTGAGAGAGCGAGCTTGGGGGAGGGGGCTTCAGGCCTGGGATCCAGATGTGGCCTTCCCCGTCCCTTTTTTGTTCCCGCCAGTCCTGGGGAGGGCCCTCTCTTGGCCTAGGCAAGCACAGGCTGAGTATAGTTGTGGCAGATCAGACTTGGGCAGTCAGGTGTGCTTGGGGCAGGGCAGGGAAGGGTGGAGGAGGGTCTGGAATGAGGGGGTGGGAGTGGAACCTTAGACTTGGGTTTGGGGGTGAATCTGAAAGGGGCCCGGAGCATCCTGCACAGAGGATGCATCAGAGGTTGTCTGGGCTGGTGTTGACATCTGTGAAGGGGGAGCCTGGACCAAGTTCATCCCTCCAGGCCCTCCAGGCTTTCTCCGACAGGCTCCGGAAGGCCTGCGGACTGTGCCAAGGATGAAGGTGGGCAGTGAGGGAG
>NW_011888823.1:4019986-4022306 GCF_000151845.1 Pteropus vampyrus
GGACTGGCTCTGTCGTCAGCAAGTGTGAAGGGGCTTATTAGGGTGCGGCTGGAAGAGCCACAAGGCAGGACTGGGGCTAAGTATAGCCTTGCCCTACCTTGAGCAAGCTGTGTGGCCCAGGGCCCGTCACTCAACTTTTCTGGACCTCACAGAAGCTTGGGTAGTATTCCCTGAGGCCAATTCCAGCTGCAGACAATGAAGTGTTCTCTTTCTTGGAGCTGGTGTCCTTCCCAGGGCTAAGCACACATTTTTGTCAGAAGGGTCCTCGTGAGTCCCCAGATTCCTGGGGTGCATTTCCTGGCATGTCAACCCCACTCTGACCCCTCGGCCTGAACTCGCTCTCTCGAGTTTTGTTCGTAGGTATGAGCCGGCTCACGCGGGGCCTCCTGACATGGGTTCGGGAACTAGGCTGGGCTGCATGATACTCATCAGGGTCTTACTTAAAAATCTCCTGTTGCAAAGTTTTTCAAAATGACCTTTGAGGCACAGTTTCAGGGAGAAACACTGAACTGTTTTTCAGAAGGTTTCCCGGGAAGTGTAGCATGCTGGCCGAGAGTGAGGGGCCTGGGTTTCATCCTGGCCCCGCCACCGGGCAGCTGTGTGACCTTAGGCAAGTGGCTTCGTATCTCCTCACCTACCTGTAGGGTTGTTAGGTTTTAAGTGAGCTCATACACGTGTACATTTAGAATAGCGTCTCTCACATAGTAAGAGCTCAGGAAATGGTAGCTCTCATTATATGATGCACATTGTCAAGGCTACACAGTAAGTTAAGAGTCAGAACTAGAACCTTGGTCTCCTGCCTCCTCATCCAGGGCTGCCCATTCTGAGAACACTTCAGGGCAGGGCATGTGGGGCCAGTGTGAATGGGTGGTCAGAATGATGTGAAGGCCAGGACGGGCCGGCCTTCTCCTGCAGGCGGTGGGCACAGCGGTCAGAGTGTAGACTGAAGCCAGCCTCCCTGGGTGCAAATCCTGGCTCTGCCACTTACTAGCTGTGCTGTCAGGGGAAGTTATTTATCCTGTCTGTGCTTCATCTGCATACATTTCTCTGACTTGCACAATTTCATTTGAACCCCACTCTAATTCTGTGTGGTAGGAAGGGCAGGGACCACTAGTTCCAGTTTCCAGCCCTGCTGGGGAATCCCACAGAAGGGACGTGGCCTGCCCATGACCGCATGACTGCTGGGTTTAGTGTTCCTGAATAGAGCAGGGGTGTGGGCTGGGGGCAATTGATCTGTGGGTTGAGGAGATTGGTGGGGAGTGGCCCAGGGATAGGGAACAGTGTCAGGGAAGTACCGTGATGAATAAACTGTCCAGTCATTCGGCTATCTGAGCCTCTACCCACCCACAGACCCGTTCAGTCACCTCACAAGTGATGACGAAGTGCCGACTTTCTTCAGGGCAGGTCAGTGGGAGCAGGGTGTAATGACACTAGGGGACACGTGGCAACAACTCCATTCGAGTCCTTTCTTCAGACTTGTTTTGGGATCCCAGCTTGCAGATGCTGGGCCAATGGTTATGAATAGATGGGTGCTACCAAGAGGGGACCTGTGGGGACATCTAAGGGAGGACTTAACCTAGATTGGGGGAGAGGACAAGTATCAGGAAAGACCTCTCGGAAGGTGAACTTTAAACTAGGTCCAAAGATGAAGCCGAGAACTCAGAAATCCCAGTGCAGGAAGTGAAAACAACTGAGGTTGAATAAGATGGGCTAAGCGGGCAGTAGATGGTCTTTGGACAGGGGACACTGACGGTGTAACTCTCAGGTCTCCTTGAGATGGCCACAGACCGTGGCAGTTGAAATACTGTGAGAAATGGTGGTAGTGAAGTGGTTAAGGACTTGGGACCCTGCCACAGACAGACCTAGATTTGAATCTTTGTTCCCTTCTGCCCTGCCTGTGTGTCCCAGAGCAAGTCCTCGGCCTCATGGGGACGTCGTGAGGAGTCAGTGAGGGATCGGCGCCAGCCTCTTGCCGTGGCGCCTGGCCCATTACTGGGGCTCAGACTACGCTCTCTCTGAGCTCTCCCGCTCCAGGAGATGATTTCACTTTTGGGCACAAAATGGACTTGGGACTTGATGCTCAGAAATGTTGGGATGTGTTTTATGAAGGAACCAAGTGAGGGAGAGAGAGCAGGCTGATGGGGAGAGATTAGCTCGGAAACCGAGTCGGGACCGGGGGTTACCAGGGGGAATCCTGGCTTCCTCAAGTCTCCACATGGTCCTCTGTCATGTGGGAGGGGTTCAGGTAATGCTGCGATCTTCCCTCTGCCCTCCCCTAGAGATCCAGGGCTACTGGGAGTCCAATAGCTTTCTCCTCAGC
>NW_011888823.1:4022356-4030592 GCF_000151845.1 Pteropus vampyrus
GGGGCCTGGGTTTCATCCTGGCCCCGCCACCGGGCAGCTGTGTGACCTTAGGCAAGTGGCTTCGTATCTCCTCACCTACCTGTAGGGTTGTTAGGTTTTAAGTGAGCTAATACACGTGTACATTTAGAATAGCGTCTCTCACATAGTAAGAGCTCAGGAAATGGTAGCTCTCATTATATGATGCACATTGTCAAGGCTACACAGTAAGTTAAGAGTCAGAACTAGAACCTTGGTCTCCTGCCTCCTCATCCAGGGCTGCCCATTCTGAGAACACTTCAGGGCAGGGCATGTGGGGCCAGTGTGAATGGGTGGTCAGAATGATGTGAAGGCCAGGACGGGCCGGCCTTCTCCTGCAGGCGGTGGGCACAGCGGTCAGAGTGTAGACTGAAGCCAGCCTCCCTGGGTGCAAATCCTGGCTCTGCCACTTACTAGCTGTGCTGTCAGGGGAAGTTATTTATCCTGTCTGTGCTTCATCTGCATACATTTCTCTGACTTGCACAATTTCATTTGAACCCCACTCTAATTCTGTGTGGTAGGAAGGGCAGGGACCACTAGTTCCAGTTTCCAGCCCTGCTGGGGAATCCCACAGAAGGGACGTGGCCTGCCCATGACCGCATGACTGCTGGGTTTAGTGTTCCTGAATAGAGCAGGGGTGTGGGCTGGGGGCAATTGATCTGTGGGTTGAGGAGATTGGTGGGGAGTGGCCCAGGGATAGGGAACAGTGTCAGGGAAGTACCGTGATGAATAAACTGTCCAGTCATTCGGCTATCTGAGCCTCTACCCACCCACAGACCCGTTCAGTCACCTCACAAGTGATGACGAAGTGCCGACTTTCTTCAGGGCAGGTCAGTGGGAGCAGGGTGTAATGACACTAGGGGACACGTGGCAACAACTCCATTCGAGTCCTTTCTTCAGACTTGTTTTGGGATCCCAGCTTGCAGATGCTGGGCCAATGGTTATGAATAGATGGGTGCTACCAAGAGGGGACCTGTGGGGACATCTAAGGGAGGACTTAACCTAGATTGGGGGAGAGGACAAGTATCAGGAAAGACCTCTCGGAAGGTGAACTTTAAACTAGGTCCAAAGATGAAGCCGAGAACTCAGAAATCCCAGTGCAGGAAGTGAAAACAACTGAGGTTGAATAAGATGGGCTAAGCGGGCAGTAGATGGTCTTTGGACAGGGGACACTGACGGTGTAACTCTCAGGTCTCCTTGAGATGGCCACAGACCGTGGCAGTTGAAATACTGTGAGAAATGGTGGTAGTGAAGTGGTTAAGGACTTGGGACCCTGCCACAGACAGACCTAGATTTGAATCTTTGTTCCCTTCTGCCCTGCCTGTGTGTCCCAGAGCAAGTCCTCGGCCTCATGGGGACGTCGTGAGGAGTCAGTGAGGGATCGGCGCCAGCCTCTTGCCGTGGCGCCTGGCCCATTACTGGGGCTCAGACTACGCTCTCTCTGAGCTCTCCCGCTCCAGGAGATGATTTCACTTTTGGGCACAAAATGGACTTGGGACTTGATGCTCAGAAATGTTGGGATGTGTTTTATGAAGGAACCAAGTGAGGGAGAGAGAGCAGGCTGATGGGGAGAGGTTAGCTCGGAAACCGAGTCGGGACCGGGGGTTACCAGGGGGAATCCTGGCTTCCTCAAGTCTCCACATGGTCCTCTGTCATGTGGGAGGGGTTCAGGTAATGCTGCGATCTTCCCTCTGCCCTCCCCTAGAGATCCAGGGCTACTGGGAGTCCAATAGCTTTCTCCTCAGCTGGGTGATGCCAGCGGGGGTGTGGGAGTGACCCAGTATTCTCTCCCGTGAGGGCAGGTCAGTGGCAGCAGGGTGTAATGACACTAGGGGACACGTGGCAACAACTCCATCCGAGTCCTTTCTTCAGACTTGTTTTGGGATCGTGCTGTTTGGGGACATGACAGACATGGAGCAGAAGTACATGCAGACATATGCCGCCTGGTGGGCTAGTCCCCCACACACACAAGGAATGACAACACGAAACACGGGCCACGTCTAGGGAGCAGTTACTATGTGTCAGGTGCTTTTCAGGCATCTTCTCCTTTGATCCTCACAATAACCTATGAACGTTACTATTATTAGCTCACGTAACATGTTAGTAAAATGAGGCAGACAGACAGGAGCTGAGCGACTTGCCCAGGATCGCCTAGCTAAGTGGGAGGGCAGGGGGAAGTTAGGGTGCCATGGGATGGAACGCCAAGAAGGCGCCACTGAGGAAAGCAAGGGACCCACGCGAGCACCTGGCCTGAATCACGAGGAGACCACCATCTACCCTGAGGAACGTGCTGCAAAGCAGCCCGGACTCTTCGAAAACATCGGTGTCGTAAAAGAGAAATCGAAAGGCGCAGTACTGTATTCGGATGCCAGCAGTGAAAGCAACCCAGCAACTGAGTATGATGTAGGATCTTAATCGGATCCCGAGTCCAAAATAAAAAACCAGAACAAAGACCCAGCTGTAACAGATGCTATCAGGGCAAAAAGGGAAGTTCAAGAAGATGAACTGAATGTTAGATAACAGTGTGGTATTGATGTCGAATTTCCTGAGGGTGATGATTATACTGGGGTCAGGCAGGTGACAGAGACAGAGACGGAGAGAAAGAGGGGGCAAAAGTGGCAAAATATTAACAACTGGTGAATGGAGGTGAAGGGAATATGCAAGTTCATCTTTTCTGGAGCTTTTAACTTTTCAAAACAAAACAAGAAGTGAGCGGTGGGGAGATTGATTCTGAGCGAGGAGGTGGTGGTGGTGGGGTATCTGGAAAGATCTCTCTGAGGGCATGAAGTTTGAATGAAGCCTTCGAGGATGCCTAGAAGCTTGGCAAGCTCAGAGGGGAGGAAGGGCATCCTGGGACGAGGGAACAGTAGAGCAGAGAGAGGCTCAGAGGTGGATGCAGGGCAAGGAGTTAGGGGGCGGGGCATGGGGATTGAGATGGCAGGGTGCCCTGCGGAAGGACCAAAGCCGCTTCCCCTGCTGGCTCCAGGGGGTCCAGGTTTTATCCTGGATGCATGGGGAAGCATGGGAGCATTTGGGGGTGAGAAAGGATTTCAGTGACCCCATAGAGTTCTGCTCGTTAGAGGCTGCATGGAGGCTATGTGAGGAGGGGGACTCAGTGTTGGGGGTCCTGGAGGCTGGTCCCCTAGGCAGAAGTGACAAGGCCTCCAATAAGGCAAAGGCAGTGGAATTAAAAAGCACAGGAGGGCCAGAGAATGTTTAGGAAGCAAAACGCAGAGTCTGGCAACTGGTTGGATTGGAGGGTGAAGGGCAGGGAGGAGTGGAGAGTGATTCAGAGTTTTCCACCCGAGGTGACTGAGAACATGGTCGGGACATTAGCTAGCTAGGGGATTGTGTGTGTGTGTGTGTGGTGTGTGTGTGTGTGTGTGTGTGTGTGTGTGTGTGGCGGGGAGGGGTAGGTGGGTAGGGAACGCAGGTATGTACTTGAAGGTGAGGTGGCGTTGGGAGGGACTTGCATGGAGGTGCCCTGAGGACTCCTAGATGCCAGCCTGCAGGTCCCCTGGGATTCCAAGCCTTCCCCATAGAAATGATGGCTGACGCCAACTAGGTCCTGCTGTTCCAACCCAAGGCAACAAGATATGGAGGATGGAGGGCCAGGAGGCAGGGAAAGGGCGGAGCTGACTCTCCAGGTCTGCCTTAGGCCTGTGTCTTGGTGACTCTCTTTCGCAAGGCTCACTAACTTAGGGACTTCTTCCTCTCGCCGTGTCATCCAGGGCTGCTAGTATTGGGCACAAGGAGCCTCGTCGAGCAGGGCTGGGGAAGTTCCTTGAGGAGGAGGCAGGAGCTCAGGAGCTGAAGGACCTCTAGGGTTATCACTCCCCCTTCATCATCCCTGACCCCTGACCACCAAGTTCTGCCCCCATGGGGCAGGGAGGAACCAACAAACGGCCTTTCCCATCCAGGGCCAAGGACTCCCGCCAAGGCTGTCCGAGCCAGATGTGCCACACCCCTCTGGCTGGGACCTGCATCTGGCAGGCAGGTTTGGCTGAGTGGAGGCTGGGAGGGAGAGGATCCCCCTGAGGGCCAGGAAAGCCCTCTGATGCTGACTGGGCTTGTCACGGGGCCAGGGCTCTGGACTTGGAGGGTGGGGAAGGGTGACGTTCAGGCTGGGACCACTGCCCTTGTCTGGGCTCTGGCTCTGGAGGTGGGCGTTGGAGAGACCAGGCAGCTCCAGCTGTGGCAGTGCCTCTTCTGTCCCTGAGTTCCTCCAGGTCCGTTAGGGGCTAGTCCAGCAAGGCAGGGGCTAGGGAGTGCCTTGTGAAACTGTCTGCCACTTGTTAGGAAAACGATGGTCATTGTCATGACAGGCTACCCTTGAAAGAAGCTTTGGACTTTCTGGGCTAATTCACACCTCTACCTGTAGCTGCAGAGTAGCCCTGGGCGAGGCCAGGGCAGGTATCTGACCCGTTTTCCTTCTTCATCCTGATTTTAACATAGGATTGTTGGGAAGTTCTAACCATGTGTCCTTGTAGCTTCTACCCACTGAGCTTTATTTTGCCTTCAGTAACCTCACAAATCACGCCCCGTCCCCTCTTACGATGACAGCTCCTTCAGATAGTTGAAGGTAAGAGGCTCACCCAGCTTAAACTTTCTCCCTCATCATCCCAGAACCCTTCAGACCTTTGTGGGTGACTTTTTCAACAAGATCACCAGAAGCTCTCTTATAGCTGGGGGAAGTCAATGTCAGCAGAGTCAAAGTCATGGCCTAGGGCCACTTGCCTGGGGGCAGCTGAGCTGGTCTCCGCCTTGCCACCAGGCTTCCCCAGCATCTCAAAGAGGGTCGATGTCTCAGTAGAGACATCTCTTCCCTGCTCTTTGTAACCGTCAGCACGGTCCGCCCCAACTCCCCCAGTCCCTCCATCTCAAACTGGCCCACTGTTCCCTACTCTGTCTACACTTAGACTGTGTCGTCCAAACCCCTCATTTTCATCTGGGGACAACAAGGCCCAGAGAAGGCCACTGATGTTCTCAAGGCCACCGGCCTAGCAGGCAGGTCTCCATACTCCTAACCCAGTGCTCCATTAGCCAGAGAGGAGGGTGGGGAGAGGGCGGGGGCGGGAGTGTGCTGGGCCATCGCCCAGGGGCTGCTTAGAGAGGCTGTGAGCGAGGCCAGAGAGAATAGCTGAAATCCTCTTTCTGCTCTCCAAGCCCATGCAGGGAGAGATTTTGTAAATTCACATTTTATGGGGTTTGGCGGGCAAGCCCAGGGCTCAGGGGAAAAGCTTGGGTGTTTGCTTGTCAGTCTAGAAGGCTCCGCCTGCTCCCCATCTGTTCACTGGGCAGCCAAGACCTTTCGAGAGATTCCACTGTCCCACTGTGCTTTGGGGTGGAGGCTTCTTTCCCTGGGCTTTGGGTAAAGGGTTGGATTCGGGGTGTAGGCAGAGAAGTCTGGGGTGTAACTGGAATGGGGAGCTCTGCCTGACTTAGTAGGGGTAGGAGAGGAAGGCTTGGGGGTTCCAGAGTGGGACTGAGACAATTGGTGGTAGAACTTCCTGCCTGCCTCCCCACACAGGCCTTAAATTGAATTCCAAGTCCCCTCCCTATGCCTCCTCCCACCCCAGGCCTGGGCTGCTGTAGTTGACATTTGGCTGCGTCCCCTCCCTGGATGTCTGTGACAGATTATCCGGAAGGCTGCCAGCCAGGAGCTGAGATGGGATAGCAGGGGAGGTGAGACTTCAGAATGGAGGGGAGTCACCTGCCCCTTGTCGTGGCATGGGGGACACTGAGTGAGGTCCAGAGCTGCTGGGCCGTGGCCTACTCCCAACCTGACCTCACCGCTGGAGGAAGCTGGAAGCATTAAAAAAAACGAGCTCTCTGGAATATCAGAATCC
Source organism: Pteropus vampyrus (assembly GCF_000151845.1). Lineage (NCBI taxonomy): Eukaryota > Metazoa > Chordata > Mammalia > Chiroptera > Pteropodidae > Pteropus > Pteropus vampyrus. The sequence continues at coordinate 4,028,221 of NW_011888823.1, forward strand.
AAGCCCTGCCGCCTGGCCTAGCCACCAGGGGGCACTGCTGGGTGCCTGGCTCCTCCACCCTCGGCTCTCCCCTCCATCTCTGCCCTGGGCTTCAATTCATCTCTGCCGTGGGCTTCGTCTCTGCTCTGGCCATCTCATATCTGTCTGCCTGTCTCTTTGAATTTTGAGACAAAAACAAACTTCAGAGAAGTTACAAATACAGTGCAAAGAACTTTTTTTTTTCACTGAGCAACTTGAGAGTAAGTTGCCACCACCCCTAAATATTTTTCTAATTTTCCTACAAGGACTTTCTCTTGCGTAACCCAACACAGCCATCGATGTCAGGAAATTGACATTGATACATGACTTCAACGTGTCTCATCCTCAGACCCCACTGAAGTGTGGCCGGTGATGTCCTTTATGGGCATGGAAAGAACATAGTTCAGAACCAGCCATTGCCTTTGGCTGTCATTTCAGTTGGGAAATTGCCTCGGTCTTTCCCTGACTTTCGTGGCCTCGTCACTTTTGAAGATGCCGCGCCATTTAACTGGTAGACCGCCACTCAGTTTGGGTTGGTCTGATGTGCCCTCGTGATTAGATTCAGCCTGTGCCCCTGGCAGGAATGTCGCAACAGTGGTGGTGTGTTTCGGTACATGCCTTTCGCGGCCCACGATTTCCGTTCACCCTGTTACTGGTGATGTTAACTTTGATCGCTTGATTAAAGTAGATGCTGCCAGGAAAAGCTACTTTTTTCCCCTCGATCATATACAAGTTCGATGTGGGGAGGTTCTTGGAGACGTGTAAATATTCTGTTCCTCATCTTTCAATTGATTCACTTATTTCCTTTAGGCCGTTCCTGTCATTATGTATTTTGATGCTCAGATCTTCCCAGATTCAGTCTTTGGGGGCCCCTTCAAGCTGGCTCCTGTGTCCTTTTGTCTGTCTGTCTGTCCCCCTTGGATTCGCGGGTTTCCTTTATAGCCCCTGTGATTTCTGTCTAATCTCCACATTCTCCGCGTGGGCTCGTTGGTCTCTGTCTTCCTTTGTCTCTGCCTTTATCTTGGTCTTTTTCCCACTCCCATCTGACTCTCTGTGGCTTTTCTCTGTCTTTCTCTGCCGTCTCTCTCTGTCTGTATCTCTGTCTTCGTCTGCTCTCTCTTTGTCTTTCCCCACCCCCCGCCCCGACTGTCTTTCTGTCTCTCTCTCCCGCTCAGCCTCTCTCTCCATCTCTTTGCCTCTTTGTCTCTCTGTCTGTCTGTCTGTCTGTCTGTCTCTCTCTCATTTTGTCTGTTTTTCTCTCTGTGTCTCTGTCTGTCTGTCTGTCTCTCATTTTGTCTGTTTTTCTCTCTGTCTGTCTATCTGTCTGTCTGTCTGTCTCTCTCTCATTTTGTCTGTTTTTCTCTCTGTGTCTCTTGTGGCTCAGTCTCTTTCTTCCAGGACTCACCGCTACAGTGTCTTTAGCTAGAAGTGCCAGACATGCTGGGTTTGTGGGACACTGTCAACCCTTCCCACTCTGAACACACAAGACTCTACCTCTCCACCCCCTGCCCCAGAGCTGGGAAGCTCTGGAGCAGAGCGCGAGAGGAAGACTTGAAGGAAAAGAACCCTCCCCTCAGAACAATTGTGTCTGTGTGTGTGTCCATGTGTGTGCGGACAGTGTCAGAAAGCTCTGTGCCTGGGAGAGGGGAGAGAAGGAGCGGCCAGAGCCTGTGTTCTGCTGGCCCCTGCTGCTAGCGCATGGAAATGACTCGGATTAGACACCAGGGTAAGGTGTCTTGCAGAGGAATGGTGCCCGTAGGCAGGGGATGATTTTTCTGGGGAGTCCTCTAAATGAGGGAGCTCCCCCTGCCTGCACCTGGGCTGGGGACTGCAGGTGGGAGGAGGGTGGTCCTAAGGGTGGATGCAGAGCTCTGTGCCTAGAGCGTGTTCCCATATGTGGTTACAAAGGACCAACTGTCAGAGCTTGAGGGGTGTGGTGCCCCGTTTCGTGATGCCTGGAGGGGAAAGCTGAGGCCCGAGGTAGTGGTGGGTGGTGACTGGCCCAGAACCTCATGGCGGGTCAGACACAGAGAAGGCTCGGACGGCCAGCCTGCCTCTCATCTCATGCGTGTAGTCGTGTAGTTGTAGAAAGGATATTTAGCCTATCAATATATTCCTGATGCAAAGAATAGAGAATAAAAATAAAGATGGAAGAAGTCTTCTGGGCTGAGGCACGGGGTGGTAGTGAGGGCGAGAGAGAGAATTGCGCTTATTTTGGGGGATCTTGACTGGGACGCCATGAGGGGGCCCCCTGAGGTGTGGTTACATGAGGCGTATGTATGTCAAATTGTATCGAGAAATCCACTTGAAATGAGTGCACTTTGCGAATAAGGTAAATGAAAAGAAAAAAAAAA
>NW_011888823.1:4031947-4040530 GCF_000151845.1 Pteropus vampyrus
CGTCCCCTCTGCCCCTCAAGTCCATATTCAAACCACCTGCACCTTGCACAGTTCTTCAAATGCCAAGTATGTCAGATATGCCAAAGGGGCCAGGCGTCTTCCTATCCCGGAGAATTTACTCCATCTGGACTCTCCCCTTCTTCCTTCCCTCCAAACCACGTGGGGCTGGGCAGCTGGGCAGCAGAGCCTGGTGAATAATTATTAAAGCACTTAATTTTAGAATGCTTGCATGCATGATCTCATGCAATGCTCATGGCACCCGGAGGTGCTGGTATCATCCCTGTCTTACAGAGGGGAACAGGCTCCGAGTAGGTAAGTCTCTTGCCAAGACACACAGCTGGCTGGGTTGGAGTGGGGTTTTCAGGTGTGTTTTTTGGGGGAGGGAAGGCTTCTAGACGAGGAGTTTCAGATGGGTGTTGGAGGGTGGAGGAGTAGATGAAAGAGGGCATTCCAGGCCAGGCCTGCTGTAGGCAAAGGGTGGAGAGAGGTTTGTGGTCCTTAACTGAAGGGCTGAGTTTAGGAAGCCAACAGGAACTCTTGCAATACCAAAATCAGCCACATGGTGTCATTGTCCTCCTAAGAGATCTGGCTGGGTTTAGGGTGGGAAAAATCCGGAAGGAATTGCTGAGGGTGGAGTTTTGCATTTTGCTGGCATAGCCACCACCCACCCTGCCCAGCCCTGCAAACCTGCTTAAGTTAGCCCCTGACCCTCCCGCCCCTGCTTGCCTCCCCGCCTTCGTTCCTTCGTTCGTTCCTTCGTTCGTTCCTTCGTTCGTTCCTTCGTTCGTTCCTTCGTTCCTTCCTTCCTTCCTTCCTCCCTCTCTTCCTTCCTTCCTTTCTTCCCCAGTGTGCCCTCCCTTCACCCCAGTGACCCCTATCACTGCTCTGAAAGGAAGCAGCAAGGGGTAGGGCAGAAGGAAATTCCAGCACACTCACTGAGACCTTGGGCTCATCTCTGGCTATATGCTCTGTGATAGTCTGTGGTCCTAGGCTCCCTAGTTGACCTGGCTTGAGGGCTTGGGATTGAGGAGGGGATTTGACTCCATGTGAATGGAAGGCTCCCAAGGTGATCAGGGATGACCCTAGTTTTACTTGGTTTGTAGCCTGGCCCTGCTGGTATGAACCTGAGTGGAGGTTAAATGGTCAGTGGGCTGCTAGGCTGGTTTGGCGGCTCTGGGTGTTAGCGAGAAGAGGCACTAACACCCTCTTCTTAGTTGGCAGAGGCACCTCCAGGTGTCAGGACTGGGCCATGGAAGGACAGGGGCCAACCCAGCAAGGGAGGACAGAAGGCTCATGGCTCTACTGGCCACATGTGCATCCTCAGCAAGAAGGTTGGATCACCAGGCCTGGGAGCAAGGTTGGGCCACTGGGCTTACTGATGGGAGATGCAGGGTTGAGCCAGCTCTCTATGCTTTGGAACCAGGAGGTTGTGGTGGCATGAGATGGATAGACCCCTTATGCATCCATCCATCCATCCATCCATCCTTCCATCCTTCCATCCATCCATCCATCCTTCCATCAGGTACGGTCGTATGGGTTGTTCTCTGGCTGAGAGGGCAATTGTGGGCTATGTTTTATTCACCAAGCCCAGTCCAAAGGGTTTGCTGGGCTCGCTGGTTCCTCTTCCAGTGTTCAGGTCTCCAGCTACAACCTAGTAACCTTCAGGACTAGTGGCTGGGGGTGACGGCTGGAGTGGGGTGTGTAGAATGACAAGCCCCTGAATTCACAGTCTCCATGGGGCTTGCCATGCTGAGGGAACTTCTGCTGCAGGCTGAGGGCAGTGGGGACACTTACCTAGATCTAGAGAGACTGGGGGATTCCTCCATCTCCTCTGGCTGCCCTGCTCTACAGCTATGATGGTTCTTCCATCTCCTGCCCTCCTGTGTTTCACTATTTAGTGTAATATGGCTGAAGAAAGTGGGGTGGGAGATGGGGGTGGGGAAGGGAGTCAAAGAAACTAAGGTCTGGTCCTGGTTCTGGGGACTCAAAGAGGAACAAAGAAGACAAAAAACGAAGGTAGCGGGACATGTGGGCATAAGTGTGACAGATATACAGGCAAAGAGTCCACTGCGAGACCGCGGCCAGTCCTCTACCTTGCTGAGCCTGTTTCTTCTCGTGTACCATGGGGTTGGTAACAAACCCTGTCTGTGTCTCACAGGGGGTCATTGTGAGGAACCTCTTGGTTCTGCGTGTGGCTCTAAATGAGTACTCATGATAGGGACCAAGGCTCCCTATGAGGGGGACAGAGATGGACGAGACGATGGGAGGAGGAGAGGCCCAGGGCCTCTGTTAGTGGCTCAGGCTCTGTTTCTGGCCTTGCCACTCACAGGCCGTGTGACCTCAGATAAATCAATTCCCCGCTCAGGCCTCAGTTTCCTCATCTATAGATAAGGAGGTGGGAAGAAAGCTCACTGAGGCTCAGACAGCGGGAGGGCCTGGGAAATTCCCTTGTTGGAGTCTGTAAAGGCAAGAGAACTGTCCCAGTGTGCGCACATGAGATCCATCTGACAGTCATGAACGGAGCCCCTCTGTGCTGGATGCTGTGCCCGGTGCTGGGGCCAAGACTCAGCCCCTGACCTGAGAGGACAGATATGCAGCCAGACAGTCAAAGAACCTGGCGGTAAAACTGACACAGAAGTGTGTGTGAAAAGCTGTCTCTGACTTAGCATAGATTTTTCTGTCTGGCTTCAGCAGGGAAGGCATGTGTAGGCTGGGTTTTGAGGGATGTGTAGGAGTTCCTCTGTTAAAACAACATAATTCCCACAGGCCCCTGGGGCAGTGCCCTAGGGAGTCTAGGGCCTGGCCCAAGGGCCCTAGCCTTCTGCTAGACTGAAACCCAAGGGAAGAGACCAGAATGCCAGCTCAAAGAACCCAAGGGCTGACATACAGGCACGGATTGGAGCCCAGGCTTAGACTATGTCCCTTCTCGATGCCTCTGCTCAGCTTGGAAGGTGGGAACAGTCACTTGCGATTTCCCCAGAGTAGGACACACTTGGGGAAGACAATCCAGCCCTTAATGGGACAAGCCTACCCAGAAGACCTCACTGGTTAGATTGGGAGAAATCTTGTTTCAGGAGCTCTTTCTCCTGTGTAACTTCACTGGGGATCCCAGCTTCTCCCCTTCCAGGAGAGAGGATCTCTTTGGAGTCATCAGAGACAGTCTGCTAGGGTAGGAAGACCCTGGGTTCTGGTCTTGGCTTGCTGTGTGACCTTGGGTTAGACACTTAACCTCTCTGGGCCTGGCTTTCCCATTCTAAATGAGGGTTTGGACTAGACCAGAGGTTCTAAATGGTATTCCAAAAGAGCTGTAAGTTTCTTTGGAGGTGCTTTAGAGGCCCGAGGGGGTAGAAAAAAGGGGAAATCCAAGGGGAGACCTAAGGGGCTGGGGCCTTGAAACCCCCGCCCTCTTCAATCAAAGCAGCTCTGGATATATGGAAATATGTCAATCAAAGCAGCTCTGGATATCTGGAAATATGTCTAGAGGCAGGATGGTACAGTGGTCTTGAACTTGGCTCAGACATTCTGAATTCAAATCACAGCTCTGCCCCTTACTGGTGAGAACTTAGGCAGATTGCTTCACCTCTCTGAGCCTTGGTCATCTCATCTTTAAAGTGGGACATACAGCAAACCTCCCTCCTTGGCTTACTGGGGGGTTTAAATGAGATAATAGGCATAAAGTGTTCAGAACAGAACGTGGCACATAACGAGCATTCAATAAATATTGATATCATTGAAATTCCATGGAAGAGTTCACCTGCATGAGAGTTTGGCTACAAAGATAAAAGTTTGAAAACCACTGGATGGGATGATCTAGAGGTTTCTTCTTGCTCCAACTTCAGAGCCACGCTGTGCCCACTCCCCTGACCACCCCCGAGATACCTCATATCAGTCAGGGTTCTCCAGAGAAACAGAACCGACAGGATGAATGGATGGATGGGTAGATAGATAGATCGATGGACAGATAGATAGATGTAGATATTGATCGTAAGAAATTGGCTCATGTGATTGTGGATGCTTGGCAAGTCCAAAATCTGCAGGGTAGGCCGTCAGGCTGGAGACAGAGGGGAGAGTTGCAGTTCAAGTCCAAATCCAGTCTGCTGGCAGAATTCCCTCTTGCTTGGGGAGATCAGTCTTTGGTCTGTTTGGGTCTTCAATTGATTGGAGGAGGCCCACTCACATTATGGAAGGTGATGTGCTTTATTCAATGTCTATTGATTTAAATGTTAATCTTATCCAAAAACAAAAAAAAATCCTTCACAGAAGCATTTAGAATAATGTTGAACAAATATCTGGGTACCATGGCCTAGCCAAGTTCACATATGTTATAAACCATTACACACCCCCAGGCCAAGGCATGAAAACAAGTCAGGCATGGCAGGGCTGTGAGGTCCGGTGGGCAGGTGGGTGACTGGGCCCATCTCTCTGCCAGCCAGGGAAGGAGCCGCGGCTGGCCAGGCATGTGGGCCTTTATCTCCGGGGTCAGGTGCACGCCGAGGCTCTGTGCTCATTTTCCGACCCAAGACCAGGAGGAAAAGGCCATTTAGATCCCAACAATGTTGGCTTCCTGTGTTCCCGAGAGTCAGGAAGCCACTCCAGGACAGAGTATGCGGAGCCGAGTGAGGCAGGAGCCGGCCGAGGGCTGGTGCTGGGGGTGCGGTTCTCCACTCGGCAGGTGACCTATGGACCCTTCCCCACTATGGGGCTCTCAGCTCCTCTCAGGCCACTGGCTGGGCCTGGGCGCCACTGTGTGGGGGCAGTATTGACACTGCGGGTGGAGATGGAGTTCTCGGGGCTTCGTGGAGCTCTGATGTGACCAGGTCACTCCAAGAGGGCTTCATCTTGCAGGGTCATTGGCTTAAAAGGCCACTGCCTTCTGTGGGAGCTGGGGGAGGCCACGGTCCACTTAGGTGGGGTTGATCTTGAGATATGTGTCTGGGGAGGACTCGGGCATCTGGGGGACACCAGGAGGGGGAGGCGGTAGGGTTTTCCCCAGTGAGAAATAGCACTTGGTGCAGTGGGCATCCCTGACAACCACAGCCCGGGGTTTCCGCTACAGTATTTGGGATGTTTTCCAGGTTGGAACGTGGGTTTCTCCCCCTTTTTTTGGTTGCACAGAGGAAGAGGGAGGTGGTGACTGTGACGGAGAGACTGGCTGGGCTTAGCACAGGCTTTCACAGCTAGAAGAGGGCGTGGAGACCATGAGTGAGAGACAGCGGGGTGTGGTGGGGACAGGATCTGGAGAGAGCAGCTCTGCCAGAAGCGTCTCTACTAAGAAAATACGTCCTTGTGTTTTAAACATTGAGCCAGCTAATGAAGACAAGGGTGCAGGCCCAATCTACTCTGGGGGGTGCCAGCGGACTGCCTCATTTGCCGAGCTCGAGTCTGAGACCCAGAGACAGGGAGTGACTTGCTTCACGTCACGCAGCTATGTGTTAGCAGTCAGGACTGGAACCCAGGTCTCCTGACTAGGAGATGGGGGCTCTTCGTGAAATAACAATATGACGAAGATGACGAAGATGCTGGTGCTAACAGCGATCCCTTATGGAGAGCAGACTCTGGGCCAACCACATATATTAACTCGTTTAATTCTCACAACCCTGTGAGGTAGTTGCTATTATTAACCCCGTTGTATAGATGAGGAAATGAAAGCTCAGAGTGGTAAGGTAACTTGGCCCAGATCTCAGAGCAAGTGCATGACTGCATCTGAGCTGAGAACCGGCAGGTTAGGGGATAGATGAAGAGCAGGACCAGTGGATGAGTGGATGAAGGGTCAGTGACTCTTAGTCCCCCCACCCCTTCACCAGGCTTGAGCATAAGTGGTGTTTGTAGTGATGCACTCGGGAGGCACTGACCGTGGTCCCCACTTGCCATCTCCCAGCAGGGGCTGGAGCTGCAGCGTGGGGCTCACTCACCTTCACCGGTGTCTGTTCCGTTGTCCCAGAATGTAAGCCCTGGTTCCAGGAGTTTAGACCGGGGAGAATCCTTCCACTCCAAAATTGACTGCACATTTATTAAGCTCCACCTGTACCTCAGACTCTGAGCTAGGGGAAGGGCGGGATACAAGGCTGCAAAATTTAACAGGACCTCCCTTTCTGCCTTAGAGAAGCAGTTGGATGTGAGAGAGAACAAATCTTAAAGGGTTACTCAGTCCTCTCAGGTGACAAGAGCTTTCCAAGGGGTGTGAGCTGAAGATTCTGAGAGCACAGAGGAGCAGGACTATCTCTGAATGCCTCATTATTCAGGGAATGACATTTCTGAATTGGTCCTTGAAGGATATTTATGAGGTCACCATTCCTAAACTGCTCCTTGCAGACTCAAAGTGTGATGTGGTAGGAAGAGATCTCTTTTGGGGCAGCGGCTAGAGGTGGAGGCAAGACCAGGCCATGCAGGGTCGAGGAGCTGGACAGAGGCTACGAAGCAGGGAGCGAGATGACCAGTTTGCACTTGAGAATAGTCTGTGACTGTGGATTCAAGGGGGATGAAGCTGATGGAAGGACGGCTGATCTGAAGTGGTGCAGTGATGGGGAGCTGGGGAGGCAGGTTGAGATTCAGCAGCTTCTTTGGAATTACTTCCTGGGCCATGATGACTAATCGCTTAATAAGGTGAGCAAAGGGAAGAGGGAGTTACAGAGAGAAGCATGCAGGTGCCCGGGGAGCAAAGAGGGACCCAGGCGATGACCTCTGGGTTTCCAGCATTGTCTTTTGGTCTCTTGCTTTCTGAGGAATCCTGTGCTCTGGTTCTCCATTAATTATCTGTAACTGCACAAAAAGTTATCCCAAAACTTAGTAGTTTAAAACAAATACAAAATTATTACCTCACATAGTTTCTGTGGGTCAGGGATTCATGAGTGACTGAGATGGATGGTTTGGACTCTGGATGTCTCATGAAGTTGTAGTCAAGATGTCAGCCGGGGCTGCGGTCACCTGAGGTTCAGACTACAGCCGGGGGGGTCCACTTCCAGGGGGCTTTGTCATGTGACAGCCAAGTTGGTGCTGGCTGATGGCGAGATGCCTCAGCTGTTCACCAGATGTCCCTCTCTATAGGGCTACTTGAGTGTCCTCATGACACGGTAACTGGCTTTCCCCAGTGATCCAACAGACCCGAGTGATCCAACAGACCAAGGCTGAACCACAATGCCTTTGATGACTTACCCTCGGAAGTCACACACCAGCATTTCTACAGCATCCAGTTGGGTATATAAACCAGCCCCATTCATCGTGGCAAAGAACTAGGGAAGGGTGTGCATACCAGAAAGTGAGAAACACTAGGGCCACCTTGAAGGCTGGCTGCCACGGCCGCCCCTTCTGTAACACATCTGAATGTGCCATTCGTCTGGGAACTGAGAAGCCAGCAGAATGGAATGGCCAAGTTTCAAGTTACAGCAGGAAGACTCACATTAGAGAGTAGAGAATATTGTCCTGTGGGAGAGCCCTGAGCAAGGTGACCAAGATAGTAAAGGTACTTTGCCTGGAGGGGACCCAGGGCAAGAGGGCCTCCTGGGGGTTAGAGGAGCAGGTGCTTCTGAAGGTGTAAAAAATCTATCCTTCTGGGGCTTGGCCACGCCTGCCACTTGAGTTCTGTTTGCTGAGCTTCTGCCTTCTGGGCTGGGGGATGGGGGAGTTAGTTCTTCCTTCACTCCCTACCTTAGAGCTTTCAAGGACAAGCTCTGCATTCCAGCCTGCAGGGAGCACTCAGCCTATTGTACTGCAATTGCCCAGTGATTTCTCCATCTGCCCTCCACTCAAGGGCATTCGTTGAGTGTCTGCCCACTGAGTGACAGGCAGAGCTGCCCTGTATGGTCATGCAGGCCATTCGCTGCCGAAGGCGCATACCCGAGAGGGCCCTGAAGTCAGCCCACGCTTTGCTCACCCAGCCACACACCCAGATTCAGGGCCGAGTCCTCCTGGAGAAAGGGCGCCTTCTTGCCATTCCCACAAAGATACTGTACTCAGCTGTGTGTCCATGGGGCTTGTCTTCCCAGAGGGCCTGGAGTAGAAACAGCTCTAGCTACTGGGGATATGGAACAAGTGAGACGGGCATGCTCCCTGCCCTTGTGAGTCTAGTGTGGGGAGGTGTACTATACATACACGAACAAGAATTCCCCAAAATGACTTCGGATAAGAAGGAAATTATCAGGGTGCTGCTGGGAAATAATAATGGCAGAGCTTACTGTAATTTGAGTGGTCAGGGAAAGCCTCTTTGAGGAGATGGCTTTCGGGGGATTCCAGAAGTGGAAGGATTTGACTCAGTGAACAGTGGGAGCGCTGAGTTGAGGGAGAACGCTTCGGGCAATTAGAACAGCAAGTGTAAAGGCCCCAAGGTCTGAAAGGGCTTAGTGCATCGTGCATTGGGAGGCTGGAGTGGACACTTAGGGGTGCCTCCGTGGTTGATATGAGACGTCGAGGGGAGGGGTGTGGCTCAGGAAAAGAGTACGATGGGCATGATTAAATGCAGGTGCACATAAACTCCAGGGGAGATCATCAGCCAGGTCAACATTTATTAAGCCTCTACTGTGTACCAGGCACTGTGTAGACTCTGTGTGTGTGTGTGTGAGAGAGAGAGAGAGAGAGAGAGAGAGAGAG
>NW_011888823.1:4041190-4044770 GCF_000151845.1 Pteropus vampyrus
AGCAAGGCCATCTCCGTGCAGAAACTCAGCTCATGGACCCCTCACCCCATCTGTGGGACAGGACTGGGTGGGAGGGGACCACCAAGCCCCCTGGGTGGAGGGCCCTGTAGGTGGGGTGTGGAGGGCCCTGTAGGGGGGGTGTGCAGGGCTAGGGCATTCCGGGCTGTGGGAACCCCTTAGGAAATTTGATTCCAGCTTCTGGTAGTGGGAGGGAGTAAGTAGCAAGCTGTGTGTGTGTGTGTGTGTGTGTGTGTGTGTGTGTGTGTGTGTTTCAAGTCATGCAAGTGAAATTTGTGAGTCTGAGCATCTGTCCACATGTCTGTGTCCCCATGTCTGTGTCAGGCTGCACTCTGACGGTCTCCCATGAAGTTGTGTGTGTTGGTACCCCCCAGTCAGAGGTTTGTCCTTGGCATGAGTGTGGGTGCGTGAGGCTATGTGTGCCTGTATGGCTGAGTGTTAAGTGCTTATGAGTGTCTGTGTGTGTGTGTATGGGTGTAAATGTGTATGTGTGTGTGCACGATCCTCTCCTGGACCATGAATTGAGTCTGTGTGGGGGAGAATGAATGTGATGGCTCCCGTGCCTGCCTGGTGTGTGCCGTAAGGGGAGAAGGCCTCCCCTTATTCCTTGGAGCCACTGCCGTGGGGCTTGGGTCGGGCCACCTCTGCCCCTGGCAAGGATCCAGCGGAGGGCTCGGTCCCCTTCCCTGCCCCAGCTCCTCCCACCTTCCCGCCCCTGCTGGAGGGGCTCTGGCAATGGGGGCTCGGCGCCGGCCGGCCCACAGGGCCGCAGTCCCGGGCGTTCCCGCCCCGCAGGCCCCGGGGAACTGCGGCAGCCGCCCCCTCTGCCCCCTCCTCTCTGCGTCCCTCCTTCCCTCCTTCCCTCCTTCCCTCCTTCCCTCCCGAATGCGATTGCGGGCGGGGTGGGAGGAGATTTCGCCGGAGTTTCCATTTCATACCTCGCGGCTAAACTTTCTTTCTGTGTCTCGCCCTCTTGCAGTCTGCAGCTTCTCCTGTCATCGGAAATGCCAGGCCAAGGTAAGGGGCCGTGGGGCAGCTGGCCCCGCGGGAGGCTTGGGGACGGGACCCTCTCGGGGTCCTGGGACGGGAGGTGGTGGTGGAGGCGCCAGTGGGGGCGGGGGCGGTGCCCGGGTCGTCCCCTCCTCTTCTCTTTGTTTATGCAAACTTCCCCGGGAGCGGGCTCAGGTCAAGGTGAAGGCGAGGGCCGGGGGCGGAGTGGGCGAGCGAGGAGGATCGGGGTGGGGGGCGCAGCGCGAAGTCTGGGCGGCTACTGAAGGTGGCTGGTGGGGACCCGAGCTTCGAGAGACAGAGAGGCCTTTGAAGATATTTCCCCTAGTTTTCAAGGTAGGGTGGGAGTCTGGAGGGGGAGGGGGGTGCAGTTCAATTACTCTGAGGGCCACCCAGAGCCCTGGTTGGCCCAATTTGGGCAGCTTAGAATAACTTGAGGTCCAAAGCCACAGGACCTCAAGAGCGAAGGGGAGAGATAGGGGAAGTGGGAATGAAATCGGGAAGAGTCTGAGGTCAAGGTGGCCCTGGGCCTGGAACCTCCTGACCTGCCATCCTGCTCTCTGCTGGCCAAATCCCACTTTGGTCCTCAATTTCCCCATCAGTGTTTCCAGGCCGGGCTTTGTGGGAGAGGACAACTGAGGCAAAAAGACCGGGGTGGGGGAATGCTGGGTCCTGGTAGGTCAGGCTGCTACACCCCTGCTGCACCCTCTCAGGCCAGGACAGAGGGATGATGGATTAGCTGGTGGTGGCTTCTTGGAGTAATGAGAGGTGGGAGGTGGGGGGCGGGAGGTGGATTATGAAGGATTATTTGGGAAGGAAATTGTTCTGTCTGGCGGGCTGAACTCTTTGGAGGTGGAAACGCTTGGCCTTAACCTTTCGTATGCAGCCAATTTCTGCGTTGTCCCTATTATTGCTTATATCCGCCCTGTCCTCTCGCCCCTGCCTTTGCCGTTCACACTTGGTCCTTTTGAAAGGAGTTCGGTGAATGGAAGGAGGAAGGAGAATACTTCGAAAAGGAGCACTGAGCAGTTGAGGTGTAGGATTTGGCACTTCTAATGCTCTACTTCTTATTAGCTGGTGGACCTTGGGCCAGTCATGTAACCTCTCAAGGATATGGGGATAAGAAAAAGTTATTATGAGGATGAGCTGGGATAACGTGTGGGAAGTGCCCCACACAGTGCCTGACACTTAGTGGACACTCAGAAACATAGCAATTGATAATTATCAATTTGTAGCTCAGGGCCAAATATTTTTTCAAAGAAGCGTGCTGATAGATCAGGCAGGTGTGCGAGGGATTCCACTTCCTCCTGAATGACCTTGCTCAAGCAAAGTACACAGCCTTGCTGGGGGCATCTCCCCACCTGTAAACTCCAGGTTGGAGTGTTCTCCTAGCAGAGGTGCCAAGGGCCTGGCTCTCAGTGGGCACATCTGTACAGTTTCTGCCTCTCCCTTGTCTTCCTTCCACCTTTCTGACTTCTCAGCCTTTTCTTCTCCAGGTGGGGAGTGAGTTTCTGCTTCTCTCTATCTCTCTCCGTGTTCTCTTCATCGAGAGCAGACTTTTCCCACCCTTGACCCCAGAACCTTCCGGTGTTCTCGCTTCTCCCCAGTCTATCCCCACCCCCACCTCCTTACCTGCACCTGTTTCTCTTAGTAACAACGAACATTTGTACAGTGCCCTAGGCCTTGGAAAGCGCTTCAGTGCATTATCTGATTTTATTCTTCTAATTCCATCAGAGCATAAAACAGGCCAAAAGATCCTGTTTTACAAATAAGGAAACTGAGGCATCCAAATGTCGAATGACTCACAGTATAATTCCTCACCCATTTCTGTCCCTGGGCCTTTGTGCTTCCTTCTAACTGTCCCATCTTGCCTACCAGCAGACATTTCTTGATCCTCGCTAACCTCCTTGCCCCTTTGCCTTCCTTCTCTTATGGCAACAGATATGGTTAGAAACTGGCAGTGAAGAGTCTGAGTAGGGCCAATAGGGGGCCCGGAGATGCTGAGAAGTGTGACAGAAGTTGGCCTCTTGTACACCTGCCTCCTGTGTGGAGACAGAGGGGGTGCCAAAGTTGACTTTTGTGTGTGTGTGTCGGGGGTGGTGTGGGTGGTGGTGCAGGGAGTTGTAGCCTGCCTGGCAATTCTGGCAGGTACTGGGAGCTCAGGATACACTGAGCTCAGCAACCCTGCTCTGCCCAGCCAAGGCCAACCAGGAGGGAAGAGGTGGTCTGGCAGGGCAGTGGCCGGACAGACAGATGGGGCTTGTTATAGGATTTTCCTCTATAGGAAATGGAACCCACTGGTGGTGTGAGTTGCACTCAGCTGGCAAGTCTCCCCATAAGCCACAGCTCTTACTGTTGCCCTGCCCTTTCCTCCTGCCTAGAAGGGTGACGTGAACCCCAGAGCACACAGCAGAGCTCTGTCCTCTGGGTGTTATAACCAGGTCAACTTGGAGGCCCTCTCATCCATCCCCCTACCTTGAGGCAGAGCTCATTAAACAAGTGTTTACTGAACACTTTCTGTGTGCCAGACACTGTTCTAGGTGAACAAGACAGA
>NW_011888823.1:4046335-4059781 GCF_000151845.1 Pteropus vampyrus
CTTACTAGTAATTCTGATCATTTACATTTTCTAGTTGGGGTATAACTCACATACAGTCAAGTACGTAAATTGATAAATCGGTATATGTATATGAATCAGATCAAGATCTAGAAGATTTTCAGCACCCCAGAAGCAGCCCATATGGTCCCCTCCAAGTCAATATTCCCCCAAAGTAATTGTTATTCTTACTTGTACCATCAGAGATTAGTTTTACCTCCTTTCGAATTTCACATAAGTTAAATCATACAGTATGTTTATAGCTTATTTCACTCAATCTTATATCTGGGAGGCTCACCTATGTTCTTGGGTGTTGCAGTGGCTCATTCTTTCTATTGCTATGTTATATTCCTGTGTTGAATCAACCATAATTTATTTACCCATTCCACTGTCGATTGCCACTTAGGCTCTTTCCGGTTTTGGGCCGCTGTGAACAGATCAGCTCTGAATACTGAATCACCTGTGTCTACACAGAACTTTGTAATATACAAAATGTTTTCACTGACTTTCTCAGTTCTGTGAGGTGGGCAAGGATCATGGTAACCCCATTTTATAGATCTCAAATTGAGGTAGAGGGAGGGTTACCCACTTTGGCTAAGGGCATCTGAGCATAGTGGCCTTCTATACAATTCTGACGCTGCCCTGGGATGAATAAGTGGAGAGCCGATGAGAAAGGAAGAGAGAATGAGAGCGAGCGAGAGAAACAGATGCATAGGAAGAAGGAGCTGGTTCAGGCCCTGGAAACTCACGGTAGTTGAAACCCTACTCCCCAGGGCTCCTCCTAAGTCTCCTGAAGGAAGCAAGTTCTACGCCTCCCTTAGTCCCCACCCTTATGTTGCATAGGGGTTCTTATCTGGCGCCAATTGTTTCTCTCCTGTTGAGGATTTAAAATGAATGGCCCAGGATTTGTCTTCCACTTGTATGCACAATAGATTTTCTTCTGTTTTGCTTTTCTCCTCGCTCCCCTGCTATGTGAGTCCACAACCTCCAGGTACATTTTATTTTACTTTAATTTTCTAAAATAACTTTCTCTTTTTATTGTAGTTAGCATACAATATTACATTCTTTCAAGTGTACAACATAGTGATTAGACATTTATATAACCTTCCACCCCAATAAATCTAGTATTCACCTCACACCACATCTAGTTATTACAATATTATTGACTATATGTATTTCCTATGCTGCACTTTATAGCCCCATGACTATTTTGTAACTACCAATTTGTACGTCTTAATTCCTTCACTTATTCCAGCCATCCCCCAACCCACCGCCCAATCTGGCAGCCATTAAAATATTCTCTGTATCTATGAGTTTGTTTCTGTTTTGTTTGTTCATCTATTTTGTTTTTCAAATTCCACATATAAGTAAAATCATATAACATTTGTCTTTTTCTAACTTATTTCACTGGCATAACATCCTCTAGGTCCATCCATGTTGTTACAGATGACAAGATTTCATTATTTTTTATGACTGAGTAAATTCCATTGTATATATGTACCACTTCTTTATCTGTTCATCTATTGATGGACACTTACGTTGCTTCTATATCTTGGCAATTGTAAATAATTTTATGATGAGCATATGGATACATGTGTCTTTTTGAATTGGTGTTTTGGGTTTCTTTGGATATATACTCAGAAGTGGAATTACTGAGTTTTCTCTTATTATAGCTTTTGTTTTAGAGTCTATTTTGTCTAGCATAAGTATTGCTACTCCGGCTTTTATTTTTCTGTTTCCATTTTCATGAAATATCTTCTTCCATCCCTTTACTTTCAGTCTGTGTGTTTTTCAGTCTGAAGTGAGTCTCTTGTAGGCAGCATTTGTAAGGGTCTTGTTTTCTTATCCATTCAGCCACCTTATGTGCTCATTTAATCCATTTACATTTAAAGTAATTATTGATAGATGTGTAGTTATTGCCATTTTATTATTTATATTTTTGATCTTTTTTTCTCTTTTTAAGGAAGTCTCTTTAACATTTCCTGTAATACTGGTTTGGTGGTGATGAACTTCTTTAGCTTTTTCTGGTCTGTGAAGCTCTTTATCTGTCCTTTGATTCTAGATGATAGCTTTGCTGGGTGGAATAATCTTAGTTGTAGCTCCTTGCTTTTTATCAGTTTGAATACTTCGTGCCACTCCCTTCTGGCCTGCAAAGTTTCTGTTAAGATATCAGCTGGCAGTTTTATGGGAACTCCCTTGTAAGTAACTAACTGCTTTTCTCTTGCTTCTTTTAAGATTCTCGCTTTGTCTTTAAACATTGGCATTTTAATTATAATGTGCATTGGCGTGGGCCTCTTTGGGTTCATTTTATTTGGGACTCTGCGCATCTCGGGCTTGTAGGTCTATTTCCTTTGCCAGGTTAGGGAAGTTTTCCATTATTATTTCTTCAAATAGATTTTTATTTGCTTGCTCTCTCCTCTCCATCTGGTAACCTCTATGATGCAAATGTTGGTACATTTGATGTCCCGGAAGCCCCTTAAACTATCCTCAGTTTTTGGATTCTTTTTCCTTTTTGTTGTTCTGATTGAGTATTTTCTGCTACCTTGTCTTCTAAATCGCCGATTCAGTCCTCTGATTCATTTAATCTACTGTTGATTCTCTCTGACATATTCTTCATTTCAGTTTTTATGTTCTTTATTTCTGAGTGGTTCTCTTTATGTTTCCTGTCTCCATGTTGAAGTTCGCACTGCAATCATTGAGAATGCTTATAACCAGTGTTTTGAACTCTGCGTCTGGTAGATTGCTTATCTCCCATTTTGTTTATTTCTTTTTCTGGAGTTTTGTTCTGTTTTTTTCATTTGGGACATGTTTCTTTGCCTCCTCATTTTGGCTGTCTGTGTTTTTTTTAATAATAAATAAAATGCCAGGTACATTTTATTTATTATTTTTAAGGAGACTTTTAATTTTGAGTTGTTTTAGATTTACAGAAAAGTCTTAAAGATAAGAGTGCCTGTGTAGCCCACACCGTTTCCTCTAATCTCCAGATTCATTTTTGAGAAACACTGTTTTTCACTCTTGATTTGCCACTTGTGTTGAAATAGCAGTCCCAGCTAACAAGAGCAGCTCTTTCCAGCAAAATGCTTATTGTTCATTCCAGCTCAGATGAGAGTTAAATGAAAGAACCAGACCTGAATTTTTGACCAGGCATCCTTCATCCTCTGGGTAGTTCCTTCTCACCTCCTTTAGCTCTTTCCTACCCTCTTCCCAGACCCTGCACCTCCCTGTCTCAAGCACCAGGTGGGGGGAGGGAGGAGACTACAGCAATGATTTGGTCTCTTCCCCTGTATCAAAGGGGTTTAAATCCCATTCTTTAAGCTTGAAAGGAAAGGAAATCCCATAATTAACCTCCACCTTTCAGTCACATTACACATCACCTCTCCTGCTCTCTCATAAATACACCCTCAGCCTTCTTTCACAGTTGTATTGGAGGCTTGTTGTATTCTCCTTCTACTAGGAATACCTTGATTGAGGAGAGGATTCATGGCCCCAGTACCCACAGTTTCTCTGAGCCCAGTGGAATTGGTAAGCTCTTTGGCCGTGGAGACAGAATGTTGAGTTTAAATCTTGACTATGTTGCTAACTGGCTGTGTGACCTTGGGTAAGTTAGTTCACTTCTCTGAGCCCCAGTTTACTCATCTATAACATGGGGATTATAGTAGGACCTATCTTGTAGGGCTCTCATGCGCACTGAGAATGCCAACCTCAAAATTAAGTGATCAAAGTTGCTAATATTAATTATTTTGTATTCCTTCTGCCTTCTCCTAACTTATAAAAGGTGGGGAGAATTTGTGAGACCGATTTGTGAGGGCCCTGGTGTCAAGACTGGACACTTGCATATGTTTTATTTCTCTTTCTCTCCATTATCAAGAAAGAGTGAGGAAATCAAGCAGGTGAATATAATGTGTCTTTTGCTTGTTTATTTGCCTCAGGGTACCTGAGATCTATAGCAGCATCTGGGACCTTGTTTGTACATTAGAATCACCTGAGTGCATAGAAAATACTGATGCCTGGGTTCTACTCCTTAGAGATTCTGATTTAATTGTTTTGGGGCATGACCCGTGTGTTGGGATTTTAAAAAGTGGTAATCAGTGGTAGGCGTGTCTCATTCTGGAAAAGAGTCTGATTGTTCTGTAAACGTTAAACATACACTTGCCATATGACCCAGCATTCCTACTCCAAGGTGATTACCCGAGAGAACTAGAAACATGGCCACAAAAAGACTTGTATATAAATAGTCATAGCAGCTTTATTCACAATAGCCCCTAACTGGAGAAAGCCAAATTCTGTAACAGGTGGATGGGCAGAAAAATTCTGATATAATGGCCCAGTGGAATACAGCACTCGGTAATAAAAAGGAATGAACTATTGTTATGCACAAGATGTGGATGAATCTCAAAAATACTGTGCTGAGTGAAAGAAGCCAGACACAAAAGAGGACGTACTGGATGATTCCATTTTTATGAAATTCTCAGCAAGGCAAAACTATCGTGACAAAAAAGCACTTTAGGAGTTTCCTAGAACTGGGGGTGGTGGGAAAATTGACTGCAAAAGGATGTGAGAGAGCTTTTTCTGAGTGATAGAAATGTTCTTGATTGTGGTGGTGGTTATGCAGATTTGTACGTTTGTCAAACTCATTGGACTCTATGCTTAAAAGGGATGCATTCATTGTATATAAATTATATCTCAGTAAAGTTGATTTAATTAAAAGCTTCCCAGATGAGTCTCCTTTGCAGCCACGTTTGAGAAATGCTGGTCTACCACTTCTGTTCTTGCTGTCTTGATCAGCACTGAGCACAGTGCCAACTGTGTTTTCGCGCTCTCTGGGGCCAAAGGCCTCTCTTACCCTTTTTTTTTCTTTTGTTAACAACTTTGTTGAGGTATAATTCACATACCGTACAGCTCACCCATTCGAAGTGTACAATTCAATGGTTTTTTGTGTATTCAGTGTTGCGTGGCCATCACCAGTCAATATTAGAACATTTTTATCACCTCAAAAGGAAACACCATCTACTATAGCTATCACTCCTTTATTCCTCCATCTCTTCCCCTAATCCTGCCTCAGCCCTAAGCAACCATTCATTTACTTTATGTTTTTACATATTTCCCTATTCTAGACATTTCATGTAAATGGAATAATAGAATGTATGGTCTTCATGTCTGGCTTCTTTCATTTAGCATATGTTTTCAAGGTACATCCTTTTTATGACTGAGTAATATTCTATTACATGAGTATACCATGTTTTGTTTATCCATTTATCGGTTGATAAGACATTTAGGTGGTTTCGGTCTTTTAGTTAATATGAATAATGCTGTCATGCATATTTATGTACAAGTTTTTGTGTGAATATACATTTTTACTTCTCTTGGGTAACTTGTTTATTTTGAGGAAATGTTTAATTGTTTTCCAAAGTAGCTTACATAAGTTTCTAGGTCTGCTGTAACAAAATACCACAATCTGGGTGACTTAAAATAATAGAAATTTAATTTATTATCTCATGGTTCTGGAGGCTAAAAATCCCAAATCAAGGTGTCTGCAGGAACATGCTCCTCTGAAAACTTTAGGGGAATCCTTCTTTGTTTCTTCCTAGCTTCTTGTGGTTTGCTGGCAATCCTTGACATTTCTTGGGTTAAAGATGCATTGCTCCAATCCTTTGTCTTCACATGGTATTTTCCCTGTGTGTCTTCACATCATCTACCCTCTGCATCTGTCTGTGTGTCCAAATTTCTATAAGGACACCAGTCCTATTGGATTAAGGTCCACCGTACGATCTCATTTTAATTTGGTTACCTCTTGTTTAACTTGAAGACCATACTTTCTAATAAGGTCACATTCTGAGGTACTGGGGATTAGGACTTCTACACATTTTTTTTTGAAGGGACACAATTCAACCCATAACATTGCCCTACTATTTTACATTCTCTCCAGCAATGTATGAAGGTTCTGATTTCTCCAAATCCTTATCAACACCTATCTGACTTTTTGATTATAGCCATCATGGTGGATATGAAATGGCATCTCATTGTGATTTTGATTGGATTTCCTTGATGACTAATGATGTTGAGTATCTTTTCATATGCTTATTGGTCATTTATAAATCTTTTCAGAGAAATATCTATTCAGATTCTTTGCTCATTAAAAAAGTTAGGTTGTCTTTTTATTATTGAGTTATAAGAGTTCTTTAATGTTGAGGATATAAGTCTCTTATCATATGATTTGAGACATTTTTTTCCCATTCTGTGGGTTGTCTTTTCATTTTGTAGCACAAAAGTTATAAATTTTGATAAAGTGAACTTTATCTATTTTTTTCTTTTATGAGTTTTGTTTTTAGTGTCATAGCTAAGAAGCCATTGCCAAATCCATGGTCATGAAGATTTATCCCTATGTTTTCTTCTAAGAGTTTTATAGTTTTGGCTCTTACAGTTAGGTCTTTTGCCCATTTCGTGTTAATTTTTATATATGGTAAGAGGTAAGGGCTCAATTGCATCCTTCTGCATGTGCCTATACAATTGTCCCAGAACCTTTTGTTGAAAAGATTATTCTTTCCCCACGGATCTTGACAACCTTGTCAAAAATCAGTTGATCATAGATGTGACGGTTTATTTCTGGACTCTTAATCGTATTCCATTGATCTGTATGTCTATCTTTACACCAACATCACGCTATTTTAATTATTGTTGCTTTGTTTACAACTCTTTTGAAATTGGGAAATGTGAGTCTTCCAAATTTGATTTTCTTTTAAAATATTTTTTGGCTATTCTGCATCCCCTTGAGTTTCCATATGAATTTTAGGATCAGCCTATTAATTTCTACAAAGCAGCCAGCTGGGATGCTAATGGAGATTAAATTGAATCTGTAGATCAATTTGAGAATATTGCCATTTTAACAATATTGAGTCTTTTGATCCGTGAGCATCTTGGGATGTCTTTTCATTTATTTAAATTTTCTTTAATTTATTTCAACACTGTTCTGTAGCTTTCAGAGTACTGTAAGTTTTGTACTTTTTTTTTTGTTAAATTTATTCCTGTGTATTCTATTCTGTTTGATGCTATTTTAAATGGAATTGTTTTCTTAATTTCATTTTAAGATTGTTCATTGCCAGTGTGTAGAAATACAATTGATTTTTGTATTTGATGATTTATCCTGCAACCATGATAAACTCATTTGTTAGTTATAATAGTTTTTAATGGATTCCTTAGGATTTTCTGTATACAAGATCATGTCATCTATGCATAGAGATACTTTTACTTTTTCCTTTCCAACTTGGATGCCTTTTCTTCCTTCCTTCCTTCCTTCCTTCCTTCCTTCCTTCCTGCCTTCCTTCCTTCCTTCCTTCCTTCCTTCCTTCCTTCCTTCCCCTAATTGTCCTAGCTAGCACCACAAGTCTATTGTTGTCTAGAAGTGGCAAGAACAGAAATCCTATCTTATTCTTGATGATTATTTATTGACATTAATTGATTTTTAGTTGTTAAAAAACTTTGCCTTCCTGAGATAAATCCCATTTTGTCATGGTATATAATTCTTCTTATTATATGTTTCTGAGTTCTATTTCTAGTATTTTACTGAGGAGTTTTGCATCTCTATTCATAAGATACAGTGGCCTTTTTTTTTTGTAATGTCTTTGGTTTGATATCAAGGTAGTACTGGCCTTATAGAATGCATTGGGAAGCGTTGCCGCTCTTCCAGTTTTTGGAAGAGTTTGTGAAGAATTGATATGGATTCTTTAAATGTTTGGCAGAATTCACAGGTGAAGCCATCTGGGCCTGGGCTTTTCTTGGTGGGTAGTTTTTTGATTGCTAATTCAATTTGTTATAGGTGTATTCAAATTTTCTATTTCTTCTTGAGTCAGTTTTGGTAGTCTGTATTTTTTTAGGAGTTTGTCTATTTCATCTTAGTTATCTAATTTATTGACATACAATCGTTCATAGTATTTTTTCAAAATTCTTTTGATTTCTGTAAGGTCAGTCGTAATGTACCCTCTTTCATTCCTGAGTCTAGTAGTTCGAGTCTTCTCTCTTTTTTTCTTTTTTTAATCTAGCTAAAGGTTTGTCAACTTTGTTAACCTTTTCAAAGAACCTACTTTCTCTCTTACAGGGGTTTCACTTTGTTTATAGCCACTGTTTATTGAGTGCCTCTGCATGGTGGCTACTTGATACTTATCTCATTGAATCGTTGAAAAACCATACATAAAGCAGATGTAATTGGCTGTACTGTCAAATGAGAAAATTGCAGTGAAATGCTTTGCACCAGTACATCTAACAGGCAGTGAACCTGAGTTTCCAGCTCAGGTCTGAATGTCTGGCCCTAAAGCCAAATGGATTCTCACTACAGCAGAGGATCCTGTTCCACTTTAGGCTCTACTTTCTGTTCCTTTGGCTTGTTTTATGATTTCCAAGGGGAAAAGCATGAGTCACCATTCCTTTGCATCACCTGTTCGTGGGCTTCAGCCTCACCTGGTGAGCCTATTAAACATGTCCCGGCCACTTTGGTTCAGTGGATCTGGGTTTGGGCCCGGTCATCTGCATTATTATCTAACCCTCCCAATAATTCTGATGCTAGGATCCCCTGACGGTACCGAGTAACTCATGTTTGCCCCTGGAATCTCCTCAGCTCCAGTGGGTGCAGGGCCCCAGGAAGCCACTGGTTCCTCTGGACTCTGCTGGCTTCTGCTTCCCCTGGGGTGGGGTTCATGGATGAGGTCAATCTTGGGTGGGAAACAATTTTCTCTCTGTCTCATTGTGATTTTGATTGGATTTCCTTGATGACTAATGATGTTGAGTATCTTTTCATATGCTTATTGGTCATTTATAAATCTTTTCAGAGAAATATCTATTCAGATTCTTTGCTCATTAAAAAAGTTAGGTTGTCTTTTTATTATTGAGTTATAAGAGTTCTTTAATGTTGAGGATATAAGTCTCTTATCATATGATTTGAGACATTTTTTTCTGTGGGTTGTCTTTTCATTTTGTAGCACAAAAGTTATAAATTTTGATAAAGTGAACTTTATCTATTTTTTTCTTTTATGAGTTTTATTTTTAGTGTCATAGCTAAGAAGCCATTGCCAAATCCATGGTCATGAAGATTTATCCCTATGTTTTCTTCTAAGAGTTTTATAGTTTTGGCTCTTACAGTTAGGTCTTTTGCCCATTTCGTGTTAATTTTTATATATGGTAAGAGGTAAGGGCTCAATTGCATCCTTCTGCATGTGCCTATACAATTGTCCCAGAACCTTTTGTTGAAAAGATTATTCTTTCCCCACGGATCTTGACAACCTTGTCAAAAATCAGTTGATCATAGATGTGACGGTTTATTTCTGGACTCTTAATCGTATTCCATTGATCTGTATGTCTATCTTTACACCAACATCACGCTATTTTAATTATTGTTGCTTTGTTTACAACTCTTTTGAAATTGGGAAATGTGAGTCTTCCAAATTTGATTTTCTTTTAAAATATTTTTTGGCTATTCTGCATCCCCTTGAGTTTCCATATGAATTTTAGGATCAGCCTATTAATTTCTACAAAGCAGCCAGCTGGGATGCTAATGGAGATTAAATTGAATCTGTAGATCAATTTGAGAATATTGCCATTTTAACAATATTGAGTCTTTTGATCCGTGAGCATCTTGGGATGTCTTTTCATTTATTTAAATTTTCTTTAATTTATTTCAACACTGTTCTGTAGCTTTCAGAGTACTGTAAGTTTTGTACTTTTTTTTTTGTTAAATTTATTCCTGTGTATTCTATTCTGTTTGATGCTATTTTAAATGGAATTGTTTTCTTAATTTCATTTTAAGATTGTTCATTGCCAGTGTGTAGAAATACAATTGATTTTTGTATTTGATGATTTATCCTGCAACCATGATAAACTCATTTGTTAGTTATAATAGTTTTTAATGGATTCCTTAGGATTTTCTGTATACAAGATCATGTCATCTATGCATAGAGATACTTTTACTTTTTCCTTTCCAACTTGGATGCCTTTTCTTCCTTCCTTCCTTCCTTCCTTCCTTCCTTCCTTCCTGCCTTCCTTCCTTCCTTCCTTCCTTCCTTCCTTCCTTCCTTCCCCTAATTGTCCTAGCTAGCACCACAAGTCTATTGTTGTCTAGAAGTGGCAAGAACAGAAATCCTATCTTATTCTTGATGATTATTTATTGACATTAATTGATTTTTAGTTGTTAAAAAACTTTGCCTTCCTGAGATAAATCCCATTTTGTCATGGTATATAATTCTTCTTATTATATGTTTCTGAGTTCTATTTCTAGTATTTTACTGAGGAGTTTTGCATCTCTATTCATAAGATACAGTGGCCTTTTTTTTTTGTAATGTCTTTGGTTTGATATCAAGGTAGTACTGGCCTTATAGAATGCATTGGGAAGCGTTGCCGCTCTTCCAGTTTTTGGAAGAGTTTGTGAAGAATTGATATGGATTCTTTAAATGTTTGGCAGAATTCACAGGTGAAGCCATCTGGGCCTGGGCTTTTCTTGGTGGGTAGTTTTTTGATTGCTAATTCAATTTGTTATAGGTGTATTCAAATTTTCTATTTCTTCTTGAGTCAGTTTTGGTAGTCTGTATTTTTTTAGGAGTTTGTCTATTTCATCTTAGTTATCTAATTTATTGACATACAATCGTTCATAGTATTTTTTCAAAATTCTTTTGATTTCTGTAAGGTCAGTCGTAATGTACCCTCTTTCATTCCTGAGTCTAGTAGTTCGAGTCTTCTCTCTTTTTTTCTTTTTTTAATCTAGCTAAAGGTTTGTCAACTTTGTTAACCTTTTCAAAGAACCTACTTTCTCTCTTACAGGGGTTTCACTTTGTTTATAGCCACTGTTTATTGAGTGCCTCTGCATGGTAGCTACTTGATACTTATCTCATTGAATCGTTGAAAAACCACACATAAAGCAGATGTAATTGGCTGTACTGTCAAATGAGAAAATTGCAGTGAAATGCTTTGCACCAGTACATCTAACAGGCAGTGAACCTGAGTTTCCAGCTCAGGTCTGAATGTCTGGCCCTAAAGCCAAATGGATTCTCACTACAGCAGAGGATCCTGTTCCACTTTAGGCTCTACTTTCTGTTCCTTTGGCTTGTTTTATGATTTCCAAGGGGAAAAGCATGAGTCACCATTCCTTTGCATCACCTGTTCGTGGGCTTCAGCCTCACCTGGTGAGCCTATTAAACATGTCCCGGCCACTTTGGTTCAGTGGATCTGGGTTTGGGCCCGGTCATCTGCATTATTATCTAACCCTCCCAATAATTCTGATGCTAGGATCCCCTGACGGTACCGAGTAACTCATGTTTGCCCCTGGAATCTCCTCAGCTCCAGTGGGTGCAGGGCCCCAGGAAGCCACTGGTTCCTCTGGACTCTGCTGGCTTCTGCTTCCCCTGGGGTGGGGTTCATGGATGAGGTCAATCTTGGGTGGGAAACCATTTTCTCTCTGTTTTATAAAAATTTGTGAGAAGTTGTAACAACCACTCCCCGCCGCCCCCAATCTCCTTAAGTTCTCTCTGTGGTAATAGAGTGTAGGAACTTCAGAGGTTAATAAGTAGGCTTGGAGTATGTCACAAACGGCCAGACACACACACACACACACACACACACACACACACACACACACACACCCCCCCACACACACACACACCTTGTTCCCCATCACAGTGAGGGGGCAAGCTTAGGGGAGAAAGTGACACTGAGCTGTGACTGGCTTTTATTTTCCTGGAATGTGGCTCCCAAAAGGTCTCATATTTTTCAGCAGTTCTGACTCTGGGGCTGTGTCAACATCACATGGGGTGGGGGTGGTTTGCTGTATCTGAGAGACCGGAGGAGTCAGGAAAGAGGAGGGTGGGAACTCCAGCAGGGAGAAAAGGGCCCATGGGAGGTGGAGAAATGGAGCCAGAGAGGGAGAAAGGAGAGGAAAATCCCGGGGTCCTGTAGAAACACAACACGTGGTGAAATATGCGGGAGGGGACAGAGGCCAGTGGTTTCCCGCTGAGTGTGAGGGACTTGACGAGGGCTAGGGTCTGTGGTGCAAGGAGGGCAGAGGGGCCAGTACTGATCGGGAGCCCTGTCAGTGGCATGGGAGGGGAAGGGCTGACTGACTCATGAACCCCTGGCCCACACCAGCCTCCCTGGAGGCTTTTAGCTTTTAGTTTGGGGATCTGCAGTGCCTGTTAGAGAGAGCTAAGAAGAGGGAATGAGGGAGAGGTGGGCATCCCTCCTGGGGCACGGTCACTCCCACAGTCCACTAGGAGTTGCAGTTCCCTGCCTCTTGGGGTACCTGCCTTTGCAGGTCTTGAGGGAGGACCCTGAGATGCTGCTGGAGAACCCAGCGCTTTCTCCTACTTGGCATTCCCTGGGGGCCAAAACTCAGTCTTAACCGTCTGAGCCTCCAAGACACTGACTTAGAACCGTTTCCAGAGCCTGGATGCCCTGAGAGGGAGTCTGATAGATTTGGAGCCCCTCTGGCCTTGGTTTCAGGTGGATCTTGACTCTGCCATTTACCTGAGTTGTGTTATATCAGACAAGTCACTCAACCTCCAAAATATGGTTTCCTCGTTGGCATAAAAATGGTGACATTGATATCAGACAGCTTGGCAAGGTTGGTGTGAGGATTAGAGAAAATGTAGGTAAAATCCTGGCATGTGATAGGCTATTTCTCAATAGATGATAACTCTTATTCTAGTATTCTGAGACCCAAGGATAACAAACAGCTAAGTGCCCCAGGCCTGGCAGCTCCATGAGAATGATCATGGCCCACATTCCCTTACCTGTCCCTCCTCCCCAGCCCCCTTATTGATTCTTCCACTTGCATAACCTGCTGGTCCCCCGTGGTCACCTGCTGGCCCCACATCCTCTTCTCTGCTTTGCCCTGCCCAGAACCTATGAGGCCACCCTCCTTCTCTCTGAGGGTTCTGGTCCTTGGCTGATGAGTGACTTGGCCAATTGTGCCCTGCAGCTGGCAGGCAGGAGTGGGATGTTAGCAGGGGGTGTTAGGAGAAGAGGGGTGTGCGCGTCCTGGGGCACAGCGGAACACAGAGCAAGTCACAGATTAACCCCCTGGCCTGTTTCCGCCTGCTGGTCCAGGGCACCCAAGCGAGGGTGTCCAGAGGTGTCTGAGTTCAAACCAGGTTCTGTTCAAGGAAGCAGGGGAGCAAGGTCACTCATGGGTCATAAGTGATTGGAGGAGCAGAAGAAAAGCTCCAGTGCCCTCTCCTGTACTGGGAAAATCACCCTGGCTTGAATTCCAGGTGTACAAAGATCTGCTACCTTTACACAGACAGGATCTGTTTAATCTAATCCTTACAACAACACTAACAGGTAGGCATTACTGTAATCCCTTAGGACATAGAGGAGGAACTGGGCTGAGATGGTTGAGCAATATGCTCACACAGCCAGGAAGGTGGTGGAAGGAACTGGGAGCCAGGAATTGAACCCAGACTTTGGGAGAGCCTC
>NW_011888823.1:4061561-4063568 GCF_000151845.1 Pteropus vampyrus
CTGATTGGATGAGGCTCATCCACATTATGGAGAGTAATTTCCTTTATTTAAGGTTGGCTCATGTAGATATTAACCACAGCTACAAAATACCTTCATGTAATACCTAGATTAGTGTTTGATTAAATACTGGGTAATGTGGTCTAGCCAGTTGACACAGAAAACTAACCATCACACCCACCCATTCTGTGGGAAGCATGAAAGTCATTTAGCTTTCCACATGTCAACATGGGTGGGTGGATGGAGAAGACAGGGGTCCCATTAGGCTGTTTCAGGATGGAACTCTGCCATTCTGATCCAGGCCTCTTTAGTTTTCAGACCGACCTTTGATTCTTGCCTTCTCCGGAGAGCTCCAGCAAATCCCTCCTCTACCTGTCAGGTGGGAGGATCATTATTGTCCTGGGGAGGGTGGGGAGAATCAGAAGAAGGGTTTTAAATGCCTGCCTTGAAAGCCTGAGTGGGACACCCCTTCCACAGGGTTTGGCTTCAGGTACCTTCCAGGACTTGCAGCCAACCTCTGGGGGCACACCTGGGGTACCCCTCCCCTCTGGGGGAGGCTAAGGTGGTGTTAACAGCAGCAGTTCCTCTCTCTGATCTGATCAGTTTGGAAGCGGGTAATCAGAGACCAAAGTGGGTTAACCACAGATCCCAGGCAAGAATTGTGGCTATGGGCGCATGTGCCTGCCTGCCTGCATGTGTGTGTGTGCGCGTGCGTGCACGCACGTGAAATATCGTGTGGTTAGGTGAAGCATAATTGGAGATGCAGGGAGATCTTCTGGGACTGATATTACTTTTTTAGTTCCAGCAGATAGCATAAAACAGGATGAAAGATCCTGTTGTTTTATTTACCATTAGCACTCTCCATCCCAGCCATCCACCCGCCGGAACCCTGCACGGGGTCACAGCTGCTGAGCAAGGCTCTCTAACTGGGCAGGGTTCCTGAAGTAATTTAGGCTGCTGGGGGTGCAGAGGTGAGAGGTCTTACTTCTCCCGAATTGGAGAAGGAGATGTGGAAACTAGGGTAAGGGGCCTTTATGCAAGAGGAAAACCCTGGATATATCCCCAAAGACCTCCCCTGCTGAGAGGGTTTTGGTATTCATCCCTCCTCCCTGTATGTCGACTGTCCTCCTTGTTTCCATTCAGGGAAAAGGAGGCCCAGGGTGGTTTGGTAGAGAGGTGGGTACCAGACATAGAAACCGAGGGTAACCAGATTATTTCCTTGGTCTCATGGAGAACAATCTAAGAGGAAACAGGTCGAAACCACAGCGAGAGGGAGTTGGTTAGTTCTGAGGGAGTGCCTTCAGGTGGTGGGGAGCCAGGGGAGGTGCCCAGGGGATGGAAGGAGCAACTGAGAACCTTTTACTGGGATCTCAAGAATAGACGTGGTCGTGAGTGGCAAGGGGAGGGCAGAGCCTTCCTGAACTGGTGGTGTGTGTGTCTGGAGGGGATAGGATGATGAGTTGAGTTGCAAGGAGAATCCTGGAGTCCCAGCCTGCCTTACACTGACCTGGAGAGAAACAGCACAGGCCAACTGTGCCCCCTTAAGACCACATCTGTTTTCACACCACCCCATATCCACCTCTGTGAGCTCAGCTTCTGGGGCAGTGACGAGATCCAGGAGATGAGCCTGATGTCAGCGAACATCCTTGGGCAGTGAGCTTGACCGGCCCCAGCCTCAGCGTCCTCATCTGGGGATAATGAAAATAACATCTAGCTTGCTGTGCTGCTGGGAAGAGCTTTGGAAATGGTGCACATAGTAGGGAAAATGTCCTGTCCCTGGCTAGGGTGATGAGTGGGGCTCTCCTTTGTGCAAAGCTGTTACTCCTCCTGCCCCCTACTCCCTGGGGGTTAGTGAAGGGCTGGTGGGTCTCCTGGGACCCTAGCGCAGGAGCAGGTCCCTCCCCCACAGAGAATCCTCCTCCTGCTCTCCACAGCTGCTTCTCCCCCTTCCATCCCCCCTCCCCCACCTCCTTCACACATAAGGATGATAAACACTCTGCCAGCTCTGAA
>NW_011888823.1:4065368-4070590 GCF_000151845.1 Pteropus vampyrus
CTCCATCCAGCTCGCTGCAGTCTTTCCCTTTCTGCTGCTTCTGTGGAACAACTGTCCCGGCACCCAAACCTGTTATGCAGCTTCCTTTCCAGCTCTTTCATTGCTTTAGCTCTCTGCCGGGCCTCATGCTACTGCGGGGCTGGTTACCTGCCTGCCTTTGAGGTTCACCTAGCTGGCTTGGATGTCAGAGAGATGTAGGTTCAAATCCTGGCTCTGCCACCCATTGGCCTTGGGGCCTTGAGAAGTCACTTCACCTCTATGAGTCAGTTTCCCCGTCTGTAAAATGGGCACGATAATGTCCACCTTGGAGCGCTGTGTGGGGATTGGAGACCACGGAAGCACAGGACTGGGCCAGAGCCGCCCTTGATAAGTAGCAGCAGATGTCACACCTCACTATCATCACCCTCCTTCCCAGCGATCCACCTGCGCAGCCCGGTGCATCCTCGTGGCTGACCTCTCAGGGTGGCCGCATACCTGCATGTCCGCGGTGCAGAGGCTGGTTT
Source organism: Pteropus vampyrus (assembly GCF_000151845.1). NCBI lineage: Eukaryota > Metazoa > Chordata > Mammalia > Chiroptera > Pteropodidae > Pteropus > Pteropus vampyrus. Next base: position 4,065,872 of record NW_011888823.1, read on the forward strand.
GGGCAGTGGAGAAATGACTCCTGTGATGGGACTGTGTGTCAGCTTCCCCGCAGCGGGAGCTGGGTGCGTTTGCTGGTTCCCCAACTGCTGTCGGGCATGTTCTCTTTTCTCAATTTACTGTATCAGTCATTACCATTCCATGCTGTTTTCAACTAAAATCCTCTTGTACACCACATTTTCGGAAACATAGATCAGCTGAACCTTGTTTTGGGGTCACTTCTTTATTATGGGAGATTTAAAAACATACAGAAGTAACAAGAACAGTTTACTGAACTCCTTTGTACCCACCCCCCACTTCAACAACCATAAACTTTTTGCTGTTCTCGATTCATCTGTCCCCGCTTCCCCCACCCCTTTTCTTTTTCTGGAGTGTTTTTAAAGCCCGTCTCAGCTATTATACCATTTCACTGTAAATGCTTCAGTACGTATCATTAATAGATAAGGACTTTTAACTTTAACATGACCACAATACCATCATCACAGTCGACACAATTAATACTAATTTCTTAAGAGCAGCTAATACCTAGTCTGGGTTCAATTTTCCCTGATTATCTCAAAAATGTCTTGTTTTGGTTGGTTTGTTGGAATTAAGCAGATGAACTTGGAAGCTATGCTGGAGCCCATCTATCTCTGCGAGAATCGTGTATCTACATACGTCATTGCCTCTGTCTTCACCAATCAACTGATGACATGGGACCGCTTTTTCTATAGTAACTACCCTCTCCTCTCCCTTCCATCTCTCTCTGCAGCATAGGTTTCCCTCCAGGCTGCCAGCCGGGGTCTCTGTCTAGCCAGATGTGAAATCTGGAGCCCAACAGCCCTCCCGTTACCGGCTTCCTCTCTTGGGCCTTGGCTCTCCTTACCATTGTCCTGTCTCCAGGAAGGAGCAGAGCTCCAAGAAGAGAGGCGATGGGGAGAGAGAGGCACCCTGGGGTGAAGTTGGGCAGGGAGGGGGAAGCTTGTGTGCCTGTCTTCCTTAATGCCTCAGCTGGTAAATACTACGTCTCCGAGATGTCCATGTAAGGCTGCCTGGCTTGCTGCTGGGGGCCAGTGGGCAGTGCCGCAGGGGCTGGCCATGGGATCATGTGGCTCTGGGAAACACAGCTGTGTTACTGGACGGCTAGTGGGGATGGGCCAAGGCTTGGTGGAAATACACCCCCTTTTTCAGCCATCTTTCCCTCTATGACCCCACCCCTGGGCCGTCTGCTTTCATTGTCAGCCAAGGTCCTGCGCCCTCTGAGCCTGGTCTGCTGGCCTCAAACTTCGGACACTCCCTTGATCTTCTCTGACCCCATATCCTTGGGGCTGAGAAAGTCATGCCCAAGTCCCCCGGGGCCTGTGTCCTTCCTCCCCTCCCCTTGCTTGCTTCCGAGGCCTCATGCCTCAGCTCTCCTGGGCAAGCAGGGGGAAGGGGATAGTTGGATCCTCTTCCCGGCTTTCTCCCGAGATCCTGGGCACCTTGGGGGGAAGCCGTAGCCCTTCTCTGGGCCTCACTGTTCTCATGTGAGAAATGCCCACGTCAGCTCTTGACCTAATTGACTGAATTGCCAAGAGGGACTCTTGAGAGTTAGGTGTGAGTGTGCTTGTGTGTGTGTGTGTATGTGTGTGTGTGTGTGTGTGTGTGTGTGAACGAACGTTAGAACTGCCGCCCCCGGACTGGAGTTGGACTATAGGGTGAGAAAGAGACTGAAAGGAGGGGCGACCCGGGGTCACGAGTCCAGTGGAACTTGCCAGGGCCCTGCCCCCGAGTGCCACCGTCTCTCTCTCTGCCGCCTCTTGCCTTTGGAAGCTCGGGTTCCGCCACCGCTGTGTCTCTTTTTCCTTTCTGTATCCATGTGCCGTTCGGGACCCTGTATGTTCGTGTCACCCTCAGGGTCCTGCCTTGTTCCCCAAGTCCCAGCCCTTCATGCTGACCCCCAGCCCTGCAATCCGAAGACCCCTTTCTCTTGATGACTCCGTGGCTCGGTGCTCTTTTGTCTTCACTGCCCAAGTTTCCTTTAAACCCTTTGTGACTCAGGGGTTTGGAGGGCTCATGTTCTTCTGTCTCCTGTTCCCAGGATGCCCCTCCCTCCTCAAGGCAGCTGCAGCTACCCCCTAATGCCTGACTTCTCTGTAGGAATATTGTCTGTGTGTGTTACAGAGAGTACCCTCCATTCCTGAACCTGTAATGAATATGAGTTTTTTTTTCTTGAGAAAAACGATCACAGAGATGTCCCTGACCCACCCAGTGACACTGATCAAAGGTGATTCTAAGAGTCAGCCAGGGGATATCTGAGGTTGTGGAAAGAGCTCTAGCTTAGGAGTTGGAAGACCTAGGCTCAAATTCTGAGTCTCTTACTTCCTAGTCTTGGGGGCTCAGTGACCCTCAGTCCTTTCACTTGCAAAATAGTGGCCACGACAATGACATCATTGGGTTGTGGAGAGGGGGTGAGATGAGGCACTGAAACGCCCCCAAGCAGGAGGGGCACCCCTAGCTGCCCCACTCTACCCTGGCCCGTATGTTTAGTATCAGAGGCTGTGTGAGGTGTGTGTTTGCCCAGCCTGCAGGAAGGACGACTTGTACGTTAGCCCACTTCTCGGCATAAATATAGACCTCCTCTCTTTCCTGTGTGGATGTCTCTGAGGGAAAACAGACCCACAGCAAGCCTGGGGTCCCTGGAGAGGGGGACGCAGGGTGGAGGGAAGCATGGCAGGCTCCTGGCCAAGGTGTCTGTGCTGGTGGCGCCAGCGTCTGGAGCGCCTCCTGGACGGCGCTGCGGGTGGGTGGAATCCACAGGGGTGAGACACTGAGGCCAGAACGTGCCGAGGATGCTTGGGGCTGCTTATCTCAGGCTAGGAATGTACTTCGGTATTATTAGCCAGCAGCCTTCTCGCCTTTGGAATAACCACCAGGGTAGCATGGCAGACACCTGTCCAGTTCTGCCTGCCCAGACCACCCGCGGTTGTCTGCGATAAGCCGCCTGTGGCTGAAGCTGGTGAGTGTGCCCGTGCACGTGCGCATGTGCATGCATGGGGATGTGTACATGGATCTGTGTGTGTGAGTGTGCATGGATCCATGTGTAAATATGTGTGTGGCCATGTGCCTATGTGGATACGAGTGTGCGTGTCAGTGTGGATCTCCGGGGACCTTTAACCATGGGACTGTGTGCAAAGAGTGTACACGTGTATCTGTACACGTATTTCCATCTTGCGGGAGTGAATGTGTCTGTGTGCATGAGCATAAGTGCGTGCGCTTGTGCGTAGTACATGGGTACCTGTGCATGCGTGCATTCATGAGTGTGTATGAGTAAGTGTGAGTGTGCATGGTTGTGTGGGTGTGTCTGTGTGTGCCCCTGCTGGAGGGAGCAGGAAACCCTAAGGGAACCTGGGAAGTGAGCGGGAAGTAAAGATGTAAAGGACAGAGGGGAGGCTGATGACTCCACCAGGATATGATGAGAGGCTGGGAGGCTGAATGGAGGAGGAGGGGACAGCAGGCAGGTATGCAAGGCAGGCTGGGGCTTCTGGGGCTCTCAGCACTTGGGGTCTGGGCCACTCCCCTTGATTGGAATCGCCAAGGCAGCATGGTAAAGAGCCTGAGGTCAGCCAGCTGCATCCAAGTCGCTAGCCTTGTGACCTTGCAAGTGACTTAACCTCTACAAGCCTCGGTTACCTCCTCTGCATGATGGTGATAAGCATAGGACCTGCCTAGCAGAGTTATTGGGAGAAAACAAATCTAGTGCCTGGAACATAACTAAGGACTTGATAAATGATAACACATTATAATCATTATCATCATTGCCATTATGATTATGTACCCCTCTGTCTGCCTCGCATCTGGCCTTGGCAGTCCCTCTTTAGCTGGGATCCCTAGGCAAGATGGGAGACCCCCAGATGATTCCTCTCATGGCATGGTGATGACATGGAAGCCCAGAGAGGGCCCAAGATGAGCCCAGGGTCACCTGGGAGCCAGGTGGAGCCATAAGGACCCAGTCTCTTAGCTCCTGGCAGCCCTTGTCACCATGTCGCACTGCCTTGCTTGTATTTCTGGCAGTGCCTTGTCAGGCTAGAGAGGTAAGGAGAGGCTGGTAGCCTTTCTCACCCAAGCCCTCAGCTACAGACAGCCTGGGACCTGTCTGTACACCACGCAGCTTCTTACAGGACTGAGTTTCCACTTCTTGTCTTAACTACCCTCCCATGAGACTTCTGCTTTTGAGCTCCTCGATCTTACTATGAGTCCTGACTTCCTGATGGAGAGGAGTAGGGCCCAAGGCGAGCAGACCCCAGGATCCTCACTCCCTCGCCCATTACTGCCCATGAGGGCCGGCCATCTGGCTCTGGTCTTAGGTCCTCACACCTGCTTGGGCTACCCCAGCTCTACTTTCTGCTCCCGACTCCGGCCAGATAGGTGTGGAATTCCTAGGAAGCATCAGGCCCATTTAGAGCTGCCCTCCCTCTGCCCCTGCCAGCACATCCCACATCCTTCTAGGCCTCCCTAGAACTCCCAGGTGCCAGGTTGGCTGCCTGCCCCCCTGGGGTAGCTGGCCCAGGGCATCACCAGGAGCGTGGAGGTGGGAGCGGGCACTTTGGTGCCTGGGCATGGTGGGGCAGGGGTGGGCAGAGGCAGGTGGAATCTGCCAGAATCCTTTATCCTGGGCAGACTGTGCATGCCCCAATGCCAGCCAGAGAAGACTTGTTTTTCACAACTACCATAAACTGCCCAGAAGAAGAAGAAGAAGAAGA
>NW_011888823.1:4070640-4091978 GCF_000151845.1 Pteropus vampyrus
CCTCCTCTGCATGATGGTGATAAGCATAGGACCTGCCTAGCAGAGTTATTGGGAGAAAACAAATCTAGTGCCTGGAACATAACTAAGGACTTGATAAATGATAACACATTATAATCATTATCATCATTGCCATTATGATTATGTACCCCTCTGTCTGCCTCGCATCTGGCCTTGGCAGTCCCTCTTTAGCTGGGATCCCTAGGCAAGATGGGAGACCCCCAGATGATTCCTCTCATGGCATGGTGATGACATGGAAGCCCAGAGAGGGCCCAAGATGAGCCCAGGGTCACCTGGGAGCCAGGTGGAGCCATAAGGACCCAATCTCTTAGCTCCTGGCAGCCCTTGTCACCATGTCGCACTGCCTTGCTTGTATTTCTGGCAGTGCCTTGTCAGGCTAGAGAGGTAAGGAGAGGCTGGTAGCCTTTCTCACCCAAGCCCTCAGCTACAGACAGCCTGGGACCTGTCTGTACACCACGCAGCTTCTTACAGGACTGAGTTTCCACTTCTTGTCTTAACTACCCTCCCATGAGACTTCTGCTTTTGAGCTCCTCGATCTTACTATGAGTCCTGACTTCCTGATGGAGAGGAGTAGGGCCCAAGGCGAGCAGACCCCAGGATCCTCACTCCCTCGCCCATTACTGCCCATGAGGGCCGGCCATCTGGCTCTGGTCTTAGGTCCTCACACCTGCTTGGGCTACCCCAGCTCTACTTTCTGCTCCCGACTCCGGCCAGATAGGTGTGGAATTCCTAGGAAGCATCAGGCCCATTTAGAGCTGCCCTCCCTCTGCCCCTGCCAGCACATCCCACATCCTTCTAGGCCTCCCTAGAACTCCCAGGTGCCAGGTTGGCTGCCTGCCCCCCTGGGGTAGCTGGCCCAGGGCATCACCAGGAGCGTGGAGGTGGGAGCGGGCACTTTGGTGCCTGGGCATGGTGGGGCAGGGGTGGGCAGAGGCAGGTGGAATCTGCCAGAATCCTTTATCCTGGGCAGACTGTGCATGCCCCAATGCCAGCCAGAGAAGACTTGTTTTTCACAACTACCATAAACTGCCCAGAAGAAGAAGAAGAAGAAGACAAAACCCAGCAACAATAAAAATAACCACCAAACTTTTTTTTTTGTTGTTGAAATCTGCCGTTAATGGCCGATTGGCTGTACATTATTAAACGGGCAGCTGGAGCTCTGCCAGGGTAGGGTGCTTGAGCCAAGACTCACAGCCTGAACACAATGTTCCTAGGAAAACAGTCACTGTGGGGTCCCTGGGAAGGAGCACCCAGAGGGAAGGTTCCAGCTGTGGCCCCTCACCCCGCTCACTCTTCCCACCCTCGCCTCTGTACTGATCTTTTTGCAGAGAGCAGGACTGTGCTGCACCTGGGGCCCAAGCATCTTTTACCTGGGCCCTGAGCTCCCTATCACCCAGGTGCCTGAGCCGCTGTCTCCCACCTTGTGGTTAAGTGGATAGGCTCCTGCTCACCACTTCCCCGCCCCCGCCCCCCGCCACCACATGGGTGAGGCCAGCACTGGCTCTCCTGGGGGCTAGCGTGCGGCAGAGGCCTGAGCACTGGGTTGGGAGTTGGACATCGGTTCTAGGGTTGACTCCACTGAGTTTCTCCCTGTGATGACATCGGGACTCCCTACTTGTCCTCTCTAGTCCTCAGTTTCCACAACACTCCAAGGAGAGGATTTGGCTGGTCAGCTCTAAATTCTCATCAACATCTTGTGAGCTCCAATTGATGGCCTGGGATGATTGTTTCCCAGAGTTTGGAGCTGTTCTTGCCCGCTCCCTGGTCCCATTATGAAGCCATGTCTCACGCAAGTCCTGCTGGGAGCGGCTGGCCACTGGCCCCATTCACATCTTTGGGAGTCCCTCCAATCACCTTGAAGCCAACCAGAGTAAAGGCCAAACATCCGAAGGTGACATCTGATGGTTCTTGTGGGAGAACAAGTCGGGGGTCTGGAGTTAGGGGGATCGCCATCTTGGTGAAGCCTACAAGGCACTAGGGCACTCGGGTAGAAATGAAAGCGTAGTATGGGGTCCAGGTCACGCCAGGGGGAACCCCGGCTGATTCCACTGCTGCTGGCATGTGTGTGGGGGGGTCATTAGTTTGGGAACCGAGTCTTAAGGAACCCTCTCTGGACCTCTTAGAGATAATATGACATAGCGATTAAGAGTGCAGACTGCTTCTTTGCCTTCTTGTTGACTTTGGGCAAATGATGTCGTCTTTCATGTCGGATCTTCCTCCACCGTACAAAAGCAGGGTTAGAATAACATCCCCTCCGAGGGCTGTGGCGAGGAGCGAATGAGCGAATGCACGTGTGGGCTTTATCACAGGGCCTGGCACAAGATGAGTGCTCACTGGCTGTCAGGATCGAAGTGCCCCCTCCCCCTGGGCTTCGGTTTTCCCTTCCGGTCGCTCAGCGCTCTTCGAGTGGTGCGTTTGTGCTTTTGTTTGTTCGGTGTCTCTCTCCTGCAGATGAAGTGCTCCTTGAGGGCAGGTGCTCCGTCTGGCTCGGCTCACGTTCCACCCGTGGACCTGGCCCAGGGCCTGCCCCAGCGCAGGCACTTGAACAGCATTCGTTACTGGATGGGTGAATGAATGAATGAATGAGGGCCAACTGGCAAAGGATCGGAACCAGAGAAATAGCTAAGCACCTGGAATGGGGAAAGATCCAGCAGCTGTGAAAGAGCTGGGATCGTCCAGCCTGTGAAGCGGCTGGGAGATGGTGAGTGATTGTGAGTGAGTGTGTGTCTGGGAGAGAGAGAGCTTTGAAAACAGTTTTGAAGGGGTTCGCTCTCTGAAGCAGAACCAGCAGCCACAGGCAGCAGGTTTCCACTCGGGGGTGGGAGCTACGTGGGGAACTCGGAGGGCCTGATGTGTGCAAGCAGGGCTGGCTGAGCGTCTGTTAGGCCTGGGGAGAGCCCTGTGTGGCACGGCATGTCCGCTAGCAAGGCCTTGAGGCTGCTGCTTCAGTTAGAAGAATAGTAGCAACCATAGCTGATGTCTCTGAACTTTAGTTTCCTCATCTATAAAATGAGATTAATAATGGTCACTGCCCATAAGGTCATTAGGAGGATTAAAGCAACTTAATACCCACAGAGCTCTAAGAACTGTGCCGGACACATGGAAAGCTCCCAATACATTTGAGTGTTGATTAAACAGGGCCGAAGAGATATATGGGAAGGAGAGATGACTTGTGTCTCTGGGTTGGCAGGGGTGATGGCTTCTTTGCAGGAGGAGGATGTGAGCAGGAAGGGAACAGGAAGGGACTGCTCTGTGCCAGACTCTGCACTCAGTGCTCAGAGTGGTTAAGTAACTCCCTGAGATCACACAGCCAGTGGGATGGCCAGGCTTCAAACAGAGTAGGCAACTCCAAAGCCAGGATTCTCTCCCCTCCATTCCTGGCCTTTGGTAGGATGGGGACAAGTTTCTGTGATTCTCATACCTCAGGAGGGACAGTACCTTATTTCAAGGTGGAGCAGAGTGATTATTATTATTATCTGTAGGGATAGATCTTCAGGGGGAAGTCACCAGATCTCTCCAAGCCTGAAAGTGCTATAGGATTAAAAATATCTATGCGGAGAGGGTGTGAGCGGGGTGAGAGGTGAAATTTTCTGCAGCCCGTTGCTAGAGAGCACAGGGCAAGAGGAAACGGTCATCAGAGGAACACGAGAAGCAGGAGGTTAGACGTTAACGGGAAGGCATGGCGAGACGATGGGTAGACTGAGGGGCTGAGGGAAAAGGAAGTAGATGCGCTAAAGAGGAGAAGACCAGGCACGTGATGAGAGAGAGGATGGGGAGGAACCCGAGGTTTCACGGGACCTGGGCCAGTGGGCAGTCCAGGCTTTGGGCACAGGTGCCTGGCTGGGGGCAGGCCCCACAGGGATACGGGGCAGTGGCAAGGGGGGAATTTGGAGGGTAGGAAGCCAGTAGATCAGCACATAAGCCAAGTTGGGATGGTATGCACGAGCCAAAAGTTCAGCCACCAGCCTAGCTCCTCGCCTCCTCCATCCTGGCAGATACCTTGGCTAGAGGTCAGCTCTTGTGCTGGGGTCAGCATGCTCCTGACTGATCAGTGCAACAGGCTTGGCCTTGTCAGGATACTGTCCTGTCCTTCGCAGTGGCTCAGCCTCTGACTGTTTCTGCCTCTTGGACATTCGGAGATAAATGGGAAATGATTTTAGGCTTCAAGGAATTCACAGATGAAGGGGCAGAGAGACAAGGGAGATGTATGTGGCAGTGGAGTTTGTCCTCCTCACTTTCCCAAACAGTTTTTCAAATATTCGATGATGCCTGTTGTATCATTTCTTTATTATCTGAAATAAAAATCGGTCCCAATTTCTTTAACCTTCCTTGTGCTTTTATTCCGCAAATATTTATTGACTGTCTGGATGTTCTTTGGTTTATAGAGTGCAGAAGAGAACTCAACATTTCTGATGGTGTCTGCGCAGCATGGAACTTTAAAATAGAACTCTAACCAACTTTGCTCTGGGTTCTTAACCTCTGTTAATATACCCCAAAGTAGATTTGTCTTTGGGGCAGCCATATACTACTGCAGCTGAACTAAATTTCTGTTTTTAATAAATCTTACTGCTTTCTCTACAGGAACTATCTTAATTATTCCACTTTTTAAAAATGACTTTTGAACCTTAGTTCAAGACTTTACCCCAAAAGAAATGTTCCCGTGCTAATTTTGGCTTGTTTTTGATGTCGGTTTTGCGTTTCAATTCATTTCAGCATCTTAGCTCTTCCTTCTGCTTCTTTTTCCTTTGTTTACTTGGTAAGGCTCTATCTTCACCTAAGTTACCGATAAATATGTTGGACAAGCCAGGGCAGAGGACAGAGCCCTTTGGCAAGTCAAGAAGTTGACATTGATCTATTAATCAACACCCCTGGGCTTGCTGGCGAGGAATCCTCTGTGTTTCTATCTCATCCTCAAGCATTTTATCATGGGTCCTGTCAACACCTTCCTGAAATCCAGATAATCTAGATCTGGGGGATTCCCTGACATCCAGCCTGGGAACCTTATATCGAGGTTAGGGTGGTGGATGTGACTCTGTGAGGGAGTGCCACATCCACCACTTAGATCCTGAAAGGATGTAGGCTGAAGCCAGTTATAGCTGGGGTTGGCCCGAGAGGAATCCTGCTTGGAAACGGAGGCAGGCTCAGAGGAGGTAGAGGCCGCCCAGTGGGTGTCTTGGGGACAAGCCGTTGGCAGGACGTTTTCCCCATGCTTCCCCTGTCCTCCGATCCTTTGCCCTCAGACTAGGGTGCAAATCTGAGAGTAGGAAGATGGAATGTGGCAAGCCTGGCACTTTTCCCTCTCTGGGGGAGAGCGTGGCAAAGGGCCCAAGGTCGTGTCCATTTCTGCACTTTGAGAGCTGATGGGAATGCATGCAAATGACATGCAAATAGGCAACAACCCTGGTGATGAGGAGGGGATGCCCCTGCTTCAGCCTCAGTCTGTTCTTAGTGCTGAGGGTGATGAACAGAAAGCGAAATGACCAGTGGCCTGGGTTGTGGAGCCTAGCCTTGGGAAGGAAGGGAGGGAGAGGGGCTCTGTCTGGCAGCATAGTGGGGTGTGGCTTTAGGAGTCTGCTATTGGGGAACCCCGCTGAGGGGGTCCCAAGTGTGACCCTGAGATGAAAGCATACTGGGTGGGAGCCCAAACTCATCTCTAGCTGTTGAGATGGGGCCAAGGGGTGGTCAGAAGCGGGAGGGTGCAACTCAAACGCACAGATACTGACCAACTATCTAGGGTGACCCCCAGGGTTTGGCTCCCAGCCATCTGTGCGTTGGGTTCAGTAGGATTCTGAGGACCAGGGCCTTCCCTCTGGGACCTGAGCATGTGGCCCTGCCTTCACTATGGTGGTCAGGGAGGAAGACTGGAGGCCAAGGGTGCGGGGAGCTCTGGCAACTCCCCTGCAGACCACCCCTCTCCCTCATCCCAGGAAGATGTTTGTGGTCAACTCTTAGGCCAGCTCAGAGGAGCTTCCTTTTAATGCCGTCAGAATCTGGGAATCTGGCTTCTTGAGAGTGGGGGCCGCATGACATGATGCTGTCCAGGGGGAGTGCTGGGACCCGGAATTCCCAGTTGTGTCTTTTGACACAGCCTTGTGTTGGAGGACGTGGATTCAAATTCTGTCCCTTTCATCAGCTGCTCTGTAATTTTAGATAAATCACTTACTGCTCTGAGCCCCTCTTAGACTGGGATAAGAATCATATAGCCGTCCCCAGGTTTTAATGAAGGCCTGCACGGAAACACGTGGGAAAGGTTTGGTGCAGGGTAGGCACTTAAATATCGATTGAAATGAAGGATGAAATGAGAGCGGCTCAGGGTCAACCCCCACCCCCTACCCTAGCGGGGCTGAGAGGCCAGGGAAATCTGGATTCAACACTCTTGACTTTATGCTTGTCCTTTCTTCTCTGTTTCTCTGTGTCCCTCTGTCTTTCTTTCGGTCACGTCCCCTCCTCTCCCAATGGAAGTGCCTAACTCAGCACCTGGCTCCAACACGCACAATTCATTTTCCCTGCTTTTCTCAATGGCCTCTCTGTGGCTCCACAGCCACCACCACCCCCAGCCCCTGTCTCTATCCTCCTTCTGGGTCTCTGTTTCTGGCCCCTTCTTTGTCTGGCTCTATCTCTTCCTGGTGTGCCTGCCTTCTGTTTCTTCAGCTTCTATCTTCCCTGAACAAGCATCCATTGACCACTTACTAGATGCCAGGCACTGCCCGGCTCCTTTCTGGGTTCTGCTTGTCTCTGCCTCCATGCTGCTGTCTTCTCTCCCTCTGCCCCAATAGGCCTCCTGCCCTCCCATCCCCCAGCTTCACTGGGCTCCAACACTGGTGTTATTCAGTTTTATGAGAAACCCCCGGGCCTACCCCAGAACGGACCAACCACAACTGGAACCAGATGTGCAGTGCTGCACATGGGCATGGTGGGGGAGGGAGGAGGGAAAGGGGTCTGGGCTGGCTCTGGAGGCAGGGGGGGTGCTGGGGGATGGGAGATGGGAAACCTTGGGAATTCTCAGCCTTCATTGGCTCAAAGAAGGAGGAGTGGGGAGGGGAGAGAAAAGGGGCTGAGCAGGCTTCTACACAAAGCAGTGTTTAGTGTGTGTGTGTGTGTGTGTGTGTGTGTGTGTGTGATCATAGCGGGGCGGGTGGGGTAGATGATCTGATCAGCTGTGGGACAGACAGCTCTTGGAAATAAAGGGGAAGTTGCTCCTCTTTGAAATCTTCTAGCTCCTTGACTTTCTGTCTGTGTGGTTTCTAGAGACTTGCTGAATTCATAGTTCTGTGCCCAGGTGCTGGGAAAGAGAGAGTGATGTTAGCGTGGGGCGGGGCGTGGGGAGAAGCAGAGTGTTTCACCGCCAAAGACTTATTGAGCTGGAGGAAGGTGTCTCTCAGAGCCCCTTGGATCTGCTGCAGACCTGGGCTAGGTGGGATGTGCCTGGGATGTCTTCTATCTGTCTCATGGTCCCCATGTCTTAGCATAGTCAGTTTTTCTGTCTGTGATTATATCGCTTTGAAGATAAAAGTCTGGCAACAATTATCTTGCTATAGCTTTGTGCAGAATTAAGCATTAAAAGTGCCCCTTTATGCAATTTTTAACCATCACCCATCCGTCTTTTCATCATTCATTTATTCATTGCACCTTTATCGAGAGTCTACTATGTGTCAACCTTGTGCTAGGTACTGGACGAAGTAGGAAAGGGGAAGGAAGAGGTGAATAAATCTTTGTTCGACTCATGGGAGATAGAGGATACCCAACAAGAGTATGTCTTGGTATTAGTACATGAGCAAGCGCCTTGGCTGTTTTGGGGGCGGGAGTGGCGACGGTGCCTACTAAATGGTGTGGTTAGAGAAGGATCCATGGCGGGTGTGGCTTTTGAACTGAGCCCTGAATGCTGATGGGGAGAAGAGGGAACCCTGTGATGAGAAGGCTCAAGAGGCAAGGCCATATCACAGAGGACCCCAAATGTCGTGCTGTAGAGCTGGGACTGGATATAGTACGTGGTGGGCAGCCAAGGATTATTTGATGTCGATCATGATGATAGTGGATATGGGTTGGAAAGAGGAATAGGAAGGATGGCACTTCTGCTGTGCTGTGACCTGAAGGGCACATTCTATTTTTATAGCAGACTCCCCACTCACCTCTGGAGGAGCCTAGATGGCTGACACAGAGTCCTCTGCCTTGACTAGGGCCGATCCAAACCCATGAGCAGCCCTTGGCCTGCAGGAAGCACGGGGTTAGGCAGGATCAGGCTATGAGGAGACACCTTTGCTCCAGAGTTGGGACCAGAGAGGGCCGGGCATGGGACTGGGGAGGCCCGAGCCAGGTTTCCATGCTTAGTCCAATAGTCTTGGAGGCAAGTTCTGTGGGGTCTTGTCTCTCCCATCTTTGGCGGTACCAACCCATTCACAGATTGAGGCTGCTGTCAAGGCTAGTTGGTTTTGAAATGCTGGAATTTGGAACCCGGACTCTTCCAACCTGGGAAGGGATGCGGTCATCTTGCTCTGGAGGCAGAGACTGAGTGCAATGACACCTCTATCTACACTCTCCCCGCAACAGCCCCATCTCCATCACTGATGGGCTTGGGGAGCAGCTCCTTAAGTGCTGACCATCTCCCCTATGACACGGGTCCCAGACTCCCCCAAATCTTTCCTGAGGCTGTTTGTCCCTCCTAGGTTTCCCTGTCACTTTACTCTTTAGAAAATTGAAGTTTGGTGGTTTGGTTGAATTAATACAATTAGTGAGCATTAGAATTAGGAAAGATCTTGAAGACCTTTGGCTCCAAACTCATGATACAGCAGAGCCCTGGAGATGCTGGTCACTGGTCCCGAACCTCATGCAAAGGTGGCCCAGACAGGGAAGTTAAGGGCCTTTCAGTCTCTGGAGGGCTAGATGGTGAGGGGCTTGGCTTGAGAACCAATTTGTCAGGTCTGAGCTCCTGCTTTATACCATCCTGTATTGTCTTGGAGAAGTCACCTAACGGCTTCAAGATCAGGTTCTTCAGCTAAAACCATAGGGTGATTCCAAGATTCCGCGAGGGAGAAATTCTTTAAGATCTTGGCATACAATAGGTGTGCAGCAAATAATTCTTCCCTTCCCCTCAAAATAATCTTACCTGCTTCAGTTTTATCATTTATATGCTATTCCAAACACTACGAATCTCATTTACTACAATATTTTGAATTATGAAGCCATGTTGTACATATAAAGAAGTCAAAAAGATTTATGATAAATGCCCTGGATTCTATAATGAACGCTTCGGCATATTTGCTTTCATCCCAGTTATGTCTGTCTCTCCATCCATCAATCTATCTTATTTTTTGATGCATTTCGAGGAGAGTTGAAGCATGCATTTTATTAACTAGAGTTCGCGTCAAATCGTGTTTGCACATACAGTCACAAATGTCTTGACTCAGCCCAGAAAAAAGTGGGGTTTATTATCCCACATTTGACACATAAGGAAAAAAACAGGTTCAGAACTAAGATTCTAGGTCTCCAGTCACAAACCAAGTTGGCAACAGCATAAAGCAGAGCGCACTACAAAAGTTGAGAGTTGTCATTTATTATTATTATCATTATCATCATCATCATCATCATCATCATCATCATCGTTGTCGTCGTCGTCATCATCATCATCATCTCACCAAACATCCCTCCCCACCCAGCGAGCAGTATTTTGGCTGTTTCCCGGCAGCTGTGTCTCTTCCATGGGGTCCTGTCCCCTTTCCTCACCTCTGCCCGCTAGCCCTCTGGCCCTTCCCTCTGGGTCCCCAGGGAGGCTGCAGGGCCAGTGGCTGTCGGAGAGGGGAGGCCACACTTCTTGGCGCTCCAGCCCCAGGCGTCCGTGCCTTGGCAACGCCCGCCTGGAGGGAGCTGGGCGTGAGTGCTGCAGGGGTTAAAGGAGGCGGCGGTGGCGGGCGGGCTGCTGGCCAGCTCCGGGAAGGAGGCGGTACACGCTTGCCTGCCCGCCGCCGGGGGAGGGAGCTGGGCGAGCAGCGCCCTCGCTCAGTTGCTCCCAGCAGTGGCCCTGGGGCCAGCTCTGCTCCCTGTGCCCGCACCCTGCCTGGACACAAGCCTCACTCACACCCTCCTCTCGGCAACCAGCTTCTTGCCAGCCACAGCTGCTGCCCCATCGCTGCCCACCACTCTGTCCTGCGAGCCCAGATACCCACCCCACCCAGGGGTTCCTCTTCCGGAAAGGTGAGTGTGGGTCGTGTATGTGCTGCTGGGCTGTTCATGCTGATGCTTTCGATCAGCCCACCTCGTCACATGCCTGTGGACTAGGCCAGTCCCTCAGGCCAACCTGTCAGTGCCCCCTTCAGATGTGTCTGAGGTTCCGGCAGGGATGTCTGAGGTGCAGTTGTCCATGCTCTGAGAGAGAGAGAGACCAGTTAGAAGGAGTTCTGTTTGCTGGGGAAGTTGCTGGTGTCAGTGACTGCTTGAGACTCCCCAGGCCAGTGGGAGTGAGTGAGTGAGGCAGGACACGTCTACCAAGGAAGAGAGGAGGCTGGGAGTATTTAGTCATCAGCACTGTCTTCCCCACCTGCTGCCCATCACAGGGCTGTGTAGGGGAGATGACCATGAATAGGGCTGGCATGGGCTCTTTTTCCTCTTTCTTTCTTTCCCTGCCATTCTCTGGAGCTATTCCCAGGCACCTTTCTCCTCCTTGGGGTTCTCCTCTTCCGTCTCTCATCTCCCAAGGGCTGGCCATGGCTGCAAAGGAGGGTCAGGCAGGCCTGGAAAGGTTGGCATTCAAACGCCCCTCTGCTTGGGTCCATGCTCGCTTGCCCATGGGCACAGCCTGTCACGAATGCCCCCTGCTGCCCTCCCCCAACTAGTGTCTTACTCCTTCCTCACCCCTCTGGGAGAAATAGCTAATCCAGGTGGTTAATGAACAGACATACACAGCTGCCTTCCACACCACCCCCTGCCTCTCCCCCCACCACTGACCCTCCGATGCCCTGCCTGCCACCCCTTCTCAAGCTGGAGAATCCATACAGAGATAATCTCAGTGTGTCCCTCCCCCCACCCCTGAACCCCCTGTTCAGGACCAGGGCCAGAACTGCCTGCCCAGATGTTTTTAGGCCGGCCACTGTTCTGGAAGAGGAAGCTGAGAGAGGAATGATCGAGGGATGGCCAGGAGAAGCCTGTTGAGCTCCTGCAGGGGGTGAGATGGGGTTAGAGGGCTGACTGCTGAGCAGGGGAGGGAGGGTGCACTGTTGTGTGTGGGGTGAGGCCAAGACGGGGAACTAGAGCTAGGGTTCCAGAGTCTTCAGGGACAGGGCCATCTTCTGGAAGCTCCTGCCACTCTTCCATATGGCAGAGCCAAGCCAGGGGATCAGGAGAGTGTGGATGGAGCATGGCCCCTTGCTGAAGCTTCCTGGGTGGGGTGGGGACCATTGTGGCTCCGACTTGGCCTTAAGTTACTCCTACCCCTGCCAGTCGGCTATTACTCCTGTCTCCCCGACCCTTGCTCTCACCTAGGACCTCAGAGCTTGCTACAGCTGAGGTGCCCTCTGCAGAGACCCTCTGCCCCAGGGGTGTGGGAAGGAGAACCTGGACCTGGCTCAGGTTGGGAAGCTGAGTGGGAGACCAGTGCTGGGATCTCACTTGGGGTTTGCCTTGACCCTGCTGCCCCTGGAGGGCCAGGGCCTGGGAAGGTCTCAGCCAGTCTAGCAGGGCTGCCAGAGCTGGGAGCCAAAACTTTGATCCGGAGCAGAGAAATCTTGGGTGGTGGAGGAGGCAACTTGGGAACCTCTGCTTCCAGACTCCTGGCCTTGAACCCTTCTGGCTCTCCTTCCCAATCTTTCATCCTACACTTTTTCATATTTCACTTCCCTCAAAGCCCCAATTCAGAATCTCCTACGGGGGCTGTGGGGCCCAGATTTTTAAGTACAGGGAACTAGTGGGCAGGTGGAGGGGAGCTGGGGTGGCGTGCAGCTGAGTTCAGACATGAGATTACTATTTGGTGACCATCTTCTCATCACCGATGGACCGTGACCGAAGCTGTGGAGTTTGGGAGCTCTCAGTGCCCTGTTTCTACTGAGTGAGGAGCAGGAAGCAGAGGGGCGGAATGGATTTGTGTTTGGTGAAGGAAGCTTGGCTCGCATTTAATGAAGAGCTTTCTAACAAGCCTGGCAGGTCAGAGAGAGAATGGGCTGCCTTGTAAGGTACTGAGCTTCCCGTCTTCGGGCAGGGGGCGGGAGTGGGGTAGGGCGGGGAAGTTCCGGACCAGCTCGGAAGGATTCCTAAGCTGGGATGTGGTTGGAAGAGATGACCTTGAAGGTCTCTTGGGATGCTGAGGTCCTGGGATTCTTAGAGTTGGGAAATTCTCTGACACCCGGAATAGGGGAGCAGAAGGGCGGTCACCTCTGGCCTGGGCGTTGGCATTGACGAGGACGTGGAAGGGCTGGGGCCTCCTCCCCGCCAGTGTTTGGGGAACAGAGAGCCTGACCTCTGGCCTCACACCCATTGCTCAACCACCCACCAGGTCTGCCCCAGCTGCTTCCTGCAAAGATTCCGAGTTTCTTCCTATTCTTGTCTCAATTCGTTCCTTGCCCTGCTGGTTAACCCCACAAGGTCTGGAGCAGACCCGTGGGCTGCGTCACATGGGGAATGGAGGGGACAGGAGAAACACAGACCTCTGCTCCTGCCCCTCTCAAACTAGAGCCCGTGTCCCCCCAACCCTGCGAGGGGCTAACTGGGGGCCAGAAGAGGGAAGGGAGGGTTGCTGTGAGGTTGGGAGCTTGAGCCATATCCCTCCTTAAAATAAGAGAAAAAATATATTAATAAGCTCCATCGTTTATCCATTAAGACATTTTGATTTGAATAATGAAGTACCTAAAACACAATCATATCCTAGAGTAACATGTTACATATAAGTTAATGGTTAAGAAGAAAATCAGGAAATACAAAATATTTGTTACTGCGAGCCATTTCAATACAAAAATGACGTTTTTCAACAGTTCATTGGTAGAGCTTCAGTTTCTGCTTCAATTTTTTGCACCCCCTCAAAAAGGGGCCTCCCTAGCCTTGCCTGGAGCTGGTAGAGAGGAGCAGTGCCAAGATCTGAGATGCAGAAAAACCCGGGGGCAACTGCCCCCGGAGCCTCAGTTTCCAAATTTGTAAACAACTCAGGGTTGTCAGGGCGGCCTGAAGTGGTTTGTGTAACTAGCAGCCAGGGGTAGGAGTCAAGGGCAGCGATCTCCAGGGCCTCTCAGGAGGAGCGTGGGAGGCTCACACCCGCCCCCCTCACCTCACCCCACCCCCCGCACCCGCCTCTCCAGACCTGTTTTCTGAGGTGAGAAGTGGGAGGGAGGCTTGGGCGTCCTGTGACTCTAGAGTGTCAAGGTGGGCTTCTGCGGTGGGCTCAGGACCCACACTGGGCTTCCTGTCCCAGCCCGCCTCTCCCTCCAGCCCTGGCTCTGCTGATGCACCATGACCCCTTTTTCCCTTAGTAGAGAAAATGAAGGAGTAGGGTCTGAGGTCATCCCAGTCATCCCCCTGCCTCTAGTCAGGACAGCCCCTTGCACAGCCCTGGTTCTTCTGGGTTCTTCTGAGGATGAAATCCTTTCCAGTGTCTAACTTCAGTCCCTTGAGCCAGGGACTAGATGAGGCCGCTTAATGAGGGTGCTCTTCCCTCTGGTCCGACAGAGACCCAAAGGGAGAGGGCCTGCTGCGGGGGGCCGGGATGGCGAGATGCTGTGTGCTCCGGAGCCCACAGAGCTGGGGTGGCCTGTGAAGGTTCTCAGCTGCAGGCAGTTCTGGCTTTTTGGCTTCTTTCTGGGGCCACAAGTCTCTTTCACCCCAGAAAGAGAAACTGAGGCCCAGCTAAGGGATGTGTGTTGAAGCGGGTAGAGGAGTTAGGCAGGAAAGCTCTTAGTTACCGGACTCTGTAAATAGCAAATCAGATATGGGTGTGGTGCTGGGGGAAAGCGAGCGTGGTTTTGGGAGGCTGGAGCCAGGACTTCTGTCCTCAGTGCTGTATCCTCAAGGCCCTAGCTCTTCACTTCCAAAGCTATTAAGCATGCAGAGGTGTGGGCACCAGCGAGCTGGAACAAGGGTAGTGGGGGCAGTAGGGCTGCCAGCCTTGTGGGCCATGTCCACCTCCCTGGGTGCCACCTCCATTATGCATGGTCACACTTGGCCCTCCCCCGCTTCCCCCTCTCAAATTGCCTGAAGCGTTTTCCCATCGCTGAGGGGGAGGCTGTAGGAGGCGCAGCTGGGCGCATGGCCTGCCTCTCCCCATTTTGGTGACCTTGGCCATCTTCCTACTTCTCTACACCTTGGTGTCCCTCAGGGAGAATGCCTTGTCTCCCCAGATTTGGATCTTGCGTGGTGTGGGGGTGGTGCGCCTGACCGGTCCTTGGCACTGCCTCCTCCAGGGCTAGTCTGGGCTCTGTAATTCCTGCCTTTTTAGGGCTGGAAGCCTGTAGCTCAGGCCGTGTGTTGCAGGAGGCAGGAGGGACTGGCTCAGAAGGGTGGGGTCCTGGGGAGCTGATGGGGAGTGAGGGGTTCTAGTAGTGCTTGGGTGGGATCCTATCCTTTCTCCACTATGGAGGTCCCAATCTTACATCTAGGCCCCCAGAAACTTTCCTAGACCCTCTGCAGCAGAGAATATGGGACCCCTCGATTTGCTTGGTCCTTGCAAGCTTCTTGTGTTTAGCTGGATTACAATCTCCTTGAGGGCAGGCCTGTGCCTTTTGCCTCCCCGGCGATTCTTGCTGTGCCTGGCAGAGTGCTGCTCAGTAAGAACTGACTGATTAAGGATTAGAGGCAGAGGGTTGAAGATTTTAGACAGGACCTGGGTAAGATTGGCTAGAACTGGAAACAAGGCTGTGTTTAATGAGAGATCTAGAAGCAGAACAAGTGACTCTGGAGCCAGACTGCTGTGGCTCAACTCAGGATGACCCTGTTGACTAGCTGTGTGGCCTTAGCAAGTGATCGAACCTCTCTTAGCCTCTGTTTCCTGAGCTGTAAAGTGGGACGATAATGGGACCTGCTTCATGGTGTGGTTGCGAAGCTCATTGAGTTAGTTTATTTAAAATACTTTAAACAGTGCCTGGCACATAATAAGTGCTCAAAAAATGTTAATGATTGTTGTTACGGGTGGTGATGGTGGTGATGGTGGTGATGGCGGTGATGGTGTTCTTCCAGGAGCCCAACGCTGGGCTGACCCTCTTCTCTCTTATCACGGTTATTCCATCTCTTAGACGGGAGACTCATGGGACCAGAGAGTGGAGGACATGGTGGCATCATGTTCCCTCAAGGGGTCCTAGCCTCAGAGCCCAGAGAAGAGACTTTCCTCCCTGTCTCCCCCACCCTCTCTCTGTGAGGGAAGGCAGGGAGCTAAGGGGACCTCCAGAGGCCTTGTCTGCCCAGGGAGCCAATGCAAATCTGTGTTTATGGAGGACTCTGAGAAAGTTGCCATCACTGTAAACAAGATGCATTATTATAAACCAGTCCAAGCTCTCCTGCTTGGATTCCATCCCATCCTTTGATGAGAGTCACTGGATTCGAGATTCCCAGACCTGGCAAGGACCTAGCCTGGCCTCTGGGCAGGCTGCTCTTGACCATAGGCTACATTAATAGGGGTGACATCTATATTTAAGGGTGGGATCCCCAAATAACTGCAGCAAGTACCCTCTAGGTGTCTCTGAAGTCTAATCTGCATCTCCTTGTTGCAAATTTAGTTCCATCTCTTGTTGGCAGGAAGTGGGGGAGAACCGTGCCCAGCCCTTCCTGCATGCCTTAGAGCTGGGAGCTTTGAACCCATGGTAGGGGTGGGCTCCTGGCCATACTCCCTCTTCATCCCCAAGCCTCTGCTTTCTTTGAGGTCCTCGGCTTCCAGTGCCCTTGGCAGTTCCTCGTTAGTGAGGGTCAGCGTCAAGGCCTGCTAAGCTGTACTCTTCACCTAGTCCAGGTTCCCACCCAGGGAAGCTGGGCTTGCTCTGGCTTGGGGCGAGCTCTACTTCCGGACCCCCGGCCCTCCCAATTGCAGCTGCAAAAGGCATTAAGCTTTTTTCTTGGAGAAAGAATGGGCTTAGGTTGATGATGATGGCAGCTGGGGAGGGTTCCTGAGCTCAGCCCAACCCTATGTCGCTTTCCCTCCTCAGCCCCTGCTCACCTCTGCCCTATTTCTAGGTCATTGCTCATCCAGAAGAGGGGGGCTCACCTTTGATTCTTGACCTTGATCAGACCTGAGCAATCCACTGATTTTCAACAACCCTTTATGGGGAAGAGTCAGTCTGTAGGTTCAGCACTGGGCTTGGTACTGGGGTGGGGCAGAGAGCTTTGAGGAATGTATAAGAGAGGGTGTCCGCCTTGGGGTCCCTGTGGCCCAGGGCTGAGGAGAGCAGTGCTTCTGCTGTGTCCCCAGACTCTGGATGAGTCCCTTTTTTCCCTGGGCCTCAGTGTCCTTACCTGTAAGACAAAGGCCTGGAGAGGCTCTGGGCTGGAAGAGTCTGTGAGTCCATCTCCCTGCAGGAGCCTTTCCTGATCCCCCCAGGCTTTGAACTTCACCTTGGATTGACCTTGCTTCCCTCCCCGCCCTGCCCCCACCTCTGGCAGTGGCTGGCAGGAAGTCCTGCTGATTAGGGCCCTAATCACCGGCTGAGACTCCCAGAAACAGCCAGAGCTGGTTGAGCCAAGAGGGGGCCATCGGGCCAGGAAGGGGGATGGGCATAGGGAGAAGCCCCAACCCAGGAGCTGAGGGGCTGGGCTGTGATCGAAGGTTGGCTTCTTGGGCCAGGGGCAGTACCTGTGTGTACACACTGTGTAGGCCGTGTGGCAGTGGCTGAGTCTGACTGGGCACATGGGGCCCCTGATTGTTCACTTAAAAGCCTTTTTGGGCATTGACACTGTGCCAGGCAAGGTACCAGAAGTATGGGGCTGAGCAGGCCAGGGAGACAGTCAGTCCAGTGGGAGAGAAAAAGGCAGCAGAAGGTTTCCGTAACATGCAGAGGGGGTGTCAAGCAGGAGCAGTGCCCACAAACTGGTGGAGTGGAGAAAGCCTCGGAGAAGAGGTTCCATTTGAGCTGAGAGGTTGAGAAGAAGTTCTGCTGGAGGGAAAAGGGATAAAGACCTCTTCAGGCATAGGGGAGGGCATGTGCAAAGGCACAGTGGCACACATGTAAGGACGGATAAAATAATGGCTCCAGCCCTGTCTTACAGTCAGATAGGCTTGGGTTTGCCTCCCAAACTTGCTAGCTGTGTGACCTTGGACAGGACCTCGGTTTCTGCATCTGTAAAATGGGATTAATATTCCACCTCATATACTGATGATGGGGATGAAACGAGACCTTATTTGTGAAGTGCTCAGCTCAGTGCCTGGCACAGGGCAAGCCCCCGGGAAGTGGTATGTGTGCAGAAAGGGTGGCTTTGGAGAGAGCCTGGAGGGTGTAGCTTGGGGTCTGGCTGTGGGGAATTTTCTGGGCTAGGTTAAAGAGGGAAGCCTCAGAGAGCTTTAACACAGGAGAAACTTGACAAGCTTCTTACTTACTGCCCCAAGGACACTTGGAGACAGGCCATAAGCCAAGTCCCCTGGAGTCCCATGTTCGAATTCCTAAGCCCCTGGGGATGGGAAATCCTCTCCTGAGTCATTCATTTTTCTTTCCCATGCGCTATCCTCCCCTCCTGCACGAGGAGGCTGAAGAAGCACTGAAATCTCCTTCCTGGGAGATCTTTCAGGCCAGAAGAGAGCCCTTCTTGGCAAGGCTTCCCACGAGACTGGAATGGATGGACTGCAGCAGGTGGGAGTGAGGGTAGACCGCAGGCAGCTCATATTTCTAAGGAGCCAAAAGGCTCCTTTTGGGGGCATCTTTCAACATCTGCCTGGCATACAGTAAATCCTCACCATTCATTAAGTGAATGCGTGAACATGAGTGTCCCCTAGCCAGGGTGGTGGAGCCTGCCTATTCAGAGACAGTGGGTGCCTGGCCTGACTATAAATGGTCCGGTGAGTGTCTGCACGGAGCTGCCTGTCCAGAGGCAAGAGGAATGTTAAATGTCACAATAGCCAGGGGCCTGACCTGTTGCAGGTGCTCAGTGACTGTAGATGAGGAAACAGGGATTTCAGGAGCTTTGACTTCCTGAAGCCAGGTCCCATCATGAGGCAGTGTGGCATGGGGATCGAGATCCCAGACTGCAGCCACACTGTCTGGGTTTGAACTCGGATCTCACCTCTCGCAGGCTGTGTGACTGTGGACAACATACCTAACTTGCCTGTGCTTCGGTTTACTCATTGGTAAAATGGGTAAAATGCGGGAAACCAACAGAACTGAGTCTCGCGTGCAGGGCATGCTGCGTGACCTTTGGTTATTACTACTGTTATTCTTGCTAACGTTGGCGTGGAGGGAGAGAGTGGGGCAGGGTCTCCGTGGCAGGGATGAATGCAGCTGACAGAGGAGGATGGGAGAGCGCAAGAGATAGACAAGGCTCCTCTGGAGGTGCCTTCTGAGCAGCCTCTGACAGCACACGTGGGGCTGCCTCTGCTGTGGCCAGCTGAGCAGAGCTGAGCTGAGCTGAGCCGAGCCGAGCTGAGCCGACCGTGGGAGCGGAGGCAGCGGCCAGGCCTGGATTCCAGGCTGGAGCCCTAGGAGAGCAGGGGCCAGCTCGGAGTGGGGGAGGAGAGGTGAGCAGAGAGGAGGCCAGGACTCTCCCAAGTCCCCAGCTGGGACCCCAAGAATTCCTCACATCTTCTCTTGCCAGAGGGCCTGGCCTTTTAGTTCCAGGGCCTCCAGAAGGCCTGTGGTTCATCTCCCCACCTCCCTGTGTTCTGCTCCTAAAGCCCCTTCACCGTTAGGAAGTGATCGCTCTGCGGTAACCACTGTATGGTTGCACATCCTTCCCTCCCTCTCTGTACTGCCTTCCGATCTCCCATCTCCAGTGCTGTGGGATTAGCAGATGTTTTGCAACAGGAGGGTGTGAGGGTACACTTCAGGGGCCTGCCCTGACTCAGGGCCGGGGCAAGGGGCTCGCAGTGCAGTGGAGAGATTGGCGGCAAGGGGGTCAAGTGGTCTGTTTTTAGTGCCCCTTTGGCACTGTGTGCCCTTCGGCAAATCACTTCCCCTCTCTGGGCTTCAGTATCCTCATTGACGAGATGAGTTAGGAGAGTCCTCTCTTTCTATGCTGAATTTCTAAAAGTCCATGGATCTTCCTGAACAGAAGCTTCTGTTTTGGGGGCCTTTGGAGGAGCCATCCAGCCTGAAGTGGGGGCCCTGGAAGGCCTTTTGGCACCTTCTGGGAAGCCAGCTAAAATGCTGGGAGGTCCCTTCTAGCCCTGGGAGTGGAAGATTCTTTGCCCAGTGACCACTCTCCTCCAGGTGGCTCCGTTTCTTGGAACAGAGTTTAGGGTAACAGCTGTCAGGGTTGAGCTGGCCAGAGTCTCTGGGTCTCAGTGACTCAGGTGGGGGTGCACTAGCAGGATGGGAGCTGGCGAAGCCAGGGAGGGAACTGGACAGATCTTCTGGCTCCCCCTTGGCTACTCTCAGGGAACAGAGTGGGAGTAAGTAATGTGCTGCGGGACGGGGAACAGAGAAGAGTGAGTAATGGCTGTGAGTAATGCCTCAGTGTCTCTGCTGGGCAGGTGGCTCCTAGACTGTGCAGAGCTGTCTGAGGCTCCGGAAATTTTCCCGAGTCCTAGCCACTGAATCATGGCAGCCTGAGCACCGCCGTCCCTGCCCTCCTTAAGAGCTGGGGGTCCAGGCCCCACGCCCTCTCTGCCTCTCTGTGCCTCTCCGTGTGAGCCCCTCCTGCCATCTATACCTCCACCCCCACTGGGTCCCGTAGCTGCTATATCTTGTCTTCTAAGCACCTGGGGGACTTGGCTTGCCTGAAGGAGTATAGATTTTGCAGTCTGGCTGTCCTGGATTTGAGTCCCAGACCAGCTGCTGCAGCTGTGTGACCTGGGACGACTTCCTTTTGTTTGCTGAGTTTCTGTGGCCTTGTATGAAAGGGTTACATGTGATACTGTGTCTGAAGTACATAGTACGTAGTAGGTATTCAAAAAATATGGTCCTCTCACGAGTCCTAAATGCTGTTTTGACTTTCCTCACTACCTTCACCCCTAAAATTCCTGCTCCAAGTCTGCATCCCATAATTTTCAGGATGCTTATCCACTATCAGATCCACCCCGTGATTTTTTACACTTGCCCTCCGGTGTCTGACACCTGCTACCCAGCTTCCATTATTGTGCCCTAGTCCTCACCTGCTCTTCCAGAAGGATGGGCAGGGCTCAGGTAGGGCATGCCAGTCCAAGGGGAATTTGTCACTTGCCCAGCCATAGTTGGTGGGCAGGCTCCTGTGGGTGCTATGAAAGAGCTCCCTCAGACATCTGGAAAAGCTTCCAGACTTGTATCCCCAAGTTCTACTGGTTCATGCTGTCCCTTCCTCCACTCCGCCCATGTGGGTTGCTTCTCCCTTGGGAGCTTCCTGAAAATCCGCTGTGCTTAGGGCCACACAGACTGCCCCTGCCAGTGGGTGTGTTGGTGGTGCTGCTGCTGTGTTCCTGTCTGTGTAGCTCTGCTTGGGGTGGGGCCGGGAGCACCAGGCAGTGACTTTGCATCTGGACCTGGCAGTGGTCCTGCTGTTTTGCACTCTGTGTGTGCCTTGGGGCGTCTGAGTTATGCTTATGCACCTTGGCAGTATCTCTGGGTCACTGTGTCTCTATCTGGTGTGAGCTCTCTCTCCTGTCCATTTAAAATCTGCCTGCGTTTTCAGAGCCAGATAGAGCCAGGTCTTCCGCTGCCCCTCCCTCTACCCGCCTTCCCTCCAGACCTGGTTTCAGTTGCATGCATCTTGGAGGTCCTCCCGGGGAACAAGGAAACATTGCAGGGGGCTGGATATGCGTCAGATGGAGCTGAACAATGCCGGTGACAGCCAGGCCTCTGCTAGCCCTCGTTGCTGGCTTCCCTTCCAGTCTCTGCTGCTGGCTAATTGGGAGTAAGAGAGGGCTTCCTGTGACTGGGCCACAGATGGATTTAAAGGAGCAACAAGGAGCTGGACGGCTCTGCCCTGGGGACCTCTGGCTTCCGGGGCTCCTGGTGCAGTCCATCAGAGCAGATGAGGTTCCAGAACACCAGCCCTTGACTTGTGCTAATTGTGCGGAAAGATCACACTCACTCCTCCTGTCGCTGCCATCTGGGGCCCAGGAGTTGTCCACATAAGTGAATTTTCAGATAAACGAAGCTTAGGCCATGTAAGAAGCTCAGAAAAATAAAAGGTGGATTTTTTATTTCCTCGATGGAAATCTTTTGTTTTGTATTATGCTGTCCTAAGCTCTGACGTAACGGTAGATAGGTAGATGGGAACTTAGAAATCAACTACCTCCTCGT